>NC_043702.1:11852139-11869011 GCF_006229205.1 Suricata suricatta | reverse complement strand
TATAATTATAAATATTAATTATATAATGTATAATATTATATACATATAATCTCCATATTATTATATATACAAATATAGAATGTCCATAATTCTACCCACCCTATTTTCTACCCTTACCTCTTTTCAGAGCTGACTAATATTTATGTCTGTATTTGCACACTTAATCAGTTTTCATGTTAATCTTCAAAATAATTACAATAGTTATTATTATTATCAGCAATATTCTTATATACTATCGTAATTACCCTTCAAGGATGATTTTGATACTTATTTTGACCTGTATTTACTGTTTTATAACTACAATGAGGAGATGATAAGAGGTAGAATATAAAACACAGAGATTTTCTCTGCCTCTCATGTCCCCTAAGTATAGCCTGATAAAACCGGTTCTTTTGTCTATTTCACTATGCCACATTACGCTAACATGACATGTCACAGTCCCCTCTTGTAGGATTTTCCCCCTGGAGGGAGATACAGTCCTTTAACAAATCTTGGATTCTCTTCATCCAGCTTTCCATCAATGACATCAACCCCAGAATCTCAACCTGTAATACGTCTGTCTCGGCAGCGGCAGAGGATGCTTTCCACATCCACTGCTCGATTTTGCAAAGCATCTTGTGACCTACTATCAGCGTATACTTCTAAAAGTCAACTTAGTAAACTTTGTGTTTCCAGAATCATTTGGGAGATAGAGCCTGAGAAAGAGAGCGGCTCTGTGTGCGAGATATTTACATTTAGGAGCCATGGCCTTGGTGGCGACGCTGTCACTGTCAGCTGAGCTATAACTAGCAGGCAGCCTACGTGGCGAATGCAGAATGGCTTGTGCCTTGGAACTTTCCAACCCAGAGCTTCCCACTTGATCCTGTGCTGGGGGGCTGAGCTATTTAAGCAGATGACCAGAAAAGTGATAAAGACAGTAAAGAGAACTTAGAAAGAACCATGTAAATGGACCTGTATTTCCCTCCCACTTTCCCTTCTTTTCTTCCTTTTTACTTACTTTCCTTCCTTCCTTTCTTCCTTCTTATCTTTTAAATCAAAAAATTATCTTTTCAAAGTCAGGTAAATAAAACAGATATAAACATATTCTCAAAAGCAGAATTCTGTCCATCTTAGAAATCTCTATTTCATCTGTGCTATAAGTGAGAAAAGGGAAGAATCTCTGCACCCAAAGCTAAACAAGGACACAAAGGAAGATGCAAAATATAGTGTGTTTCAAAGAGCAGCCTGAAAATTAGTATTTTGAATGAACTCATCCAGTCAATGACTCCTTGCTACCAATTTCTTCGAGATCCACATATTCATCTGCCTGACAAGAGAAAGAGAAGAGACTTGGAAGTCATCAGGGAGTAAGAATTTTGTGACCATTCTCTGTGCGTAATAGCTTTATGGCATTCACACCACCATGTGCTGTGACTTGTCAGTAGGGCCCAAGGTGAGGCCTCTGTTCTAACCGATGCCTGGAGTTATCTTTCTCCCGTCTCTCCACCCACTGACCTATCAAGCTCACAGCTCATCTCCAAACAAACTCAATGCCACATTTCAGTTTAGATGTTTTTTTCCTTTTTATTTCTTCACATTTGAGGGTTTTTTTTTCCTAGTTCCTATTCCTCTTTTAGTAGTATAGCTGTTGAAACTTGTTGACATGTTGCTTTGTAATAGTGTCAAGTTAATCCTAAATTTGTGGTTTGTTTGAGTATACACTGTAATGTCCGCCCGTTTAAAAGTCCTTATTCCATTTTTTTCCCTTTGCCTGCTCCATGCAAAACACTGAGTTCAATGCTGGGCATTAGCTAAATGGTGGTAAGTAACCATTGTTCATTAAGAAATCCAAGATATGCGGCACCAGCTTCCATTTTCCATGACATCACCGCCAATTTCAATCATAATTGTGGCAATAAGTAGGTAACAGGAATTCGATTTTGCAACTGAAAGTAGGACATTGTTTTTGTAAACGTGCAAAAGGCCCATTTCTAAAACAAAGCAGAGTAAAGCAAAGCAAAACAAGGCTACTTCTATCCACTAGTCACCTGCCCTTTATGAAATTCAATTCTAATGCAATGTAGAAAATCAGTGATCAGGATCCCAACAACTTTGGTAAAGCACAAGTTGTGAATTGCTAAGTAGAAGTTGGGAGTCCATGAAAGATCACCTAGATATATCAGTTTTCTATTTCGAGTATCTTCAAACTTACTCTACCCACTGGCTTCTGCCACTCTGCTTTTAAACATGTATAGGCTTTTCCAATATAGAAAAATGAAAATACTTTTATTCAGTCTTTATACTGGTCATTTTGGCCAGCCATAACAAAATACACTAGATTGAACACTTAAACAAAGGAATTTATTTCTCTTGGTTTTGGGGGCTGGGAAATCCAAGATCAAGGTGATGACTGATTTGATTCCCCAGTGACAGCTCCTTCTCATCATGTCCCTTCATGGAGGAGAGAGAGAGAAGGGAAGCTAGCTAGCTCTCTGGTGTCTTTTCTTATAAAAGCACTAATTTCATTTTGAAGGCTTCACCTTTATGATTCATTGAAACCTAATAACCTCCATAAGTTCCAGTTTCCAAACACTACCACCTATGAATTTTGGGTGAAATTTCAGTCCATAACAGGCCTGATGCTCAATTAGATAACATGTTCTTCTTTGTAGAAATTCCTAGTCAAGGCTTACACTAATGTCGTGCTTACCTTGTACCCATGATCACTGCAAGCCCTCCACATATGTACCTCCTTCAATATTCATAGCAACCATTCAAAGTAGTTACTACCAAGTCCATTTTGCAAAAGTGGAAATTTATGAATAGGATTATCAACTTTCCTGGGTCATTTAGCCAGCAAGTGACAGAGCCGAGTTTCAAACTCAGCCATATTGTCTCCAAAATCTTCAAAGCAATAAAGTTCCCACCATAAAGGTATTGGTACATGTCGCTTATTCAAAACCTTCATCACTGTGTTAGGACTTTACAATCAGAGGTGCAATTGATTTGGAAAACAGTCTGATCATTCCTCAAATGACTAAACATAGAGTTATTGTCTGACCCAACAATTTCACTCCTAGGTGCATACCCCAGAGAACTGATGACATATGTTTACACCAAAACTTGCCTGTTTATGTTCATGGCTGCATTACTCATAGTAGTCAAAAGGTTGAAACAACCTAAATATCCATTAACTGATGAATGAATGTACAAATGTGGATTATCCATACAGTGGAGTATCATTCAGCTATGGAAAGGATTGCAATACTGATATATGAGAAAACATTGATGAACCTTAAAATCTTCAAGCTAATTGAAAGGAGCCAGCCAAAAACAAAAACAAAAACAAAAAACAAAAACATATTATGTGTGTCCATTCATATGAAGTATCCAGCCAGCACAGGGAACTCAACAAAAACACAAAGTGGATCAATGGTTGTCGACGATGGGGCTAGGGGTGTGAACATTAGGGGACTGATAGCTAAAACATATGGAATTCCTTTTGGGGGTGATGAAAATGTTCTAACATTGTGGTATAGCCGCACATATCTGTGAATATATTAAAAACCATTGAATTCTAAACCATAAATAGGTGAATTCCATGGATGTTAACTCTATCTCAATAAAGCCATTAAAAATAAAAAGACTTTGGGGCACCTTGGTGGCTCAGTCAGTTAAACGTCCAACTCTTGGTTTTGGCTCAGGTTATGATCTCACGGATCATGAGATTGAGCCCCGTGTTGGGCTCTGTGCTGACAGCATGGAGCCTGCTTGGGATTTTCTCTCTCCCTCTCTCCCTGCCTCTCTCACTCTCTCTCTCTCTCTCTCTCAAAATAAATAAATAAATGTTAATAAAATAAAAAGACTTTACTGTCTGATGTCTACTCGGTCTGTGGAATCCATCTTAGAAATTAATTCAAACACTGTTTGCTCCCGTCTTCGCTGGCCGCTGTGCTCTCCTCTGGCGTCATGTGGTGCTTCCATTCTCTCTTGATTTTTCTTTCCTCCATTCTCCTTCTCACACTCACTCCTTACACCTCCCCCCTCCCTTTACTTTTGTATCTTTGCCCCTGATGCATGAATCCCTTAAGCATGTGTTCTGACCTCTGTTCTTCTCTTTATATACTTTCTTGGCCAGACCTTTTAATTATTTTTTTAAGTTTATGTTAGCAAATTTTTTCACCTGAACAGAATCCTTCAAATAAGTGAAGAACTATGAACAAATGGATTTAATAGATGACCAAACACGGAGCCTTATCTCCATAGGCATTTTGATCTTGAACACAGTATTTTATTTTATTGGGCTTCAGATTCCACATGTGTAAAATGAGGAAAATATTACATATGCCCAAACCACCACACTTAGATTGTTGGGAATATTTAATAGACAATATGAAAAGGGAAAATTCTTTGTAAACACTGAAGTATGATGTAAGTATAAATGATTATCAGTATGCATAAAATGGAACATAAAACATTTAATGTTTAATATTTTTGAGAGACGGAGGGAGACAAATGCAAGCAGGGGAGGAGCAGAGAGAGAGAGAGGGAGACACAGAATCTGAAACAGGCTCTAGGCTCTGAGCTGTCGGCACAGAGCCTGATGCGGGACTCATACTTATGGACCACGAGATCATGACCTGAGCTGAAGTTGGCACTTAACTGACTAAGCCACCCCTAAAATGTAATATTTTTTATCTTAAGTTACTATAATTTGTCTCCTATAAATTTTTTTCTCTTTTCAAAAAATGAAATCTTGCCACCACTGATAATGCCACTTTCATTTATTCTTGCATTCATTAATTCAATTATTCAATCAACAAACATATATTTATTCAGCCCCTACCTCTCCTAAGAATGCTGATTGGTATAGGATACTCATGGTATATGAAATGACATGCTCTGATCCTTTAAAGGGCTAATATAGTGGAAGCAGCAAATACACAGAGTGTGATGCGTATAATTGAAGGGTGCGTGTGAGCCAACAGGTAACTTACCTAATCCAGGTTTGCAGCTGAATAAATGATGAGAGATGGTTTTCCAGATGTGTGACCATCTGCTCTGAGTTTTAGCAGATGGCTTGCTAAGCTAGGCTTTGAAGTGTGTGAGGTTTCAAGACAGAAAAACAGCCTGTGTTAAGGTACAGAGTAGTGTTGCCATGGTGAGGATTGTATCAGTCACCTCTATCAGACAGTCCCGGTTATGCTTTGTAACAAATAGTCCTCACATATCAGTCAGATCTGCAAAGCTTTATTTCTCATTTATATTACACTCTATCAATATTTGACTAAGGGGCTCTGATCAGTATAGTTACCTTAGAACCCTGGCTAACAGATAGGTCACTGCTTCAAATATTGGTGATTCCCAAGCTAAGATGTAAGAGAAGGGTTATGGGCTGGTTATTACATCTTTAGCTCAAAGTGACATATATGACTTCTCCCTACAACTCTTTGGCTAGACCTGGTCATCTAACACTCCTCACAACTCAAGATTGCTAGAAAATGCATTCTTTTAAAATTTTTTTTTGTTTTGTTTATTTTTGAGAGACAAGAACAAGTGGGGGAGGGGCAGAGAAAGAGGGGTACAGAGGGTCTGAAGTGGTCTCTGTGCTGACAGCAGGGAGCCTGACAAGGGGCTTGACCAATGAACCATGAAATCATGACCTGAGCTGAAGTCAGACGTATAAGTTACTGAGCCACCCAAGTGCCCCTAGAAAATGCATTCTCATTTGAGAACCTAAGAGGGAAAAATCAGAAATACTCTCCTGTGCTGAGGCTGGACAGGAAAATTGAAAAAGTTTGACCACTTTAATAAGTGTATAATATTCTAAAATTGTAGTTTTAAATATGTAAGCCCCATTTGCAAGCCCAAGAACCACATTTCTTTATAGTAGCATTTAAAAATCGAAAACATGATGCCACAGACATATAAATTTAAATTAAATCCTATGTGAAATAAATTTAAAGTTGTGACTATCCAGTTTTAAAGACACTTAATGCCAAAATATATTTCCATTTAAATAGTTCTGGGATTAACATCTACTAAATAAACCTATGAGTAATATTTTAAAATAGTTAGCTAGTGTAAAAAGTCTTCATAAAAGTATCTTATAACTGACTTGATGGAGATGAATACAATACCTATTATCTTTAGAAAAACATGTTCTTGCTAGAGTTTGAACATTGTGAGGTCATAGTTCAAAAAGTATACTGGGATTGTAAGATTATATGTGCTCAAATCTGAGAATGATAAATTACCTACAGCTATAACCAAATAACCCTTATGGCAACAACAGAAAAAAACTCACGTATTTTCTTTCTTACTAGGAAGATTGTGTCATCTAATACAATGAACATCAGCTTTAGCATTAGACATCTGGTTTAAACCCTCCCTCATTTCTTTTTGTGGAATAAATCTGTTTGTACACAGTCTTCTCTGAGACTCAGTTTCATATCTGTAATACAGAGATAATAATGGTAATCTCATAGGATTACAGGAATTAAATGTGATAATAGCATGTAGGAGTGCCTAGTGATCCTACAGAATAGATACTCAGTAAAGAGCAATCTCTCTTCTTTCTGTCTATTCTTGAGATTATGTATATTTTTCCTTTAAATATGAGTGGATTTTCAGGAGTGCCTCGGTGGCTCAGTCAGTTGAGCATCCGACTTCAGCTCAGGTCATGATCTCACAGTTCCTGGGTTCAAACCCAGCGTTGGGCTCTGTGCTGACAGCTAGCTCAGAGCCTGGAGCCTGCTTTGGATTCTGTGCCTCCCTCTCTCTCTGATCCCTCCCCTGCTGGTGCTGTCTCTCTCTGTCTCTCAAAAATAAATAAAAAACAAAAAAAAAATTAAATATGAGTGGATTTTCAAAAAGTGAAGTAACTGAGCTCCTTAGCAAAGCTACTTCAATAAGATTAATGTCTGGGTCAAATTTATTTCCCCACAACAGAGTTCCTGATGCTCCATCATTGGTCTTACAAAAGCTTACAGTAGCCACTGGCCAAACACTGATTTACTGGTCACCGACTATACACCAGAGAGGCACCGAGCTAGGCCAGTTCCCAAAATAGAATATTAGAGTGACCTGTATATCCTTGGAGATGCTGAAATGCTATTTCCAGAACAAACTCAAGCAAAAAATAAACGCATATTAACTTCAGGTTCATTCTAAAACAGAGTTCTTCAGATCACAGAGCTGAAGGCTTGGCCCAGGATCCCTTTGAGACTATAATTGTTGTCAATACTTGCTCCTTCTCAATCCTGTTTCCACAGTTTTTCTGGATCTCAGTGGAGAGAAGAAGCAACAGCAGAAATTCCACCATGAAAAATGTTCCACATTATGGCTTTAGGGCTGTCTAACTTCATATCTGTCTCTCCAGGCCATGGTCTTCTGCCTTTAATGGAATGAATGGAGCTCCTCACTCTGAGGTTGGCAATCCCATTGTAGGAGCTACTCAACATTGTAATGTCCTGGCATGCATTTCATTTGGGTAACTTTTAAATTGTGGACAGGGACCTTAGGGTCAAAGATAACAAGAGTTTATGACTTTGAGACATGTTAATGGCATAGAAAGATACCAATCACTTGGTAATAGTGACTGAAAAAAATAGTCCTCAAAATCCCAGGTTTCTCAATGCAAAGACAAATTCAAGAATGTGTTGTTGTTTTTGTTGCTGTTTTGAGAGACAGAGACAGTATGAGCAGGGGAGGGTCAGAGAGAGAGGGAGAAACAGAATCCGAAGCAGGCTCCAGCCTCTGAGCTGTCAGCACAGAGCCCGACATGGGGCTCGAACCCACGAACTGTGAGATCATGACCTGAGCTGAAGCCGGACACCAAACTGACTGAGCCACCCAGGTGCCCCAAGAATGTGTTTAACAGAAACATATCTGAGACATTTTACTATTACTCATTTTATCCCTAACATCTAATGATCGGGATTGTTAACTTTTCTAAAGAGTCAATGTAACTTTTTAGAAAACAGTTTCACCTAGCAGAATTTTCTTTTTTCTTTGGAAAAAAAAGTAAAACACCATCTTGGATACAAAGAGTCTTTTGACAAAATCTAACACATTTTATGTCTGCCACTTAAAATTGTTTAACTACTAGGATAAGAAATCACACATCCACTTACTACTAGTCTAGGCTTGTGCTTTGGGATATCTTCAGAAATGGTATCATTCATAACTTGGAAAATAAATAATTATTTGAAAAGTGTCAACATAGGCCTTTTAACAATTTTACTCTATTAATTCAAATTTCATGGTTACCAGGCAAAATATAGGATACTTTTGATCACAATGCCTTATTGATGTCTATGTCCATAAGGAAATGTTGGCCTCAGCAAGGGCTCAGTACCTGAAATAGTTACACAATTGATGTCTAAAAACAGTGAAACTGGACAGGTACAGCCTCATGTGGTTTGGCATATACTTTTTGGGTGAAATTTAGAATTTGGCTCCTTTCGAAGAGGCAAAAGTGAAAATTATACAAATCAGTAGATAGAAATGTTACACTCATTCTCCCAAATCTATAGATTTGAATTCTTACAGACTAATGTCTCATCTGCTTTGCATATTTTTTCATGTACTTAGCACAGATCTATCCCCATGTCTGTTTTATATATGAAGAGAATTTAGGAGAAAACACATTTTTATAAGACTATTTAGAAAATGAGTAGGAAGAATAAGAAAGAAACTTCCTATTTAAGATGAAGAAATAAGCTTTAACTTTTCAGGACTTCCAGAATCAATGGATAAAAGCTTATTTCCTGGCTATGGAGAATCTGTGATAGTTGTTTATACTTACATGGTTAGCCAGATCAAATTTCATGTTCTCCCTGTAAGATGAGTAACATGCCCAGCACTACAATACACAAACAGTAGCCTTCTGAGAACCAGATACTCAGGGTCCCACTATCCACTTTGCTTCTGCTTCTTGGTTTTCTATCAACCCTTCAGAGTCTTCCCCACACCCCTCTCCTCTGCCTGTTATTTAAATATAAATGCAGCTCTAAATTCAGCCTAAATCCACCCATTCTTTCTCTACACATTTCCATTAGTGATTTTATCTAGTATCATGACTTTATATATCATGACTAATAATTCCGCAATCTACTAATCCAACTGAGACTTGTCTTAAAACTTCCACCTAAAAGTCTTCTTGGCACCTAACTCATTTCATGCCATGAACTAGGCTCATCTTTCTTCATGCTTTTTTTTTCCTTTTTCTATGATTCTTAAGAACTAACTTCATCATTCAGTGACCCAACAGGGACATCTGTGGGGTATATTTGAATGCTCCCTCTTTTACACTCTTTATAGTCAATCAACCACCTAGAAATGACTGTACTACTTTCAAAATATTTTTGGAGTCAGTCCATTTTCTCTCTTGCTCGTCTGTTTATTTTAGACAAAGATAATTTCTGGAGTACTGAAACACATACTGAAAAACATACTTCTAAGGAAATCCCACTCTTAAGTCCATGGAATGGGCAGAATAATAGCCCCTCAAAGATGTTTCTGTCCTAATCTTTGGAACCTGTAATATGTTACCTTGTGTGGAAAAAAGGACTTTGCAGATATGATTAAGTTTAAGAACCTTGAGTTGAGGAAAAGTATCCTTGATTGTCCAGGTGGCCCAATCAAAGCACATAAACATTTAAAAGCTGAGAACTTTTTCCAGAAATGTTCTGTCCATAAGGAAAGGACATGGGTGTTACTGCTCAAAGTGAAGGAAGGGATGCCTCTTAAATATAATTTGACCCAATTATTTTTTTACGACAGACACTTTCTTCCCCACTTCCAGAGTCACCTGATTGGAGGGTAATTGTTCAACGTGCTTCCTTAGGATTCTTTTTCTTGGCCTACTCATCTACCTGCTTTCAAGCACCCAAATAATCCTTCTATTATCTTGTTCCCCCCCTCCTTTTTTTTGTACTTGTAGATTCATGCATTTTGTTTTCAATATATCTATAGTATCATTTTAGAAGGTTTGGGGAGGACATTTACTCAAATATATATATATATATATTTATATATAAATATATTCATTCCACCATCTTTAAACACAGCCTCTCCCTCTTCAATTTTCTTTCCTTCCTAAACTTAAAAAAAAAAAAAAGTCAGCTTTTGTCTACTTGCTTCTGTCCTCACTGGCAGGTTTGCATTATGTCTTTCTAATGTAAGGTTTAGTGAAATCAAGACAAATTTTATAAGGCAAATATAATATTGTGATCTAATAACCGTCCTATATTAAAGTTTCATACATAATGCAATATAAAATAATATATTTTTGAAGGCACTTGGGTGGCTCAGTCGTTTAAGCATCTGACTTCAGCACAGGTCATGATCTCGTTGTTCGTGGGTTCGGGACCTGCGTAGGGCTCTGTGCTGACAGCTCAGAGCCTGGAGCCTGTCTTCTGGTTCTGTGTCTCCCTCTCTCTCTGATCCTCCCCTGCTCTCTCTCTCTCTGTCTCAAAAATAAATAAAATATTAAAAAATTAAAAATAATAATAATGTATTTTTAGAAACAAACAAGAGGAGTCCCAAACCTGTGTCTCTCCAGAGAAATCGAAACCTCAGGAGACATTTAACAGGACACAGGTTTTTAATTTAAATAAAGTAAACCTCTTTACTTTTTTGTTCTATAAAGAGCATGGAGGTTTTGGCCTTTAAACAGGAAATTTAAGGTAGGATGTCAAACCCCAATATCTGATTACAGGAAAGTGTCACCCTTTTCTTGGCTCCAATATCTTATACTTAGTATATATATATATTACTTTAATCTTCTCTCACATTTTGGAGAAGAGCCAGACTTAAAATGCATGTTTTCAAAGGACTTGAATAGAATCTTGTCTAAAATGCAAAACATGGTTTCTTTTTTAACATCTTGTGGTATGCTTTAATATTTTTCTCTGTGTCCTCATGGTTTTGTTGGCTTCTTGGGAAAGAGCGAAAGAAACCAAGTGCAAAAAAACAAAGAAAGAGGGAAAGAGAGAGTAGATATGAAAGGCACCAATAATGATCATTTTTCTTAAATATAAACCAAATCTTCTTAAATCCTTTCCAGATTTGGTCTCGGTTCTTTCTATAACTTTTTATGATCAATTCAAATTTTATTCAAGTAAGACATTTGTCTTTATTTTGGCCCCAATCATGAGTGCTATGAAGTCACCATTAATATGTTTCAAGAATTCTTTTAAGAAATGATACTTAATTTTAAAATAGAAGTGTGGTTCATAGAATCCTTCAATCATAAATTGTACGCTTTACAGAGAACAGAATTTGCAGTGAGACCAATCCTAAGTTACTCTTAAGGTCATTCTGCCACTTGAGCCAACAGTCTCTGGAGTAAATGACGATATGGTCATTGTTATAAGAAACCGGACACTTTCCAAGGAAAAAAAAAATCTCATGACAAACCTAACTATTTGCATGCAAGAGAGAGTCAATAACTTGACAAAAAGAAAAAAAGTAGATAGATAAAATGAAGGGAAGAGATACAGAAGGAATAGAAGACATTTTAAAATTATGTTTACCGAGGGATAAAATTAAAGTATTTTAACTTTCCTTCCTTAAACAGTGACCAAAAATGCTGCATAACAACTTCTGAATTTGGCATTTTACCAGACCTCCATGGAGAATGTTCTCTGAGCACAGAATGAAAGATGAGAAAATAAACAAGTACTACAACCAATTGGAAAACTATTTGTAGATGTTCACAGAGAACAACTGCTAGATTATGAGGGCTTGTATATGTATCACCTAGAACTTCCACCTACCTTTTATGCTTAGATAATAAAGTAAGAGTCTAACATGGTCAGTCTGAGAGGGTGACAATGAGAAAATGTTTTGACCCATTCACAGCTTGTCCAACACATATTAGCCAGAGGAGGAATGTATCTGGATATACAGTAATTTAAGGGTATAACAATTGTATCACCACTCACTTTAGTCGGAGTTTAATTTAAGGCTACAACCCAGTGGATTTAAAATCAAACTGTTTCTGCTTTCAGGGGACATGTTACTCTAAGTAGCAATGTGAATCTCAAAAGCACTTTCCGAGTTGTTTTGAGGGGTCTTTCTCTGACATGACTAACCATGAATCACGAGTCATGGAACTTTAATCTTGGGTGTGTGATGCAGACAGGGCCAGCAGAGTGTAGTGGTAAAATCCTGACATATTGCTTCTTCTTTGAAATTGGTAGATTGGGTCGGATGTGGGATTCTGTTACAAAGAAGTTGGATTATGAGGTTAGAGTAAATCCTCTGGTGTGGAAGGGGTTCTTGGAAGCTATGAAAATCACGGGGGGCATCATGAAGAGCTGGGCAGAACACGTGCTCAAAAGGAGCACGTCTGGCCAGAGCAAAGTGGGCAGATGAGAAGAAGTTAGAAGTGATTGGGAAACTTAAAGAAATACTGCAGGAACTGGGGACACATTACAGAGGCTTGCAAACATCTACAAGTACCTGGAAAGAAAGCATAAGCAAAGTGGGGGGAGGGACAAAAATAAAGCTATGGAGACTTGTTTTGGTTGCACCTACAAAGGGCAGACCCAGATCAACTCAGGATACATAGACAGAGATAGAACTGACCAGAAGCAAAGAGGAACTTTCTAACAATTTGGGTTTACCAGAGTGACCTATATCAGGAAAAACTACATTAGTAGTTTCCAGTCTCAGTGAGAATGTTGAAGCAAGGTCTGGATCCTGTAATGAAGCATTGGAGCAGTGTCGAATTTCGTGACTTCTGACGTCCTTCCAACCTTTCAAGTTAGTAAAGATCCAGCATGGTCTGAGCATCTGGGCACACCCTGAGCCCAGTCATGGGGCCATGCCTGCTTGATGTCTCACTACTCCACAAACTATTCTTTTCTCCAGGAACTTTGGCAATGAAGATTAAATACAGATTTCATTTGATCAGCAAATAATGCTATCACAGTTCACAATTTGACATCTTCTTTCGAGGCATATGTCTTTATAAGAATCTCAGTAGTTATCGGTACACCCTAATTCATCAGCTATTTTTTTTAGTCAAATGTTATAAGTGTCAGGAAAATAAAAAGTAGAATTTGGATGTTATGTATGGCATGGGGTTTCTGTTTCATTAGTATGCTTCCATTTAAATTCCTAAAGTATTCTTAAAATAGATGGCTGCTGGGTTTTGATTTGAGCCTTGGCTTGGCTGTGGATTTGCACTCCAGGACCACGGTTCTCCCTGCATCCAGTATAAGGGGTTCTTATGGGGCAGGTAGAAGAAGGGAAATTTGGCTTATTCAGGAGGCTAATGTAAGCATCCGGTCTACACAGATTGCCTGCCTGATTTTAAACCAGGAGAACCCATCCACGTGTCACCTCGTCTCTACCTACCCACAGGGAAATGATCCTCTTTTGCCATCCTAGACAGTTCTTGGGAAAGGGTTAAATCCTATTGCTTCATTTAAGCCTCTGTTTCTGCCTCTTCACTTTCCACTCCTGTCCTAATATGATTGCCTACTTTCATCTTCACCTATTCACTCAGGCCCTTCACTCAATCGTTGGTTTGGGTTCTGCATGATTTTCAGGGTCAGAGTCTGCACATGACCTCTGGTGCTCCTGCTCTGGATGCTCAGACTTACTCACTTACTTGATCAGAAGCTGGTCTGAGTCACCTTCCCACTGGACCAGTACCTGGTCGTGGCACATTCAGGTGGATCTATGTCTAGGCTTATCTTAAATTTTGATGAAGATGGACAGATAATGGCCTCTTTTTGAACTGTTATTGGTGAAGCTCAGAGATGGGGTTTTTAAATGCCAAATAATAGCATTGTCACCTTTGCACAACTGAGAGATTCTTACAGCAGCTGATGTTTCTGGGTGCCTTCTATTTGAGTTAAATTTTCTGGGGCCTCTTACACCAATGCCTTATCCTCTATTTTGGAGATCTTCCCCATGCATTGAATGAATCTCTAGGGAACATAAACAAGAACAATGTTATGACTAAGTGGCATCAGTGTGGTCATCTAAGTCAAGTGCCCTGAGCAGAACTGTTTGTTTTTTTTTTACTAGATTCACAGATTTATGAGAAAAATCTAAGTGGATACTATTTTATTTGCAACTGTATCAGGCAAAAGCTAAAGCACAATGTTCTCCTAGAAGAAATTATTTCTTTTAAGAAAACCGAGATAACATAATTTAATAAATATTAAAGTAAAATAGAAAATCTTAAACATGTGGACCAGTTATGGAGAAATTTATAAATAAAAAGATATTAAAAAATTAAGATCAAGAAAAAAAGGACTGACTTCAGAGCCATGCCATATAGAGGATGGATTTGGTTTTGGACAGGTTTAGAGAGTTCTAACCTTCTTTCTTCTAAATTTCCAATTAAAATGTGAGCACGGGGAACAGGGGAATGTGTTTTGTTTACACTTGGCAAAAACTGATTTCCTGTTTCTAAGAAAAAAGCTTTCAAAGCTTTTTTGGACTTCAAATAGCTCTTGCAAAACAATATTTTGATGAGCTAAGTGTAAATGAATCAGAAACATATGGATTGGATTTCTATTGAGATACACATGGGTTTAAACATAAGCTGAAGAGAATGCCTGGTAAGTTATACTTGGAATTGATGAAAACCAAAATGTGGTAAATTTCTCAAAACTTTATTTTGAGATACCTTATGTCCCTTATACCCCTGGTCAAAACACTGGAGGTTTATTTTCTCTTTTTAGGAAATCTTTTCTGAAAGGTAGAAGTTACTTTTTCTTTAATGAAGAATAGTCAAGTTTCAGCAAGAAGGCTTTAAAGTGATTCTATCATATGATATGCTATCATATCATAGATAGGCATCAACCTATCCAAGGAATGAAGATTCCTTTAGGGCCATGAACACAGATCAACTTTCATTTCCAATAATTTTCTTTGCCCCTGCTTATCTCCATTTCATTTGCCTGACCTATTTCAGAAGAGAATAGAAATACCTAAGGATGACATGACAGAGACCAAAATCTTGTGCTGCAAGTTTTGTTAAACCACGCATGCCTGGTTACATCCTTCTTAACATCTTTTTTTTTTAATGTTTATTTATTTACTCTGAGAGAGAGGAGCAGAGAGAGAGGGAGAACAAGAATCTCAGGCAGGTTCTGCGTTGTCAGTTCAGATCCCATCACGGGGCTCCATCTCATGAAATGTGAGATCATGACCTGAGCTGAAATTAAGAGTCAGATGCTTCATTGACTGAGCCACCCAAGTGTCCCTATCTTAGCATCTTATAAAGCTGCTTCCACAACAATTATTTTTTTATGTTTATTTGTTTATTTTGAGAGACAGAGAGAAAGTGGGTCAGGGGAGGGACAGAGAGGGAGAGGGAAAATCCTAAGCAGGCTCCATGCTGTCATGTCAAAACCAAGAGTCAGGGACTTAACCGACTGAACCATCCAGGCACCCCTGCAATAATTCTAAAATGTTTTGTTTTAAGTGAGTAATCTCAGACATGCATTGCTGCTATTCTGGGCGATACTTAAAACTGCATTGGGAGTCATCTTGATCAGACCATCTTGATATAATAATAGTATTTATTTCATAGGGTTATAGGGGAATTGCATTGTTATGATAATAAGTAATTGAGGACTATAAATGTTTATCCACAGAAGAGATGATTACATTATTAGTGTTTTTCACACAGCTCAATCTTTTCAGAGCCTCTGGGGTTTGTGAAACAGCGGTATAAGAGATATCTTTCTTAGTCACTCACCAACAAAATTAAGGGCTGAATGGAGTCCCTTTAAATTCATATATTGAAGTCCTAATTCCTAGCATCTCAGAATGTACCTGTATTAGGAGTAGGACCTTTAAAGAGATAATGAACTTACAATGAGATTAGGGTGGACTCTAATCCAAGATGGCTGTTGTCTCTATAAAAAGAGGCCATCAGGACACACAGAGAGAAGGAAGACAATGTGGAGATGAAGTAAAAAGACAGCCATCTGTAAACCTAGGAAAGAAGCCTCAGAAGAAATCAATCCCACCAACACATTGGTCTTGGAACTTCAGCCTCCAGGATTGTGTGAAAATACATTTTTGTTCTTTAAGCCAGCCAGTCTATGATACCTTGTTAGTGGAGCCCTAGCACACTAACATAGTTGTAAAGATATTTGGTCTCCACCATTTACAAGGCATTATGACTGTTAACTACAGGTCTGAGACTAATGTTTTCTTCTCTTGAATTTGGAAGATTCTCTTCTAGAACCCAAGCTTTTTACCATCATTGAAGTCATCAGGCTAAAATGCTGAGGCCTCTGTGATGATCAGCACACATGAAGCAGGTTACTAAAGCCAATGCACAAGTCCCATCCTCCAAGCTCTACCATAATCAGTCCTTGGTATTCTTCTGCAAATACTTGAATCATATTCGTTTTCCTACCCAGATTCTGGTTTTTTCCCATTTCCCTTGTGCCCAATTTATATTAAACTTGTGATCTTTACTCCTTTCTTACAAGGTGTGGACGCCACTCCTAGTCTCTTTTCTTAGGTGTGGCCTGATACCTGTATTCTATTCTCATAGTGAAGCATGGGATTCATGGTAAACTGTATACCCATCTGGTTGTACTAATCAAGAACATGGTGGCATTCTTGCCATGCTGTAGCTTAACTGCCACACTTTGTAGGCACATATCCTTCCTCTTCCTTTTTTAAGATGGCTGTGTCTGCCCATTCAAGCCTGCTGCCTTTCCTAAACTGATCTGGATTTCCCTGCCCACCAATTTTGCCTCTACTGCATATGTCAACGGCAGTCTAGACTATTGGCTCTGGTGTCAGATTGCCTGGGCTCTTGTTCTGACCCCTTCCATAAGAATCATGTGCCAAAGTTCCTCCATGTGAAAATGAGGATAATAATGGTATCTATTTCATAGC
>NC_043702.1:11837380-11852039 GCF_006229205.1 Suricata suricatta | reverse complement strand
GGGCATTGAGGAGGGCACTTGTTGGGATGAGCACTGGGTATTATATGTAAGTGATGAATCACTGGATTCTACTCTTGAAGCCAAGATTACACTGTATGTTAACTAAATTGAGACTAAATAAATAAATAAATGACTAAAATAGGAATTATTTCCAAGAAGGCATGTGTATGTCTCTCTGTAGATGATGTGTATTGAATTAAAGAGGAAGGGGACTGACAGGCAGGGACTCACTTAGAGGCCAAATAGATATATAATTGAGTGTATGTTTATTCAAAAGAATTTAGCAACTGACTACAATATTTTGCACATGGAGGTTGCAGAACTTTATATTGATGATTCATTCAAGTTTTCGGCCACTGTTACCACAGAACAGGGGCTGTCTTGTTCTTAAGCCTTTCAGCTAAAATAGCCTGTATCTCAGACTTAACAAGTCTCTTCCCTGTTATTTATTTAACTTTTTTCATCTCATTTGCCATTATCTGCAAGTGACTTGTGTGTTTGAGTATGGTGCCCCCCCCTTAACTGTTGGGCATATATTCCAAGACATCAGTAAATGCCTGAAACCACAGATAGTAACAAACCCTATGCGCACAATGGCTTTTCTTGCACGTTCATTTATAAATTGGTCATAGTAAGAGATTAACAACATAACATAACAAAATAAGACAGTGATAACACTGTATGTTCATATGATGAGATGAAGTGAGGTACACGATGCAGGCATTGTGACATAGTTTCATTAGGCTACTATTGACCTGTTGACATATGTCAGAAGGAGGATCATCTGCTTCCAGACTGGCTGACTGTGCGTAACTGAAAGCAAACTTGCAAAGAAGGCAGGCTACTGTGCTTATTGTCTTACTGTCCCTACCAGGAAGTCGTAGGCTGCATGATCCAGGGACTCACTTCTTGTTATTTATTACTGTGTCCTTAACACATAGAATACTGTTTACCACAAAGGAGGCATCAAATCCCAGTGGCTGCAAAATAATAAAAAAATAATTAAATATCCATGTTAAAAGAACTGTTTTCAAAGAAAAACTCAAATAAGTTTTTTAAAATTATCTTAATAAGATTCACCATTGGAATTAAAGCCAGTTTTGTTCATCAATACACAGAATATCAGATAAAATGTATGCCTTCCTTACTCCATTGGTTTATTCATTTATTTCAGGTACTCATTTGACAAACATTTACACAGCTCTTACTTTGGGCCAATGATAGCCAACAATGGGAGCTGGCATTGTGGATTAGCACATGTAAGTTACGGTTCTGAATTTGGGAGAGCAACATGTAAGACATATTTCCAGCTCAGAAGCAGGAGTTGTATTCATTATAAAACTAAAAAGGGAAAAATTTAAGTAGAAAATGTCTGCACCTAGTAAAAAGCTCTTTGTTAGTACACTGTCATCTTAAGGACTACCAAAACATGTGAGAAAGCAATTTTTAACATATACAAAAAAAGTTACTCCCAAAGGCAGGACAAGCTTGAGTATGAAGTTCTAGAATACAAGTAGTTTTCATTGACTGCTAGTTATGTATCAGGTCAGATATCATCCAATTACATTTTTTTAATGTCCCCAAGGAGACACTGCTTCATAGGGCAAAAAGTTTGGGTAGGAAAATTAACTTGAGTTTCTTGGTACTTTGCCCAGAAAAGTTGCGCAGAACTAAAGATATCTCTTGTTAATTTAAATATTATTCATATTAGTGGTTTAGAGGGTTTTTTTTATTAATCTCATATAATACAAAACAATATTTTCTAAAATGAGAAGTAAATGTCATGGGTTGAATTCTATCCCTCAGGAAAGATACATTTGAGTCCAGTCTTTCAGAATGTGATCTTATTCAGAGATAGGATCTAACAGGGGAAATCAAATTAAAATGAGGTCATTAGGGTGGGCCTATAAAAGGAGGCAAATGTGGACACAGATGCACACACAGTGCCAGGTGAGGTTTGGGTCTGCTACTACAAGCCAGGAACTGCCAGAAGGTTCTGCCACGGGACCAGCAAGCCTAAGACTCTGGACTGTGAAACAAGAAATATCTGTTGTTTATCTGAGGCACTTCGTTATATCAGCTCTAGCAAATCAATACAATAAACCAGGTTGGAATTAAGACCACTAATACAATTCAATCCTGATTAAATGTATTTTCTAGCCATAGTAATCATTTATTTTTTGATTGGAAAAGAATTGCTGAAACTTCATAAAACATTTTCAAACTAAAATATGCTATTGTGTTAGATTACTAGTATTTGAGAGACAGAGCGAATGTAGCTTCACAACAGGCATGGCATGTAAATAACAAAAAGTTATTGACTTATTTCAACAGATGCCAAAAATATACTTTTACATCTCAAAATTCTGTTCTGATTACTTCCAGATTCTGAATACAAACAAGCAAAAAAAAAAAAAAAAGAAGCAGTAATCAAGAGTAAAACTGTCACATGCCTACTAAATCTAATATAAAAATGTTAAAATAACAGGATGTTTTCATTAAAGTTGGGAACAAGTAATCATATCACCACAACTGACATTATTTAGCATTGTAAAGAAAGGTAAAGAAATAAATAGGGCATGTAGATATTGTAGAGGAGAAGCCAAAAGACGTGACTGGTGATGTTCTCAGAGTAATATTGGATTATAAAGAAAGCATCAATATTGACTGTGAGTTTGCTTGAGGAGATGATGAAGGCCTTATTTTATTTACTGTGCTTTTTGTTTGTTTGTTTGTTTGCAATAGTCAATGCAATGGACCTTTACTAGTTATATACTGTTTTGTTTGTTTGTTTTATGTGTGGTGGCCAGGTCAAGGTCCTGGCCATCCTCTTTCTCTCTCTTCATGCTGTGGACTTTCCAAACCCCTTTCTTCCTCTAAGATCCAGACTTTTCCCTAATAGCTTGATGAAGCCATTTCCATGTCCCATAGCCCCAGATGGACAACCTCTTCCCTGTGTTACTGCATCACTGACTTCACACCGCCCTTTTCAGACATGCTGAGTTTCACTTCTGGTCAGTCCTATAGTTCTGCCACATCAGTACTTGCACAGTGCAGAAAGGCAGAAGCCATCAGATGGGGGGATATGTAACTGAAGCAGAAACCTCAGTGTCTTGTTTATTTTAATATCCGTATGACTTTTATTCAGACCCCCAGCTACACTATGAAGTGCAACTTCTGCCTTATTTAGCAAGCCTTTAGAACAGAGGAAGAGAAAGAAAAAGATTATACTTCTTCATCTTCATTTCCTCTTCTTTTGCATTGGGTGCCACATATCTCAAGACTACAAGCCATGGAGAATTACAGATTCAATGTAGGATTATCATTGAGATGTAAACTACTTAGGGTACAAGATGACACAGGGACCTGCAATTTCAACTGCATCGGCTCCTAACCTTTTTCAAATGCTCCTAAGTTCATAAAAAGGATAAGTGCCATCAACACTACTACTTTAATTTGAAAACAATAGATGCTAATCAGAGGGCACAGAGAACATGACTGAGAGACTATTCAGGGTTGTTTAAAAATGACAAGGGGATTTATTTAATTTAAAAAATACCATAGGGGTGCCTGGATGGTTCAGTCTGCTGAGCGTCTCACTCTTATTTTGGCTCAGGTGATGTGGCGGTTTGTGAGTTCAAGACCTGCAGCGGACTCTGTACTGACAGTGCAGAGACTGCTTGGAATTCTGCCTCCGCCCCCGCCCCGAGTCTCTCTTACTCTCTTTCTCTCCGTCTCTCACAAACATAAATAAATAAATTTAAAAAGAAAAAAATTAAAATTAAAAATACAGTAAAAAAGAAAAAATGGAAAGGCATTTTATACGCTGTCTTTACCTGACTCAGAGGTCAAGTGCATATGGCACAACCTGAGCAGATACTCTGTTCCCCTTGATTACTGGGGCTCTGCAGTAATGGTTCTGCTTTCTCACTTCCCACCCTCCCACCTGTTCCATATCTAAGTTGAAACTCTAGACTTTGGAAACAGTGGGACAGGAGGTTGAGGAGTGTGGATGGTGGTGTGATATTACCCTAGGCTTTTTCTTCCTGTGGTTTGGGGTCTGGGCATGTCCATTCTTTCCTGGACCTGTTATTTTCCGTGAATTAGTAACTGAATGCTGATTCGCCTAAAAGAGTGTTGTTATATAAACGCCATTTTCATTGATCTGTTGCCATTTTAAATTTGGAACATTGAGGAAGGATGTTGAAGAGAATGGGAGTGAGTGAGAAAGAAATGCTACAGGGCAAAAAAAAAATCAGATTCTGAATTTCTTAACATAAGATAAAAGTTGGTATGTTGTTTATTTCAATAAAACATGAACCAGACTTTAAGCTGCTTTTGAGTTACAGAAAAGTAATCTGTCTTTTAGTATTTGAAGTGAAATGGCAGAAAGGTAATCTGTCTTTTGGAATGCAAAGTGAAATGGCAGATTTTGGAGAGACACATCAGCACTAGAATACAGAATTCATCCTGCTCCAATTTCCTATCAGTGTAACATTCTCAAGGGAAATTTTCAACAATAATTTAACACATTTATAATGAGACACAAAGAGTCAAGAAATGTTCAAACCTGTGTGCATAGCATCTCATGATTTAATCATAAAATATGATGCCAGAACTAGGCTGATAATAGATTTGTACTTGACATAAAATGCTCCCGGGTAACTTATGAAAGATAGGACATAGGAAGCATGTAGTATGTGCTTATCCCAAATAGGAGTTTACATTACGTGTTATTTTATTCTGAGGCACTGGAAAAAAAAAGTAGTGTATTTTTAGTTTTATCTCTTAGCTATAATTATGTGTAAGTGATACTTTTTATTTCTATAATTTGGCATCCCTAACTTTAAGAATGATCACAAGAGATTCCAGAATATGAACAATATTCATATGCATTGTTCAACAATGAAAGTTGAAACAACATAAAAAATATAGAATTTCCTAAAAATTTTAGGAAACATGTGAGAGTGATAATTAGTTTCAATTTAATATGATAAAAAATAAAAAATAGAGAATTAATTTGCATTATATTCTGAAGTTAAATTTGAAGGGTTTTTTCATAACTTTGCACTAAACTAAACGATTCTTGATTTTATTCCTAAGTAACTCTCTCTCTGTCTTTTTGTCTTCTCTGTTTCTCTCTAACTCTCTCACACACACACACACACACACACACACACACACACAGTCATTTTATAAAGGAAAATAAGGCTACCACATGGTAGTGTGTTAGTAATGACATGAGTACACTGAGAACATCACCAAGCTAAGGGCATAAGGGCCTCCTGCACCCTTACGTAAGTGTCTCTGCTATTTCCACAAAAGTAATGTACCATCATTTAACAAACACCTATAAAGAGAGTAGGTACTTTTATGGTCAATGAGTATTTGAGATCCAAAGTTTGTCCCATACACAAAGTTATAATTTTTTAATTATTTATTTATTATTGAAAGAGACAGACAGAGACAGAGTGCAAGCGGGGGACAGGCAGAGAGAGAGGGAGACACAGAATCAGAAGCAGGCTCCAGGCTCTGAGCTGTCAGCACAGAGCCCAACACTGGGCTTGAACTCATGAACTGTGAGATCATGACCTGAGCCGAGGTCAGATGCCAACTGGCTGCCACCCAGGCACCCCATTTGCAAAGTTATAATGAAAGAGAAGTGGTAAAGAGAATTCATAATTAATATAGTATAAAAACTCCCTAGACTCTGGTTAGTCTCGGGGCCCAGAAACTTCACTCTAGAGAGATTGGCACACTTGTGTCGCAAGATACAAATAGTCATTGTTGTAAAACTCCTAGGCAACATCAATTCAAACATAACCATTATTGAAATGGGTGAATAAACTGTGATCTACTCATAAAATGAAAATGAACCATGGCTCAACACAAGATAAGCCCCCCACTGCCTATCCTGAGGGGCTCTCTTCTCAAAGATAATGCTGTCCACAGGTGTGATACAGGTGTGATAGGGCTGCTGAGCTAGCTGTGTGGTCAAAGAGGGAAAACAAAGTGTGAAGGGAATAAACAGGGGACTCACCGCTGCTCTGTTGGTCTTTCCCTGGGTTTTATCTTCTCCATTTAAGCTGCTATTTGACCTTCTACTGTTTACTTTCCAGAGTCCTCAAGTGTGCCCCAAGCCTTCCTTTTCATCAGTGACAGGTGGTTGGCTTCATCCTTCTTAGCCGGGGATAGAACTAAGTGCCTGAAGATTCTGATGTGATAGTCTCATTTTTATGTCTGTCACTATGCTGGGAAATTGAGGCATCTCTGCCTCGTCTCTCCTTGTTTTGCAAAATCAGTCTTGTTAGAAATGTATCAGCTTAATTAATCTTGTCAAAGAACTGACTTTGATTTTGTGATTTTTTAATTGTGTGTCAGATTTTTATGATTCTCATTCTTATTTTCTACTTTCTTGGGTTGAGAAAAAAGTGTTTCCAGCTCTACTGAGGTATAATTGACAAATAAGAATTGTATATATTTAAGGTGTACAGGTGATGATTTGATATGTGTATACATTGTGAAATGATTGCCACAGAAAAAGAATGAGCACATCCATAATCTTACATAATTACCATTTGCGTGTGTGATGAAAACATATAAAATGTACTCTTTTAACAAATTTCAAGTGTAAAATATTGTACTATTAACTGTCATCACTATGCTGTATGTTAGACTCCTCCAGAACTTATTCATCTTGTAAGTGAAAGTTGGTACCCTGTGACCAGCATCTATCTCCCCCTTTTCCTACTCCTTTGCCTTTAGCACCACTGTTCTATTCTCTGCTAAAATCAGTTTAGTTTTTTTGAATTCCATATTTAAATGATAGCACGCAGTATTTGTCTTTCTGTGTTCGGCTTATTTCACTTAGCATAATGTCCTCCAAGGTCACCCATGTTGTTAAAAATGGCAGGATTTCCTTCTTTTTATGTCCAAATAATAGTCCAGTGTGTGTGTGTGTGTGTGTGTGTGTGTGTGTGTGTGTGCATGCATGTGTCTGTGTGTGTGTCTGTGTGTGTGTGTTACATTTTATCCATTCATCTCAGGATAGACAGGTTGCTTCCATATCTTGACTATTATAAATAATGTTGCACTGAACATAGGGGTGCAGATATCTCTTTGAGATAGTGATTTTATTTCTTTCAGAAGAAATATAAACCTAAAAGTGAAATTGCTGGATCATATGGTAATTATACTTTTATTATTTTTGAGAAATCTCTGTGCTGTATATAAAGTGGCTACACTGATTTACATTCCCACCAAGAGTGCACATGAGTTCTCTTTATTCCATCTCTTCAGTACACTGTTTTCTCTTGTCTTTTTAACAATAATCATCCTAACAGGTGTGAGATGAGATCTCATTGTGATTTTGATTTTCATTTCCCTGGTTAGTGATGTTGAAAACCTTTTCGTGTATCTATTAGACATTTGAAGTGCCTCACACTATTCACAAAAGTAACTCAAAATGAGCTAAAGTTCCTCACCTTTTAAAAGAAAACATAGGATAAAAGTCTTTGGGACTTTCAATTAGGCAATAACTTCCTCAACTGAACATAAGAAGCCCAAATTTAGTAAAAATAAAATAATAATAATAATAATAAAATTAGACCCATCGACATTCCAAACTTTGGTCTTCAAAAGATATCATTAAGAAAACAATAAGGCAACTCACAGACATGCAAAATATTTTTGCAAAACCCTTGACAAAATACTTTTTTTTCCAGAAAATACATGGAATTCTTAAAACACAATATGAAAAGCAATGCAAAAAATGGTCATATGATGTGAACACACACTTGCAAAAGAGTGTCAATTTGCCAATAAGCATGTAGAAATATGCTCAGCATTACGAGTCATCAGAAAAGTGTGGAAGAAAATCACGGCATATCACCACATACCCACTAGAATGACTTATGTTAAGTCTCCCCCTACCAAGTACTAGTAAGGATGTGGAACAACTGGAAATCTCCTTAGTGTTGATGGAAATTCACAAATAGTATACATGACCATGTGACTCAGCAATTACACTCGTAAGTATTTACCCAACAGAAACAAAACCTATTCCCACAAAAAGATGTCTATCCAAATCTTAACAGCCTCATAAAAGTCTAAACTATAAGCAACTCAAATGGCCATCAACTAGTAAATGGATAGACAAACTGTGATAAATTCATACTGCGGGATGTTATTCGACAATGAAAACAAGAAAAATATTAACATATGTGAGAATATGGATGGCTCTCAGAAAAGTATGTTGGATGGAAGAAGACAATCACACACAGACACGCAAAAACATATTGTATAGTTATATATAAATGATACGCTAAGAAGGCAAAATATTGTGACAGCAAATCAGTGGTTGTCTGATGCTGTTTGGTGGTGTAGTATATCTAATATACTATAAAGATGCATGGAAAACAAACCATCCTGTATTTTTATTATGGCAATGACTGTGGAATATAATTGCCAATATTTTTCAAGCTGTACATTTAAAATTGGTGAATTTTGCTCTGTTTAAATAATGTGATAACAACAAATATGCTAGTGACTGCTGATGTATGAAGCACTATGCTAGTGTATGCAAACAAGTGTATTTGCTTGGATTTGGGGATATATCTGTCTATAGAAGTAGGGCTGTTATAACAAAATACCACAGATAAGATATCTTCAATAAAAGAAATTTATGTTCTCACAGTTCTGGAGGTTGGAAGTCCAAAAGCAAGCTGTTGACAGGTTTGGTTTCCGCTGAGTCCTCTCACTTTGGCTTGTAGATGGCCATCTTCTGGTTGTGTCCTTATGTGAGCTGTCTCTGGGTGCATGCATCCCTGCTGCTCCATCCTCTTCTCGGAAGGACACTGGCCATACTGGATTAGAGCTCCACCCATGTAACTTCATTCAACCCAACATACCTCTTGAAAGACCCAGTCTCCAAATACACATTAGGGGTCAGACCTTCAACATGAATGCTGAGGAGCCAGTAAATCATTAAGAATACATTTGAGAAAAATATGTCTGTATTTTCTAGTATTTACATAATAGGCACATGAGAAAAATATTGTAAATGCTAATCTGGTAATTAAGTTCCAGCTATTATATAAATTCTGTAACTATGGAAGTCATAAGAGGACTCATTAGGGAACCCCATATTGCAAAAGATAAGATAGAATTAAAATTTCAGATTTTATGAGGAATCTCAAAAGTCAACCTAATTATATCTGACAAAAATGAAAAAAAAAGGAATATAAGCAAATGAAATGGCTGAATTAAGGCTTATAACCTCTTGAACTCAAAGCAGGATCTAGGATAGTATACTTAATAATATTATCACTACAAAATTAGATGTAGATTTTGTTCTGTTTTGTGAATATTTAATTTAATAACCATAAAATCAGAATTAATGAACGAAAATAATGTTTAGCTCATATTTTCATATTTTTCATATTGATTCCTGACTTCACACAATAATACTTTCCCCAAGACATGTAATATAATTCTAAACCTCCGAGAGAAAGATTTTCCTGAAATTACTCTTGGAATTATTAGGAAAATGCTTCTAGAATGTCAATGTTCTCAGAAAACAAGCATATAATAGGAAAGCAAGTAAGATTCCAGATAGTTTATTTATTCTGATATAGTTGATGTTCCAAACATTTAAAACAGATGAATGTGTTGAGTCTCAAAAGTGAATAGTAAGGACAAAAATTCTTGCTTAGATAGAATAATGAATTTGATGACCTGAATACACAGTCTGTGCATGTGTTGCTACATTTGTGTCAGTTAAGCATTAAAATCTGCCATTTACAAATACTCTGAGGAACATTTAATGATAGTAGTGATACTTTGAAATGCACCTTTAAAGACTATATTCTTATCTGAACACCTAGGTCAAATAATAATATTCTGCTGAACTAGCTGTCAGCACAGAGCCTGATGTGGGGCTCAAACTCACTAACTGTGAGATCATGACCTGAGCTGAAGTTGGACGCTTAACCAACCGAGTCACCCAGGTACCCCAAGTTTTTTTTTTTTAATTTAGCTACTAGAAAACTTTAAATTACATGAGAGTCTCACATATTTTTATCCAGTGCTGAATTAGAAAGTTACTTATCCTTACTTCATTTTACCCATTTGGGTAATTAAAACCAATTTTTAATGTTTATTTTGTTTTTGAGAGAAAGAGAGACAGTGTGAGCAGGGGAGGGTCAGACAGAGAGGGAGACACAGAATCTGAAGCAGGTTCCAGGCTCTGAGCTGTCTGCACAGAGCTTGACGTGGGGCTCTAAACCACAAACTGCAAGATCATGACCTGAGTTGAAGTCATATGCTTAACCAACTGAGCCACCCAGGTTCCCCTGGGTTATCAACTTTTAAATATCTTAAAGAAAACCAATGAGTTATCTGATAAATGAGTTTAAGAAAGGAACTGTCATGTGGAATTGAGGTAGTTATCATTTGGGGGCATAAGACACCTGCCAGGAGACTAAATCTTCCTTTCTTCTCATTCAGACAGCCCATAGACTCACCAACCTGAGTTCAACACTGAAGTGATGTAGTAGATACCTATTTCCAATTCTGGAGGTCAGTGGAGAGGTCACTCTCTCCAATTTCAACCTTTTTTATTATAAATTTGTTTTTTGGTTTGTCAAAACAACTGAAAAAGAAAAAAAATCCATATAAAGAAGTATAAATGCTTTTAATATTTTTAGGAATGAACCATGATTATTTATTTTTAAGTTTTGTACATATTTGCATATAATGGTACATTAAAAAATGTCTATTCTGTACTAATTCCTTTTGGAAACATAACCATTTTCTCAATTTTCAAAGACTTCCTAACTGAAAAGCTTTACCACTGATGTGCCACATTGAATTTTAAGTTCTTTATTCCCAAGTATTGTGATCATCTGCTAGGAGTTCGGGGGGGGGGGCTCGTTATGATGTATGACAAGATATGCTGAAAGCAAATGACTCAGATGTTGAAAAATAAGATTAGCACAAGCCAATTCCACTTTTAGTAAATTATGTATATTTTTTGCCCACTGGCATAACTACCTCTTTTTCATACCTGTTTTGACACATACAGAGAACATATTATTCATGGAGCTTCAGTATCTGTCATCTCCAATTACGTGAAATTGAGTGGTGCGTTTGCAGCCAAGTTTCTAAGCATTTTCTTGATCTTTACATTCTTGTAATTCTAGCTCAAATTATAGATGGATTTCCCGAAAAAGGAAATGGCAAGGTATTTAAATAGATGCTGGCAATTCTTAAAAATATAAGAGTGGCATTGGGCATGATTAAGCAAGAGTTTTGTTGTTTTTTTAAAGTATATTATATAAGTATCTCCTTAATCTATGGATGTTGGTTTCTTTCTTTACTTATTGTCATTATTAACAATGGTTTATACTTCCAAAGCATATTACACTAGTACTGATTCCTGAAGTTAGAACAGTGTCATAATTTCTATTGAGGAGATATTATTTAATGGGTGAGGACAAGCCATCATCCTCTACTACATCTGTGATAACTGTTGGCTTAAGAATATGTGACACTAATATTAAAAATGCTAAGACTTGGCAAATTGGTTCATTATTCTCCTTTGTGCTTTTCTGTGTGCTAGACATATTCTGTTTAACAATCCTATTTAGAGATTTATAATGTAGTCATAACACTTGTTCTCAATTGGATTTTAGACACCATTTTCTATGTACAAATAATGAAATATATATATTTTCCTTAAGTGTCTCATGCTATTAATTCAGCTCAATTAGTGATTGTAATGCCTTCTGAAGCACTGCAAATATAGAAATAAATATTTCTGTAATGAGGTAAGACATGCTACTCTTAATGTGGCTCAGTGAGATCTACTTAGACGACAGTAGAGCTCACACTGTCATATCATCTGTCTTCTTGTCCTAAATGTCTCCTGTCTTACAAAAATGCTGAGAACTGACGACACAGGACTTTACAGACATAGATCTGACTGTAGTCATCCTTTCCACCAAGCTTAAATTAAACTAGACAAATACAAATTATTTATTGCCTTAACTAATAACCAGGCACTGTATTAAGAATGAATGGGAACGTCAACATCAGGACAAAACAAATGCCAACAAAGACACAGGGGGTGCGTGGAGCAATGGTAAAGAAAGAACTGCAGAAATAAATTATACAAGCCTAGACCAATTGTTATTGCAAAATGGGAGGAATAGGATGCTACAGACTTTCAGTGGAGTGATAGTGGATATGCATTTGGGACAGTCAGAACATACATTCTGTATGATAGCTGTCCTTTGGAGTTTGTTGAAATGTGCTTTCGGGCCCAGTATATGGTCAATATTCATTAATATCTGTGTGTGCATGAAAAGAACGTACATCCCCCCAAGGTTGGATAGAGCATTTTATACATGTCAATTAGCTGAAGCTTGGTAACTGTGTTCAAATTTTGTACACCCTTCCCCCCACAGTGCTTTCTCACTTTCTTCTTGGCTGCTGTCATTGAGAGTGGTGGATTGGTTCATTTGTCATCAAAGTCTTGTGGATTTTTGCTTTAAAGAGTTTGAATCCCTGGTGCAAACGGAGTAAGATTGAAGAAGGGGACACAGAGTAGGAAGATTTGCAAGATTCAAGAGAGGCCTGAGTCAAGGCGTGAGCAGTGACAATGCAGTGGAGGGAATTCCTGAGAGAAGGGTGCTTGGAGTAGGCTGGCTTCTCTAGAGGAATTTAATAAATGGAAACATTTGATCAGGGTGTTTTGTTTTTGTTTTTCCCCCCTTCTTTCCTGTGCTGGGAAAGAATTCTATGAAAAGTACTAATAATTTAGAGAGACATTTCCTCAGACTCAGATAGTCCCAACCCTCAACACATCCTGCAGAGCTAATGATGCCATTTACATGTCTGAGACCTGAAAGCTCCTGTATATTAACATGTCTCTAAGAAAAAACAAAGTTTTTTCAAGGTAAGAATTAAATAGTGGAAGGCAGATACTAAATTTATACATTGTGATTATAATATTAAATTTAAGCTATGAAAAAGATTTACAAAGATATATTGTTATTACTTAATTTATAGCATATAGTTTATGATTAGTGAGCCTGAGATCTGTGTATGTTAATTCATATACATAGTTGTACATATATTTAAATGACATTTATATGTCTAGATTGTCTGTATACACAATAAAGGTAAGCTTTTCATCTACAGCAAATCCTAGCTACTTGAGGTATACAGTCACCTCCTTATTCTAGAAAATAGCCCATTAGAAGAACTTGTTACTGGCTATGTGTTTAATGATCCCTTAATAGAGTTTGAAATAAAATACAGAGTTTAGAGACCTAGTCTTTGCTCTCAAGAGATTTGTAGGTTATAGAAAGTAAGTTCCATGCCAGCTTCCACATAGGTCTTCATATTAAATCCCTTAATAGGATTTTTATTCTCAAGTTATTAGGTTTGATTTCCCATAGAAACTGGGCCATATCTTGCCTTTTACTTTTTAAGGATGCTTCACTGTTTGATATTTATGGTAGACAGGAGGGCCACCTCCTATATTCTCTCCAGAGAAGGACTGATGCTGTTGTTGATGGTGCTGACCATAAGCGGTCTCACTGCCAACCTCTTGGGGTCCTCCTCAGTAAAAGAGAATCTCTGCTCAGTAGAATACCTTTCCCGGGGTGGCCCATATCCAGGGACTGACCTCTGGAGGGTGCCAAAGGCCAGTGCTTTTGACTCATTAAGGGACAAGTCTGACAGACTTGTCTCCTGTACTCCTGAGCTCTCCACGTGCTTGGCCAAGGCTCTGCTGGGCTGGCCTGGAAGTCTGACTTCTCCCCCTTAGCCCAGCCCTTCTGCCAGTCCCTCCATTTCTCAGGTGTTGATCCCTGATAAACACCCTTCACGCCAAACTCGGCTCACCTTCTGTTTCTAAAAATTACAATCGGCAACAGTATAAAAATCATTAAGTATAAAATGCTTATAAAATGGGAAGAGCAGTGGTTTCTTTTTGACATTTGGTTTCTATGTCTCATGTTATGAGGATGTAAATAATTGTTTAAAATCTCTATCATGCTTCCAGATGTTTATTTCTTTGAAGCTACACAATGGAATGTAATCTCTCTTGGCTTTTGCAGCTCCGGGTATGAATCTGAAAGTGATATTTCAGCCCCTGTTACTATTGTTGCAACCTCTTCTCTAGTGAATCAGAGTAATGGGAGTTAGGTAGGTAGATTCTCTATTAACTGTCAAGTTGGCTCTGCTGGTATTATCTTCTTTGAAATTCTTGTAAGTAGAAGATCAAAGGTAGCTCAGATCTTCATCTTAAACCATAGATTATGAGTCAACCAGGGCTGGCCTGAGACAAATATCTGGTGTGTATTTAGTCATGCAGTCATACAGTGAGTCAGTGTTCTCTTCAGGGGCAGAGGAAATCGGTTGAGGTTCCTTGCCCACCATGTCAAACTTACAAGTACTCTTTTTAGAGAGTATACATATGCATTCGTTTCGCATATTTGGTTTTGTTTGCACATTGTTATGTTTCTCTTCCCACTACCACAAGACAAAGATATTAATTGCAGTCAAAAATAAAGTTATAAGCCTCTGGCAAGCTAAAATTGAGAGCAAGATATCAAAGGGATGTCTGTCTCTGCACTTTTAGAGGCAAAAA
>NC_043702.1:11819322-11837280 GCF_006229205.1 Suricata suricatta | reverse complement strand
TTTTTTTTTTTTTGGTTCCAGAAAGTTCCACCCTTATTTATTCATAAGTGCCCTGATAGGTCTTTGAAATAAAAACATGGTTATGTAGAGAAATGGTAGGTGATATAGCAAAAGGCCTAAAACTGGGTCTGGTCTAAAGAATGGGATTTGGGTCTCAACTGGTTCACTAATTCCTCCTGAAAATTAATTGGAAGGCTGTGAAATTTGACTAATTCTCCATTCTTTCAGCCACAGAAAAGGGGAGGTTGAACTAAATGACCCTAAAGGGCATTTTCCAGGTTTTGTCTTTTATGAAAACACAGCAGGCTGATGAAATATGTGGGTAGAACTGATAAATGTAAGATCCACTCCATTTGCGAATGACCTAGAACTTGCTGTAAAAACAGAGAAGATAAACAGACAGGGGGAGGAAAAGCAGTAGAAATGGCAGCTGTAATTGAGATATTGTAATCAGGAAACCATCCAGGATGAACCTTTATGGAGTTTCCTTTATCCAGAGGGCATTTTCTCAGAGTACTTAAAACTCTGAAACAACTGCTTGAGGAAGAAGGTGCTGTGCCGTTTCACATATTCCGTAATAGGCCAAAGTTACTAGAAACGGGTTACTGGAAAAGACAGATTTAACACCAGGGTCTGTCAATTAACCCAGGAAACAGAGTGTCTACAAATCAGATATTGTATTCTGAAACAAACAAGCAAGAAAGTCAAACAACAACAACAACAACAAAAATCCAGACCCTAACTCACAATATTTGATCAAAAAGCAGCAAGACCCTCTTTCACGGTAAGAAGGGTGCATACTTAAAGCTGTTTGGAAACTCTTCTGAGCAAACAAAAGTCCGTGTGAGCTCCCCGGGGCTGAATAGTGTGGCCAGGGTGGAATGTTGTGGCAGTATAAATTACAGACACGATGCATGGCTTTTCATCTCGTGCCCTCACCCGCAGATGTCTGTGGGATGAAACCAGAAGTCCCTGCCAGCCACCCGGGGTCCTGTAGTTCCGACACCCTGTAATCCCCTGCTAGCCATAGCCTCCCTCTTCATCCACCAAACCTCCTCCTCGGGTCGCTTTACTCCACACATTTCTGCTGAAAAGCTTAAAGTCACATCGCAATTAATTTTGTCTTGAGAATTTCACAACATCCTTTGAGATCACAATAACCCCGAGAATATTGTGCAATGGGGCCTGGAATCTCTTGCCTAAGTAATAACTTTGTGGAAAAAAGCGGGTAAAAGTGGGGACGTGATCTTGCTGACAACAATCAAGTTGGGGTTAAGTGGACAGGAGGAAATTTGAAGGTGACCAGTAACCCTGGAAAAAATGCACTTCATCTGAGTTATCATGTTGCAGGTTCCTATCTTCTCACAGTGTTTTTCCAGCCAGTGTGCTTTTGCTTGCCCTAAAAAAATATGCTATTTTGTGTGTTTTTTCCCCCTCTGGGACATGCCTTTTGTATGCTACCCTGACTCATCACTGTTCATTTAAAATAATATAAATAAGCAAATACATGACTCAGTGAATGTGATGAGTAAGGAGAAAAGAGTGTTTGACTAGCCAACTCAGTCCCACATTTTAATTAAAAAGCGTGTCTTACACACCATCAATAAGTTTTCAAGTGACCTGTCATGACCAGTTCTAATAGCAAGCATGTCATTCACCTTTTCCTAATAAATTGGCAGATTATGCTAATATAAGGAAGGGAAGCTATCAATTTTATGTGTGCCCGACAAGCTATGCCATTGATTTCATAATTTATGGTATCCCCTTGGAAGAGAAAGATGTCTAAGGACAGGGTTTCACAAATAGAATAAAATGTTGCAGGAAGGTAATCAATTAAATGCAGTTGACAAATAGGGTGGAGAAAAACATTGCAAAATATTATGCTTTCCTAATGGCCAAACACTCATATATTCAGTGTCACATTATATCTGTATTCACCTTTCAACAGAGGGTCTATGATAATAGCACACGCTTGTCAATTATGAAGATTAGGGAACTGACATTTTCTTAGAAGTATTTGACTTAGAAAGACATAAGGATTCAATTAATTGGGAGCCAAAATTTCTTCCTTTGAGAAATAAAGGAAATTGTATAAAATAAGGTAATATTAATTCCTCCAATAAAGTTTTAAAAATCACTATATGGCTTCTTGTATTTTGTTCCTATATATGATCTTCTTCCATCGAAAAACCATTTCAATTATTTCACATTCTTATGAAAATGAGAATTTGCAATAGCAGTGTGAATTTAGGGGCTCATAGGGAAATCTGGGATAGATTTAGGGTCAGATAGGACAAGATGATAGCTCAATGTATACAAATTATACATTATATCTTACACGTATAGTCAAATTAGTTGCTTATCGTTAGTTGAAAGATTAGATTTTGTCCTTAAATCCACTTTTAAAAACCATGAAAATCCTTTCATATAACTGGAAAGTATATTTATGCTATATTACTTATAAGCATGTGCTGAAATCGTCAATTTGTTTATTAGTTTTGCTCATCAATCTAAACACAGAACTATATAGCAGGCCAACAAAGCAAAGTAAACATTTAAACCTTATACTTGCACTTAACCATTTTTACCTTATGTAGCATTACCGCATGTCACATGCACACACACAGACACGCACATGTACACCTACGCACATCCATGACACTTAAACACACGTCAATATCTACCCAAAATATATCCGATCATCCGTTACTTCTGGACATTTCTGGAACCTTTATTTCACTTATTTTTACATATTTGATAAATGCTTACATTTTTCCATTAACAACTTTTTGTATAAAATTGTCATATAGTTTGTCACCATTCCAAAATGGTGAGAAGACATATTTATTTATCACAAATGGTCTTACTTGGGTAATTTCAAGAATGTTAAATGTGATTTGCTCCCAATTGTTAGTGAGTTGCTGTGATTTTATGCACTATAAAATGATTTAATAATTAAGTTTTTCTTATAAGTATAGTCTCTAGATAATAGTTAAAATAAGTAAATAATTAGGGTTTTTTTTCTATGTAAAACTTATATATACTTTATACATTTTAAAATAAGACTGTTTGAAAATGATTCCATTATCTTTTCCTTAATATTTGTGAATCTTGGGGATTAAAGAAGTTTCAGAGGTATGGTATTTAGTCATTTTTCAGGGAATTATTTTTTACTGTGATTTTAATCTTCCTATAATCCCTCAAAAAGCTAGTTTCAGATTTGAAATAATATTTGTTTTGCAGACACAAACCTATGGGATTCAGGTGGGTGAGGACAAGGAGTGTTGCTCTATCTATTGTCAAATTGATTTTTTCTCCTATTTTTCCATAAGCAAAACAATAGCTTAAAATAAAACACAAGTCAACAATACCTTATCTGTCACAGTTACCAAGTCACATCTCCAAAAGCCACCTCTTATTGGCCTCATTGGTTCCCTAGTGGGGGCAACATTTGCAATTCTGGATCAAAGAACCTTTTATGGAAGAGCCATTCTTCAGTGTTTTGCAAAAGCAGGTTTCCTGGTCAGTTAGTTCACTGAAATGCATCCAGTCTGCATAACATTCTTTAATGCTCTCTTATGTTTTGAAGCTTCAAACAACCCCCTTCCAGATGCAGCTAGAGTCTAAAATTGACTTTCTTTCTCACTTGTTTTAACCACTAAAAGAGTAAGTAATAATACTAATTGACTGCGATATGAGTCTTTAAAAACTGTGCAGCATTAGCATAGTTCTATGGAGGAAAAGTACAAAGAAGATGGGAAGGACAAGGGCATGGGAGAGCAATCACATTTGCTCAGGTCTGCATTACGTTGAATTTCAGTGAAATGAGTCCAGGATGGAATTAAATCCAAATGTTTCCTGCTTTCTTCCGTCTTAATAGCTTCATATTTCCTCCATTTCATGTCTTCCACAGTTTTCACATTTAAAATTGTCATCTTTGAAAATACTGAACATATTTATGGCATGTCTGTTTCCTGCTATGTCATCCAGCCTCTCATATTGCAGCGGTTACTAGAAAACAGAAGAGATTTAGAATTTATATATAACAGAATTTCAAAGTAGGAGGGAAAGGAGACTATATCATGCCAACTTCAAAATAAATCTTCCCTCTTACGCTAAAATATATGACAATAGCTATAAAGATTCTTCTATACCTTCTTAATACATTTATGCATCAAATTTGCAGAAACAAATCAAGTAGTCCGAGTTCGTGCCTGTATCCTATGAAAATACAGGATAAAATGGCAAAAGTGGAATAGAAGAAAATATTATGACTATGATGATTACTACCGTTTCCATGGCTAAGAGTCACACTGAGAGCTTTCCTTTATACTGTATCATTTCAATCTTTCGTAATATGATAAGACAGGTATTCTCACACTTATAGGTTACACGTTAAATAGCTGGCCTAACGTTTCACAACTAGTTAGTAATAGAGTCAGAATTTAGTTCATGCAATTGGATTCCCAGAATAATATTTTTTCCTTTCTTCTTTGAGTAACCTCTGCAAATGTTGTACCTTGGGGCTGTTGCAAAAGAAGATGTAGAAGGCATAAGGAACTGAGAAGGAGGAGGAAGTGGAGGAGGAGAGGAAGTTGGCATTTACTACCCTTTGCATGCAGCTTCTTATTGGAATCAAGTCAGCCTGGCATTCTCTGATTCAATCACTATTATTTTGAATACAGAGCTTCCAAGCAGGTTTCTGGGAAAAATGAAGGGATGAAAAAAAAAAAGTGGAATAAAGAAGAGGGGAAGAAGGAAGAGCAGAAGAATGAGAAATGACCATTTTATCTAAATAAACACATCTATCTAAATCATACATTAGTGGGAGGATGTTTATAATATCAGTCTATTTCTTTTACGACACCATAGAGACACTTAATTGGCCCCTCTCTCTCAAATTCAAATGTCAGTATAATGGCTAACTGAAGTGAACAGTCTTTGTTTCCCAGGGATAAGCCCGCCAAGCAATAAAATTACAGTGAAAAAAGCTTCATGATGCTCGTTTGTGGTGCCTTAAGTGGCACCAACAACTACAGCAGATGAATTACAGACAGTAGGCAGAGCAAGAAATCAATTGATTGGGTACACGATTCTCATTCTCTTTCTTGTTGAGAAATATTACTTTGCCTTCCTGTGAGCTGCCTCCTTCACCTTGACTCTTCTCCAACCTATCAAGAAGAGAGCAGGGACTGTCTGTGGCTCAGAGTTAAGCTTACTTCTGGGCACTAAGAGCAGCAATGACTTTCATACTTGCCTCATCACTGACGGAATTCTTGCGTGCTTTTGGATGATTCCTGGTCCACTAAGAAGGACTCTTTTTGCCAAAAACTAAACACTATTCCAAGAAAGGTAAAATGGCTAGAGACTAGATTCCACAGAATGAGTCCCTATTTCCAGACCATAAAATGTCTTTCCTCATTAGTCAGCCTGTGTTAGGGAGCATATGCTCACACTTCAGAAGTGCCACTTTTTCCAGTCTAATTTGACCATAATAGTGTATGTGATCAAATACTTTCTGAAACTACATCCAAGTAAATATGTGGGGAAAATATAATAGAGATTTTCTTTTACAAGGCAATGATTGCATGTTACAGTACTTCTGAAGATTTCTCACCAAAGATAAGATTGAGTCATTTGCTAAATTATCATATGGAAAAATTATACCAATAGTAATTGAAGCATTGGTTTCTCTGAAGAATGAAACATGTGTTAGTCGAGAAAATAGAGGTTTTCATCTTTAGAATGTCCATTCCTTTATCGACAGAGCATTTTCTCAGCTGCTAAGTTTTATTCACAAGGCCTCTCTCAATATTACTACTTGTGTTATTATCAGGAACATAAAAACTAGTATTTGGATCTTAATCTGCACTTTGGAATGGAATTCTATCTATAGCGAACCTTAGGAGAATTACATGTTTTGAGGATGAGTAAACAAGTCAAATGCTGTGTTAACATCACTAATTATTTTCACTGGGTACCTCCAACTGTATCAGAATTTTGCTGGTGCTCAGAAAACGGAGCCAATACTTCTTCTTTGTGGCCGAATGGTGGTTCTGCACTCTTTCTGCATCTCCATTCCCAGTTTGTGAATTGCGACAAAATTTTCCCTGAGTTCTGAAGTTACTTAACTTCAAAGATTGAGTGGAAATCTCACCACTTCCTGCAATATCCAGGAAACCCCTCTGAGCCTAAGAAGCCCCTTATTGTGGAAAAGGCAGGGGGTGAATGGCATTCAGATGAAATTTAAAGAAACCTGCTAAGTCCCACAAACCTTGTTACAGATGTTGGATGGGGGCCCTGTACTGAATCTATCAGCCCTCACATTCTTCTCTCCGTTCTTAAAAAGGATGTTCCAGATGGTATGTATTAATGTGTATTTGCAAGACTTTTGGCACAGGGTAGTGGTGAGATAAGAAAATGCGAAGTAAACAGAGATGGGAAAGACAGTTACCAATGAAACAAAAGTGGGAACATGTAAGTTCCTAAGTAAAAAATTTCAGAGAGTTAGATACCAAAAAAAAAGGTTAATTAATTTTTGATAATGTTGTCCCCCAGCCAAAAAGCATAGTAAAATACTATCGTACTCAAATTTCTGCTTCTTATTGTGGAGTTATTTAATAACTTTAATTTGGTAAGTGTTGCAAGTACGTATTCCTTTTGCTATTGGTCTTAACCACTGCAGATTCTGCCCTGTTATTCATCATTTTATTTCAAAAATTTGCACGATGTAATTTAGTTCCAGATATTTCGTAGTAGATGGGGTGCTGAACTGTCAGGTACTGAAGTCCAGCTCCTGCAGGTCCAAGGTTCCCTGAAGGATGGCCGGTGTAGGTGAAAAGGAGTGAAAGAGTCTCCAGTTTCTTTCTGATTACCAGGCAGGCATCTCTGCACTGACCAGAGAGTCAGCTTTATTTATTGAATAAATGTATGGGGTAGAAAACAGCAGTAGCAATTGCCTTAGACAGTAATTTCTAATAACAAATTCTTTGGTATGTAAAAATTTCCCAGAACATAGATTGGTGGAAGACTCATGCACAGTCTTTCCAATGGCAATTGATTGTAGGTGATTTAGATGCTTATCATATGGAGAAGGAAGGTATCTTCAGCATCCAAATACAAGGCAATGCTTTTAGCAGAGCAAAGGCAAAAGTTAGTTCTTTGTGAGCAGGAGTCAACCGCCTGTTTTCTTGAGGGGCAGTAAAACAGGTTTCTCAGGAAATATGATATTTGCTCCCATAAACACAAAAGAAGAAATTCCTATAATAAGTTCCTTCACAAGGTACAATCAGCATAGTTTTAGGGTAAGGGGGCAAGTCACTTCTGATACCAGTCAACAATGTGCCTTGGAGGTCAGTATTCAAGCAAAATTAATTGAGTGATGGGTAGACATAAATCAACATTTGACAGCAGGAGGTCTTGCAAACCCGCCTTACCTCACAAGAAGTTTTTCTCAACTTAGTGAGTTCAAAAAATGGCTTTCAAAGGTCAGGCAATTGCTACAGATTTACATGTCTCCCAAACCTGAGCAGAGGTCAAGGACATTTAAGGTAGCTAGCCTTGGGTTTATTTCTAGGGTAACTTTTGCTCTGTTGGAAGTCATAGCAGTAGGAACGAAATTCAGCCATCAGAGATTCTATATATAAATTTTTCAATTTACTGAGCTTAAACATAATCCATATCTGGTCCAGTCTTCTGCAAAAAATACCTAGCATTTGCTGCTGTTGCCTTTATCTTTCCCATTTTTTCTTATCTCCGAACGTTTATTTAGTTATTCTACTTGCTTAAGATGTCAGAGTCCACATGGTCAGGACACATTTCTCTGTGGGTGTTTTGTGTTACTACATGTCTTAAGGGTTCCAGATTATCTTCAAGGACGTGTGCACCTATAGCCAAGATCCATGGAAGACATAGATATTGTCTCCTGAAGCAAGCTTGGGGCTTTTCTGTAACATAATCCCACTACCTGTGGAGACATCACGTGGCTCTCTTTGTGTCACCCTAAACAGATTGGAGCCTCAGGAACCGGCAGAAGAAAATTCTGACCCTTTCGCTACTGCTATCACTGTGAGTAATAAACTAGTAATAAACTTTGTCCTTTTGCTCTGGGCAAGTTGTCTTGTGTTTTCCACCAGCACTCAAGAAGCTGTGAAGGTTAACTTGTTAGCTCCAAAGTAAGATAAAATCATAGTCTTTGACAAAGTTCCCATTCTTTATCCTTATGAGAAACTCTCTTGGATCCATTCTGGTGTACATGTTAAAATGATAATTCAGTGTTTCCCAAATTTTCCCAGAAAACAAGGCTTCCCTAGAGCTGTGTCTATGTTAAATAATAAACTATTGGGTCTCTCCCAGAAAATTGGATTCAGATGTCTGAACTGGGACATGGATATCTGTGTTTTGTTTGTTTGTTTTGTTTTTTAGAATAGTTTTCTTCTTAATGTTTATTTATTTTTGAGAGAGAGAGACAGAGAGAGCATGAGCAGGGGAAGGGCAGAGAGAGAGGGAGACACCAAACCCAAAACAGGCTCTGGGCTCCTACCTGTCAGCACAGAGCTGGACGCTGGGCTCGATCTCATGGACCATGAGATCGTGATCTGAGCCAAAGTCAGATGCTTAACTGACTGAGCCACCCAGGCGTACATGTTTGTTTCCTTTTGTTTTTAAAACAGTGCTTCAAATACTTATTATTTACGGGAACATGATGTATCTAGAACACATTTTCACCAATCCAGGAAAATAGCAGACACTTAGTAAGCAGCAGCTCTTGTTGTGGTTTTCAAAAAGTCTTCAATCCATACTAGTACTTTTCCTCACCTCTCATTTGAAAAAGTCAAAAGAATTTTTTAAAGAATCCAAAATATCATTTTCTTTACCAACAAAGATCAAATTAGAGGACACAGTTTTGGTCTATTGCCTAGGTAAGTCTTACAGTCAAACTTGCAAGGTAGACAGGTTTATATATTTGGTTTCAGGCAGAGCTGCAGGGACAGAGAGCTTTTCATGCAGAAGACTCTCGCTCGGATGAGACCACAGACACTGAGAGTTTGGGAAGTTTTATCATGAAATTTGACATGGAAATGAAGAACGGTAGGAAAAAAGTTCGATGAGTTTTAAAAATCTTTAACATAAGAAATGGAATAATCTGATCACATAGTCAATATTTCTTTGTCTTTCACTCTGATAAGTCTTTAGGTTTTAAGATCTGCTCTCCCAATGACCTTATGACTCAGAGAGGTAAAGGGATTTTCTAAGAATCACATAGTAAATCAAGGTCATGACTAAAATTTAAACTTCCAGCTGTAAAGCTCTACTACATTGTGCAATAACACGAAGGAGTGATGGGGGGATGGCTGAGCTGAGGAGGGCTGGTCAGGAAAATGAGGCAGGAAGTTGCTACAATAATGGAGCTAAGAAAGAACAGAGTATATTGTGAGGTTCAGTCGACAGAGTCAAAACAAGACAATTTGATTCTACAGAGAATTTGATTTTCATCCTTTTTCATTTTGATTTATTGAGACCTCAGCATATCCTCGCCCTATGGTATCCACCAGAGGAAAAATACAATAAAACCTACATCTTGTATTGAAAGGCTTTATAATTCAGTGAGGGATACAAGGCAATATAAAGCCACAATAAATGTGGTCATTGTCATCCCAGAATTGCACTTTACATATACATTGGGGACTCCTAAGGGCAATCAATGTTTCAGATGGGACAGAAGGAGTGGGGATCAGGAAAGGTTTTTCAGAAGGAAATATAAGGATTAGTGAGTCACTAGATACACAAAATTCTATTCTAACACAGAACTGATATACTTTAAAGTTTAATATACATGACACATTATAATTATATAAAATAAAAAGTGATAAAGTGAAATAAAATTCATATAAATCACCAATAACATCTTCTAACCCAGCATATCTATCATTAACAGTTGGTATGGGTTTTACCAAGTGATTTTTTTTTTAGGCAATAACATATCTTAAGTGGGAATTATTAAGGGAAAATATCATAGATATGTCTTTGGGTTCTTACCTGGGGTTTGATGGCACACTCTCCAGGCAGTGGACCATGGCAACCTGGATAATCCTTCTTAGAGACTCTTGAGTTTTCTACAGTCATTACCAGATGGATAAACTCCCTAGGAGTTTTCATGCATTAATTTATTCAACCAACATTGAGCCTTTCAAATGTTTAGGTGTTAAATTGGCTGCTCAGAGAGCTGGACCCAATTCCATTAAGGGATAATCCAGTAAAGTAAAAGATAATCAGTCTAGTGAGGGGTAATCCAGTAAATTCTAGTATCTGGAGGTGTGCATTCTAGTAGATATTAGAATTCTTACCAAAGGATCACTATAAAAGGTTTACCATGGTTTTTTTCTTAATTTTTTAACATTTATTTATTTTTGAGAGAGAGAGAGAGAAGCAAGCAGGGAAGGAACAGAGAGAGAGGGAGACACAGAATCTGAAGCAGGCTCCAAGCTCTGAGCTGTCAGCACAGAGCCCAATACGGAGCTCAAACCCATGAAGCATGAGATCATGACCTGAGCTGAAGTCAGACACTTAACTGGCTGAACCACCCAGGCACCCCAGTTTACCATGGTTTAAAACTTCCTAGAATTGAATATTTAAAATAGGAAAAGTATGGGAATACACACTCCTAGCAGTATAGTCTATCATTTGTATTGTTCCTCTTTCCGGAATGATCTGTACCTCACTCTTTCCATGGCTAATTTCTTGTTAAAGCCTCAGCTCCAATACCTCTCTTTCCTCCTCAGAAAAGTTAGCCTCCTGCTTAAAGAAGAACTTGTTAACCAAATACATCACTCCATCATACCAATTCTATTTATTTCCATCAGAGGATTAATTAAATCTAAATGTATTAATTGTTTCATTATTTATTACTTGTCTACATCACTGGAATATAAACTATTGAGGGTATATATTATTCATCTTTTTTCACAGCTGCCCTGCGCTTAGACCCTCATGTGTAATAATCACTTAACACACAATTTATTAAATAAAGTCATCACAGTCTCAATGTTTGCACCCAAATGTAAGATGGTAGTTACATCTCTTACAATTTATTCAGCTGCAAAACCTTGAAACCCATAAGCTGCATAGCTTAGTTACACTTTGTGTTACATCACAACAAGCTCAGAGGTAAGGACAGACCAGAGTTACTTGGCAGCTCAATGATGTCATTAAGAAGCCCAGGTCCCTTTGATCTTTCAGCCTCATGCTTGAGAGGCCTATTCTTCCACAGGCAGGCTCATCTCATGGCAAGATTCCACAGCAGTTCCAGCTTAGCATATCCATGCAGGAAAACATGCAGAGAAAGAGATGGGATTGTCTCTTATCCTGGGATTCCTGTAATCCAAGAACAAACTTTTCTGGATGACACTTAGAAAACTTCCTCTCAATGCTCAGTGTTCAAAATTTTGTTGCACTTTCATAAATAAGCCACTCACAAAGGTAACAGGATCCTAATGATTGCTTCATACCAATGGTTTCCAACTTTTTTGACTGAGACTCACAATAGAAAATACGTTTTGACATCACAGTATGTAAGTATACATAATTATTAAGAAAACATTTTATGGAATTTTTCTTACCCTTAATCTATATGAAACATTTTCATATTTCTCATTCTGTGTTATTTGAAAAAAAAGGTAATGTGACACATTAATTTTATTATCTACGAGTGTTTGCAACACACAGTTGGAATAACACCATGTTAGACAAATTGAGATCTACTTTTAAAGCCAAGTTTTAAATCAAATGAAGGAAATGTGGATTCCCAAACTAAACAGTGAATAGGGAAAAAAGGAAAATGGCCTTGACATAGGCAAATAGCATCTGCTAAATATTTCCTGAGTTATTTTTAATATGCACAGTTCATTGCCATTTTTATGTTACATTGTTATAAGTATTATATGATATAATTAATATTAATTAATATTGACTGTAAGAAAGATTCTAACTACATACGTATTGCAAGACAGTAGGTCAAGAATCACATTGGTGCTGAGAGCCAATATCAAAAGGGAAAGTATGTAAGGATTTGTTTTATGTTTGTCTCTTTGTTTAGAAAAGGTCACTTATAAATGATGGAAAGCACAACTTGTATATCAGATCTGCCTAAAACACCAGGTGTGCAGGACCTTTTCAAATTCTTGGAAGGTTACCTTAAACCATCCCCACTTTTCAGGATTTCCCTGAAATCCCTCCAGTTGGAAATGCCCCACACTGCTGTTCGCTGTCCAAGGTATTCCCTCCATAATGCTGCACAGAATGGCCACCTCCCGTGCAACTCTACAAAACACAAACTCAAGTTTTATTGTCTGCTTCTCTGAACTAGAAGCTGTATCCTTCTATACACTATTCCAATCTTCTCTTGACTTTTACTTCCTGAATATGTGTCTCTATTTTCTTCTAATAACATATTTTTAATCCTATGATTTTAAACTGACAGTAGATATTTATATTCGATTATAGTATTGCCCATCTATCTGTCATGGAATAGAATCAAAATGTTTTACAGAATTGGATTTTCTAGATAACCGGATGTGATGATTTTGAACCCCAACACTTTATTTAATTTTTATCAGTTTGATGAAAAATATCCTAAGCTGTATTATAAAACAACCTGTCCCAAGAGAACTACTGAGGATTTAAACTTTTGCCAATGATTCGAGATGATTACTGGGAACAAAATTCATTCTCTATAATACAATACAGAGAAGACCTTCAATGTGTTTTGCCTATAAGAAGGGAGAAAAAAGATAACTAAAATAAGAAATAACTCAGTACTAGAATGTGTGTCCTGGAGAGGGAGGAAACAAAAGGTAGGACAAAGAAGCTGCAGGGAAATGCAGAGAATTGACACTGTCTCCAAGGAGAGTTAGGGCTTTCCAATCCTCAAATTCTTCCTCATCTTAATCAATAGACATGTATATTATGTGTAATGTATAGTACATACATAATTACATTATATATAATAATACTATCACATAGTATTTGTCCACGTTCTTGAAGCCTTCACTATAAAATGGATAAGCCAAGGCACAGCAGGTCTAAATGATAATGTCTTAGAGCCAGTGACAGGTTGGGAATTCAAATAAATATCCTGAATCTTGAATTACTTTTTGTGTCCTTGTATGTTCCCTTGGAACAGCCCTGAGAAGAGTCTGGAAATCATGAAGAACAACCTCTCTGCCCACGTGATAATTGGAACTGGTGAGAACCGGGCTCACCTTGAAAGGATGTGGCTCCTCACCAGGCAGTCAGGGTCACATAGCAGGATTATTTTTGCCATTCCTCTGGCTTTCTTCCCTGGCAATGGCCCACGGGATTCAGGGCTCTGTCACTGCTCTGCCTGTGCAGCCTTTTGGTGTTAATACCTGAAGTCATAGCTGCCCTGCAGGGTCTTCCATGATCAACCCAAGGCTCTATAGGCATCATTTTTTGTTTCTATTTTTGTCTTTTTTCTCTCTATCATTTATATAAGGTTACAGAAAGCACCCTTGTGTTATCTTTTGCTTTCGAGTTCAGTTTGATTAGCAATCTCTATCAGAGCTCAAGAGAGTAATGGGTTAGATGATCAGAAGTGGACTGCCTGCCGGATGTCTGGGTGGCTCAGTGGGTTAAGCATCCAGCTTCGGCTCAGGTCATGATCTCACAGTTCGTGGGTTTGAGCCCCTCTTCAGGCTCTGTGCTGACAGCTAGCTCAGAGCCTGGAGCCTGCTTTGGATTCTGTATCTCCCTCTTTCTCTGACCCTCACCCACTTGCACTGTCTCTATGTCTCTCAAAAATAAATTTAAAAAAACATTTTAAAAAATTAAAAAAAAAGAAGTGGACTGCCCAGTTTTCTAGAAGGTAAATTGAGAAGGGATTCCTTTTAGGAAAGCTGGCCCTGGGGAGGTAAAGGATCTTGGCATTCTTTCTTCTGAGAAGAAAGAGGATAATGGAAACTCACATTTCTGGTACTATAGAGTGAGAGGAATAAACACTACTAAACATAGATGAATATTACAATAGCTCATATCGAGGATAATATTAACTGCTATAATAATGTGAATAAAAATATAAGATATAAAAATCCATGGTACCAAACACCATATTGCATGACGATGGACACATTTTCAGGACAGGAACTGCTAATCTTTATATTATGACAGTTCTCTGTATTATTATGCACCTTATATAAAAATGCATCTTGTATAATTGAAAACAAAAATTGAGCTGAGATCAGAAAATGTGAATTTTAATCTTGGCTTTGCCACTAGACAGCTATTTGGCCTTTGGAAAGTCCTACCTATCTGGGTCTTTCAGTAGCTTTGCTACACAATGGGAAAGGAGAATTCTCACTGAGTGATCTGGGAGGTACCTTCTGACTCTGGAATTGTCTCATCTGTATGTAGCTATTTAAGACTTCACCACTCTGCGCATATAAATAAATGAGAGCTTATTTACACTAACACTGTAGTCACATGGTTACTAGTCCTTGCCTGCAGGCCGCAGGTGCCATATTATTTCCTCAAATCAGGCCCAGCTGTTTCTGGGTAAGACGGTATCGGAAAAACCAATAAGGTTCTATTTGGATCTTCTCAAGTCCCTGTCACCATTTCTGTCTGCACAGCCCCACTGCTCCCCTGGCTTCTGAGGGCTTTGCCTCTAAGAACTACCATTCTATACTTTCTTCAGAGTGCTATCCTCGGCCCAACCAAGCTGCCCTGATGGCTTAGAAAGTGCCAGGAGGCCTCGAGACAACAGCTGATTTGACAGACCAGTGGGGGTGTCTCTGACTCCAGTCCTTGGCTTCATGGCAGCACAGACTCTCAGGTCTAAGGAGCGGTCTGTGAAAGTCGTTGCCTGAGATCTCACCTAGCCTGTCCTGCCCCCCCCTCCCCGCCTCCTCGGGTGTTTGGCATATGCTTAGGAGAAAGCCCAATCCTGCTCTTCTGAGCTGGCCTTCTTTTGGATCTCCACTGCCTGCCAGCCTTGCCAGGCTGTGGCTAGAGGCGACCTCACTGGGCACACTGTTCCCCTCTAGGGTTGCCGTCTCCTGTGGCATCCTCAAACTGCAAATATGTGAAATGCCAAGAGTCTCCCATCTCCTCTCCAGTCCTCTGGGCACCACCTGAACCCCGGTGGGTTGTCAGAGGTGTGGAGATGTTTCTCTCCAACTGTGTTGTAGTCCGTACTTATTCCTTATTCCCTGGAGGTGAAGTGCTGCCACCCTGTACTTCAAAAAGCCTAATGGACAATCAAGGTCCTCCTCTTCACAGTGACTCTCTGTGGTTAACCTCAGTCATGGACATGATGCAGATAAAAGAAACACCAGCCTAGTTTCTCCATCTCCCCACCACTACTCTGCATGTCAAGTTTTACAGGTAGATTCTTAGAAAATCAGTGGCATCTTGCTCAACCTGAATTAATATTGCTGACCTTTGGAATTGTGTACTAAATATTTATATAGATCTGAACCCCAAATCTAGCACTGTGTGATCCCACCAAGTCTTTCTTATCTCCAAGATAATCAATTTAATAAAATCGGTCCTCTCCAAATAAGTGAGTGGCAGAATTTTTTATTATAAAACAACTATTTATAAGAATCCCTCTAATAGAACATGATTAGTAGCTAATTTGTTTTCATAGGTTTTAACTAAAATTCCCAACCAGGTGTGCATTTTCCTTTTTATTAGCTTTGTCAAGAAACTTGAAGCAATAATATTGGTTAATTTTCATATTTTTTATTTGATAATCACCAGCAAATATTTTGTTTGATCACTCCAGGAGAGAGGAGGTTTTAATTAATCTGGTAATGAAATTATACCAATAGTCCTATTTATACCGGGATTCTTCAGGTGAATTTGGATGTAGGAGATGTCCAAGGCAGTGGAGTAAACTCTAGATTAAGAACTGTCTCATTGGGGCACCTGGGTGGCTCAGTCGATTAAGCATCCAACTTTGGCTCAGGTTGCAATCTCAATGTTCATGGGATCGAGCCCTGTGTTGGGCTCCGTGCTGACAACTATGAGCTTTGGATTCTGTGTCTCCGTCTCTCTCTGTCCCTCTCCCACTCACCTTCTGTCTCTCTCTCTCTCAAAGATAAAACAAACATTAAAAAAAAGCACAGTCTCATTAACTTGTAGTATGCACAAAGGACATGTCTTAAATCACCATACTTGACCTTCCTTTTCAACAGGCCACCCTACATAGGGATAAAAGAATTATCATATTTGTCTCTTTGTCCTATGTGCAATACATCCATCACATAAAATTGGCTTCCTCATTTAAGTCAATAACATCTTATCAGTTGTTTCCTCTCATCCATCGTTTTGTCTTCCTGCATCTAAAGTAATTACACATGTCTGTCAAAGTTTATTAACCAGGCAGTGACATAGAAAATGCAATTTTTATTTCTAGGATTTCTATTGACTTCTGAGTGAACTTGAGTAGACAATTCATCACCAGGCACCAATCATATTGTTTTTTACTCTCCATCCAGCCTGGGAACTGGTTTGGGGTATTCTGAGAACAGAAAGTTTCCAAGAAAGAAAGACATGGCTTCTCTGTTGATTAAGTTTATAATCTAAAAAAGCAACATAGACACAGACAGAACTAGCGTTGGTCAAACACATTGTTCAAACACACTTTTAAAAACACATTCTTCATCTGAATTTTATAAAAATCTTCCTGGAGTGCCTCGGTGGCTCAGTTGGTTGGACGTCTGGCTTCAGTTCAGGTCATGATCTCACGGTTTGTCGGCTTGAGCCCCGCATCGGGCTCTGTGCTGACATCTAGCCCAGAGCCTGGAGCCTGCTTTGGATTCTGTGTCTCCCTCTTTCTCTGACCCTCCCCTGTTTGTGCTATATATCACAAATAAATAAAAACCATTTTTAAAAAAATTTAAAAATCATCCTTTGGTAAAAAGTTTTAAGGAAGAGTTTTTAAGAAGGTGTAAAAAAAATGACAGGAGCAAGAATAAATGAAAATGGTCCAAATAATATGACCAAAGTAACTTTCCAGAAATAGTTTGTAAACTTTTGAGTGGTCGTGAATCCCAGAAAAAGCTGCTGGTGCGTAAGCACTGAAATTTTGTGGAAAATGTTAAAGAATTCAAAACCTCTAGAAGCTCCTTTCTGAACTCCAAGTAAAGAGCTTCCATTTGGGTTTTTTTTTACGAAATAGTTTACGAAATGTCCAATCTTGCTGAAATAGAGTCATATTTACCCAAGCAGTAGGACCTTTCCTTTCCCTTTCTTTCCCCCTACCCCCACCTTCTTGACCCCACCCCTTTTTGGATCTTCTGTGAGTCAGTTCACAATGCTAAACCACCCACATTCCCCTACTTAAGAATTTTGTAGGAAGGCAACAGAGATAAAGACATGAACTTCACAAGGCTTTTCCTCTTTCCTCTTCCTCCTGATAATATGACCTCACTGGACTTAGTGAGGTTCCCAGTTCAAATCCATGTCTTTCATCCTCTCTATTCACCTTTTCCAGAAGCTGCACCTATCTGGGGTAGCCTGGGCATTGCTCTGAAATAGAAATGCTTTTGATTTTGGCCTTAGGACATTGTTGAAGATGTGGACAGTCTCCACGTGGAGGTATCTTCTCAGCATTTTAAACTCTGCTCCTGTGTCACTGCAGTATTTAGAGTAATGCGAGCTGCTGTAACAAAAATCACAAACCCAAACATTTTAGTGGCTTTCCCCGTTAAAAGTTCATTTCGTGTCCAGAACAGATGTTGTGTTTATAATAACGGAGAACAGATGTTTCTGGCCTGGAGCAAGTCAACATCCTGCTCTCCATAGTCTCCTCACTCAGGAATTCAGCCTGGCAGACACGGAGACATGGGACACCCCATGTCCACCCCACTACCTGAAGTGCCACAAACCATTCCCGCCCCCAGCTCGGTAGTGAGACCTGGTCATGGGTCCCCACAC
>NC_043702.1:11805438-11819222 GCF_006229205.1 Suricata suricatta | reverse complement strand
GGGGGGGGGGAAGGGAGAGAAATACACAAGACTGTGAGAACCAGAGGCCGAGAGTCCTCAAAAGCATGTTTAAGGGTTCCTATTGAAGGTGTGAACAGAGAAAGAGAAATGAGGCCAAGCGTGTTTCCTTTTTACCCCTTCATCAGCAGTGTCTAGCATGTCAAAATACAGAAATCAACATCTCTGTGCTTGCTCTGGTAGCAACAATATAAGAAGATGGCTTTCTATCTGATTCCTGTCCCAAGCCAGAGCAGTAAAAGAGCATGTGATAGGAAGCAGCAGGTGGTCAACTTGTGCAGACCAGACCCTTTTATTTATTTCTTTTTTATTTCTTTTTTATTTATTTTTGAGACAGAGAGAGACAGAGCATGAGTGGGGAAGGGCAGAGAGAGAGAGGGAGCGCAGAATTGGAAGCAGGCTCCAGGCTCTGAGTTGTCAGCACTGAGCCCGATGCGAGGCTCGAACACACGAATGTGAGATCATGACCTGAGCCTAAGTCTGAGGCTTAACTGACTGAGCCACCCAGGCACCCCAGAACAGACCCTTTTATGAAGCGTGTGCCCTGGACTGGGACTCCCTGTCACTCTCCTAAGTGTCCCATTCTCACAGATGTGTTTTGGCTCCATATTAGTTTATTATTGTTATTATTATGTTTTTTAATAGTTTATTGTCAAATTGGTTTCAATATAGTGTTTCAACTTCAACAATGAAAATTTCAAGGTCTAATAATTGGGCCCAGATATAAGTAGAACAGTAAAATATTTACGTTCTACATTAACAGACCCATCAAAAGCCGTGTTCTTTGAACTTCCTGGTTCTAACAAATAACATATACAAGTTTCTAAAATATCCACTATAATTGCTTCTAACCTCTTTATTTATTAAAATAAAAAATTGTTTTTGCATTGTGATAACATAAACACAATATAAACTTGCCATTCTGTTTTTAAGTGTCCGCTTCTGTGGCATTAAGTGTATTCACACTGTGCAACTGCTACCTCCAGCCGAGTCCAGCACGTTTTCACCTTCTCGAACTGAAACTCTGTATCCATCACTGATTTTTATGACAAGCCCTCAGTGCTTACTGTCACCTTTTCCTCTCTCCTTTGAATGCTTGTTTTAAATTATTTTTTTATTAAGAATGTATGTTTACAACAGTGTTAGGCCCACAGCAAAACCAAGGGGAAGGAGCAGAGATGTCCCGTATGCATCCTGTCCCTCCACATCCATAGTCTCCCCCATCAACTTCCTCACCAAAGTATTAAATTTGATACAGTTGGTGAACCTACAGTGATACAACATAATAACCCAAAAGTTCATAATGTTTTTCATTATTGGTTTTGTACATTATGTGGATCTGGACAAATATAACAGCGAGTTTATCTACCATTGTGGTATCATTCAGGATATTTTTATATCCTTAAGAATCCTCTGGGCTCTCCCTATTCAATCCTCCCTTCCCCCAATCTTGGGCAATACCTGATCATTTTGCTGTCTCTAGAGTTTTACCTTTTCTAGAACGTCATGTAAATGGACTCATACAGAACATAGCGTTTTCAGATTGGCCTCTTTCACTTAGTAAAATCCATGTAAGTTTCTTCCATGGCTTTTTGTGACTTGATGGTTCACTTGTTTTAGCACTGAATGATATTCAGCTGTGTGCATGTAGCACTGTTTATTTACCTGCACGTCTACTACTGAAGGATAACTTGGTTGCTTCCAAGATTTGTCAATTATGGGAAAAGCTGCTATACACAGCATTCTCATGCAGGTTTTTGTGTGAACATAAGTTTTCAGGTCATTTGGGTAAATACCAAAGGGCATAACTGCTGAGTCTATGGTAAGAACATGCCTTGTTCTGTAAGAAACGGACCACAGTTTTCCAAAGTGGTCTTGTCATTTAGTGTTCCCACCAGCAGTGAGAGAGTCTCAGTTTCATTTTCCACACCTCCAGTAGCATTTGGTATTGACAGTGTGGTTTTTTAAAAAATATTTATTTATTTTTTTGCAGGAGCACAGGCAGGGAAGGGGCAGAGAGAGTGATACAGAGGATATGAAATCGGCTTGCTCTGACAGCAGTGAGCCTGATGTGGGGCTAGAACTCATGAACCACGAGGTCATGATCTGAGCCCAAGTCAAATGCTCAAACAAATGAGCCACCTAGTATTGTCAGTGTTGGATTTTGGTCATTCTAATGGGTTTGTAGTGGTGTCTCATCATTGTTTTAATTTTTATTTCCCTGATGACACATGATGTAGAATATATTTTCATATGCTTATTTGCCATCAATATATCTTCTTTTGTGAGATGTCATTTAAAGTCTTTGGTCCATTTAAAAATTTTTTATTTATTTATTTTGAGACAGAGAGAGACAGCATGAGCAGGGGAGGGGAGAGAGAGAGGAAGAGGGAGAATCCCAAGTGGGCTCCACATTATCAGAGTCAGATGCTTAACCAAACTGGCATCCCTATTCCATTTTTTTTTAATGTTTTATTTATTTTTGATACAGAGAGAGACAGAACATGAGAGGGGAAGGGGCAGAGAGAGAAGGAGACACAGAACCAGAAGCAGGCTCCAGGCTCTGAGCTGTCAGCACAGAGCCTGACGCGGGGCTCGAACCCACGAACGTGAGATCTGACCTGAGCCAAAGTCAGAGGCTTAACGGACTGAGCCACCCAGGCGCCCCCCCATTCCATTTTTAAATCAGGTTTAAAATTTTCTTTTTGAATTTTAAGAATTTTGTAGACTGGATAACAGTCCTTTATCAGACATGTTTTGCAAATATTTTGTCCAAGTCTGTGGCTTGTCTTCTCATTCTCTTGAGATTGTCTTTTGCAGAGCAGAGTTTTTCATTTCAATGAAGTCCAGTTTATCAACTATTTCTTTCATGGATTGTGCCTTTGTTGTTGTATCTAAAAAGTAATCGCCACACCCAAGGTTATCTGTGTTACCCTATGTTATTTTCTAGGAGTTCTATGGTTTCACATTTTAAATTTGGGTCCATGATTCATTTTGAGTTAGTTTTTTTGTAAAGGGTGTACGGTCTATGTCTAGAATCACTTTTTATTTTATTTTACTTTATTTTATTTTATTATTCCTTCCATGTGAATGTCCAATTGTTTTCCTAACATTTGTGGCTTAGAAATGTTTTTCACTTTGATTCTTTTCTTAACTTATACCCTTTGCTTTCCTGTCTGAAAAGCAATGACCCATTCTTCAATATAACCCAGAGATTAGAGTTTTATTTAAGAGGCTGAGGTGAGTTAGCTCCTTGGCCCCTCACAATTCCCTAAATCTGTGGCTGGGTTTATTTCAATTACACCTGCAGGTTTAACTTACCTTAGCTTGTGGGACTCTATTCAGGCCCTGAGAATAAAGAACCTACATATTTAGCTGGGCCACACTGTACTAATCTTCTTTGTAGTTGATCTAGGTCTTTCTTTTCATCCTGATCACATGGATGGACTCTGGACAGTCATGTATCAGGGTTCTTGAAGTTAAGCATTATTTTCCAGAGCGAGGTTTCTGCCTGTTGCTCTGGTTCGTGGCTCCTGTTCCCTGCCTGCCCTTCACAGATTTCATAGGAGCTCTAGCGATGTGACCTTAGCCCTAGCCTCCATGCCTGTATTCTACTTGCTCACTGTAAGAGCCCTCTTTTACCCTCTCTACTACCTCATGCCTGGATCTTTCATGACTGCCTAACTTGTCCAAATGGAGCTGACTTATCTCTGGGTCCTGATCATTCCCTTTGTCTATCCTGCTGAAACCCAATCCTACATTCTGTTAATTTCTTTAAGTGGCTTTCGCATTCTTTTCAGACAATGAGGCTATTTTGAATTTACAGGACTTCAAGAATGCTGAATGCCTCCAGAAGGAAGAGAAACAAAGAATCCATTCATCAGGTCCCCAAAGCAGTCGGTTTTGCCCAATTTTGATGTGTGTGTCTGAATTCTAATTCTACACATCTAGCAGAGATTATTACTTCTCAAACAAAATCTTTCCTGCTCTTTAGCATAATAGGGTGTATCTGGGCACAGAGCTGCTCAGGCATAGTACATCTTCCTGGTTTTTGGTAACTAGGAAATTCCATGTCACTAAGTTCTCATCAATGGAGTATGAGCAGAAGACTAATGTGCAAATTTGAATCACTTGCCTGGATGACACTTTCTCTGGAATTGCTCCTCACTATTCTAGCTGCTTGTGGAAGATGAGAGTGTGGAAGCCTTGGAAGCTCCATGTTGATGATGGTAGAAGGCAGAAAGTAGACTTGGCTGACCCATCATCTTCTGGGTCTGCTTCTCAGCCTTCACTCTACCTAATTAAACATCAGGAATAGAAATCGTGTATTTGATCTTTGATCATTTTTTAAAAAAGATCCAAAACTGTCTCATTCTTTTGTAGGTTTAAATAGCTGATAAATGAACAAAAGCATCGAAATGGCAAATAATTAAAATACCACATATTCTACAAATCAGTCACACTTCTGTTTTGTTACTTGATTCATTTTGGCCCCTCCTTTCTTAAGACATGAGGTGAGGGACAGGGAAGGCCTTAGATAACATCTAGGCTTCATTGATCAGTCAAATAATGGATTATAGTCAATTTGATTTTTGTAGATATAATGATGATTATCTCTCAATTGACAAGACTGATTGTATGCTGAAATGAGAACCAAATAATTCATTAAAGGAATCTCATTGACCTCACTGTAAATTCATGGGAAAACATTGCATATGCAATGTTCACAGGAAGTGTTTGTATTTCCTTAAGCAGCAGATATTGGACAAAATCGGAGAATTAGGGATAAGAGGAAGCCAATGTGCAAGGCACATGTAATCTGGGGCCATTATCACTTTAAAGAACTAATGATTTTTTAAAAATTATGTCGATAGAAAAGTGTAAGATTTTATATGAAATATTTCCAAACTGTTTAGGCCCACAAGCTTCCCCAGGAAATTGACAAAACTATGGACCCCTTTTCTGGGAAAATCAACAATCATCATTAATTTTGCATATGATGTGAGATGATTCATAAACACACACCAGCTCAGGCACATGCACAGATCAGAGATTAAGAACATACTTTTATAGGAGATAATTCAAAGAATAAATACTTTTCTTCCATTCAGTAATTCAAGCCAGTATTTATTGTTTATTTATTTGCCAGTTAAGCCTGGACCCAATATTGACAGAGCTAAAAGGATACATCATTCTTTGGCATTGCATAGCTGACAGTCCAGTGGAGAAAATAAGCCTGACAACTGATATTTTATAATGCAATGTGATGGAATGGGTGTAGGAATAACATGTAGGGAAGATAGAAAAAGGATCAAATCTCCAACCATAGAAGCAAAAGCAAAGGTTTGTTGCTGTTGTTGTTGTTGTTGTTGCTGCTGCTGTTGTTGATATTGTTGTTTTGTAATATCTGAGAGAAACCCAAAGAAACAAAAAGTAACCAGTCCCATGGAAGGAGTATTTGTAAATCTGCATTCATACATGATGATAATGATAATCATTATGAATCCCATATTACATATCAACTATTATTCTAATAGACATTTGATTCTCACGACAGCCCACAGTCACAAGGCACATATAGTTCTCATTTCGATGGCAGGCTCAATTTCAGCACCTTTTTCTCATTACCAGCTAGCAGGGCCAGATTTAGTCAGGTGTCTGCCACATTGTTGGCTACCATGCTTTGTTCACCATGAAACCATCAGATTGTCTTAGATCTATGCATAAAATAGTGGATTGGAGGAAGTAGTGGATGTGTTACTTATATGCCAACTACTCATAAAGTTTCAAGTAAAGAAGTCTGTGGGTGAGGCATCTTCAAGCACCATGACCCAATGGAATAAATACAACTTCATGAATTTTCTAGGTGAGGCTCAGAGTTTAAATCAGTGGTTCAGAGCCACACAGCCCCAGGAAGAATGGTGATGTAGGAACTTGGTATACCACATGACCACTGCATTCCACTGCTCTCCTACACCCGAAGAACAGATACCATTTGAGTTTCAGAACTAATGCAAGAATTGAAATGGCCACACCAAAGGCAGACCCAGAATTCGGATCCACGTCTGTATTGTTCAAACCCAGACTCAAGTCATTGATGAATCAAAGAAGGCAGCAAGCTTCCCATTCTTACCTTCCCCCAGAAAGAAGAAATGGGTTGAAGAGGTGGGGAAGATGTATGGTGTAAGATAATGTTCATCCTAGCTGATTGACTAAAATTGGATGTTGAAGAGTGGATGAGTCAAATCACGTTACAAGGGCTAAATGTGCACAATCAGTTCCTGGCATCCAATAATAAAATGACCTATTAAAAATAGGCACAAAAATTTCTGCATAAACTGACAATCATTCTGCAGAAGGTCTCTATAATATATCCACAATGTTGGAAGAATATTGTCAAGTTCTATAAAAAGAAAGATGGTATAAATAAGAGATGATGACACAGCACAAAACATAAGAGACACAATCCCTTCCTTTAAATTTTCTCTCTCAAACCTACTGAGATGTTCCCACCAAAGTCAATGTACAGTTTAAGAAGTTCTCATGGAAATTACACAGATTTCTATTTGTCAAGCCCACCACCTCATGACAAGTACTTGTAGATTTCCATTCATTTAACTCACAGTTTGGGTTTCAGGCCAAACACACTATGCCCACACTGTTAGATGTACATTAACACTTTCAATGAAGAAACAAACATTAGTCAGTCCCATCCCCTCCCATTGACAGACCATCATCATTCTGGTACACAGAGAAGCATACATCTCAGAAGCTCACGGCACATGGCACATTTCCCCCTCGATTCAGGTTTCTTGTTTATTACCACATGCACATTTCTCTGGTATATTTTTAGTACAACGTGCTCTCCTAGACTGATCATATGTTCACAGATTGTGGGGAGCCTGTGAAAGACTTTCCACTGTACTTGCTATTGGGCAAAACCGCGTCTGCTACCTGGTACTCATGCAGAGTAAACTGTAATGTGGAGACAGATGGTATGACCAAGTGGGAGAGAGACTCTGTCTGCAAAATCAGGAGAGCTTTGCTCTAGCAGGGGATGAAAAAGGAATGAACAAGTCCACCCCAGCATGAAAATAAGATGAAAATATAAAAGAATGTCAGTGTTGAAGGTCATTCCTTTTAATTTTGCCAACATCTCAGCACCAAGTGAGCATGTGAACATTCCAAGGAAGGTGATAACTCCAGGTTCTCCACATGGTGAACGGGCCCTGACTGTTAAATCCACGGGGGTTTAATATAGGGTTCAATACATGATACGTTGCATGAGATAATTTGACAAACACAGTCACTCAAGGACATGTTGCCTAATATGCCCTGCTCAGCATTAGACAATAAAAAGAAGTAATGGTTTTGTGGGGGGCTGTTTGTCAAATTGTAAATGAGACCTCACTAGTTTTATATACTGTGTGTTTGTTTTCATCCAATCACTGAAACCAAGATCAAATTGGGTTCCTTCTTTCACGTCAGAAAAAAATCAAACCCATTTTTCCTCACAGTCTTTTCTTACTGTGGTTTAAGTATCTTCTATGGAGTAGAACGGGACTAGCCAAATTGGATTTGTTTACCTTTACCATAGAAACTACAACAGGGCACTTTTCCCCAAGATACTTACTTATTTTTACAGTTATAATGCACATGCTTCTGCTCATAAAAGAAGCATACCAATTGGATTTTTAAAACACAAAAACATCTACTTGATATAAACCAGCCCGATTCCAAGAAGTCTCTGACATATTCATGCATTTTCTATTTCCCCAGTTACAGACCCAGGCCACTAATTTGACGAAATATGGGTCATTGGCCTGTCAATAGGTGCAAAACAAATCAAGAATGAGCAAGAAATGTTTGTTTTGGTTATAGGGCATTTTAAATGAATGCTTATTACTGAAACAATTTATGCTTCATTAAATGTTGTTTCTTACAGTCTCCAAAGACATATACTGCATCATGCTTGGCAACAAGAGGCTGCTAAAATTTCAGATTGAGCTGGTGGGCTGATGCTTCTAGAACAGGAATGGGACACTCCTTGGGCTTCTGGAATGTGTCAACCTGGTCATTGTGGAGGCGGCTCTACTTGTTGCCCTTTCTACCAGTGCCAACTTCATCCATTAGCCCCCAAAGATCTTGTCGCCCGGCTTACATAAAGTAGAGATTAAATAAATGCATGCATTCTGATTGTGAGCAACAGGATCTCAAACACGGTGAAATTGTTACATTAAGATGAATCAAATTTGTAGGTACAGGGTAACATTTACCTCTGCTATTCTGTTCCGTCAAATAGAATATCAGAGAGTTTAATTTTTAAAATTTTTAATTTTAAAGTTTATTTATCTATTTACTTAATGTTTTATTTTTACTTTAATCCAAGTTAGTCAACATATAGTGTAATAATAATTTCAAGAGTAGAACCCAGTGATTCATCACATAGACATAACACCCAGTGCTCATCCCAACAAGTGTCCTCCTTAATGCCTGTCCCCCGTTTAGCCCATCCCCCACCCACCTCTCCTCCAGCGACCCTTAGTTTGTTCTCTGTATTTAATAGTCTCTTCTGGCTTGCCTCTGTCTCTATTTTTATCTATTTTTCCTTCCCTTCCACTATGTTCATCTGTTGTTTCTTCAATTCCATGTATGAGTAAAATCATATGATATTTGTCTTTCTCTGACTGACTTACTTTGTTTAGCATAATACATTCTAGTTCCATCCATGTTGTTGGAAATGGCAAGATTTCATTCTTTTTGATTGCCAGGTAATATTCCACTGACATATATATATATATATATATATATATATAAATTAGCCAATGGACATTTAGGCTCTTTCCATAAGTTGACTACTGTTGATAGTGCTTAGAATAGCAGGGGGGTTTAAAGAAATGTTAAAAATCTGTTATTTGTTAGGACCATCCTCATTGGTTGAATGGACTGGTTATTTGGGAATTTTCCAATGATGCAGTGTTGAAGATTAGAAGAGGCCAGACAAAGAGGCAAGACCCCATGTACCTAAGTAAATTTTTCCTCTCATAGCTCTTGCTGGATATATTTCCAATGCACCCAACACCTTCATTAAGTAAGTAATGACTTGTTCTATTTTTCAGAGATGTTATGAGGATGTGTGTTCTCATAGAACTTTGTTACTTCTTAAACTGATTAATTTTAAAGAATACTTATACTTCTGGGGAACCTGGATGGCTTAGCTGGTTAAGCATCCGACTTTGGCTCAGGTCATGATCTCACAGTTTGTGACTTTAAGCCCCACATCGGGGTCTGTGCTGGCAGTTCAGAGCTTAGAGCCTGCTGTGGATTCTGTGTCTCCCTCTTTCTCTGCTTCTCCACCACTCACATTCTGTCTCTTTCAAGAATAAACATTAAAAAAATTTTAAGAATACTTATAATGTTTAATTATAGAGATAAATACCCATTGTTGACTCTAGAGGGACAGAAAAACATGAAGTAAATAATCAAACTTATCCTGAATCTTATTGTCTCAAAGTACCAGATATTAAATAAGTATTGGTTAAATTCTTAAAATATCTCTTTCCAGTACATTTTTGTCCTACATGTATAAATGTTTTATTTTTGGAAATTAGGATTATATGTTTCATATTGAACATTTCTTTATATCTATGAACATTTCTCAAAGCCCGATTTTTTTTAAATGTCAGAATGGTACTTGACGCTAGTTGATGTACAGATTCTGAAGCAACCATTCCTCTATTTTAAATGGTTAGGTTCCTTCTCCTTTTCTAAAATCAGGAAAATTTCTTAGGTATTGGGGCATATGAATTGCTATCCAATAAAAAAATGAGAAGGTTTAAACATATGCTCCACAAAAGAGAATATATAAATGTAGACAAAGGACATGAATATGCACGGAATATCATTAAATATCAAAACAATTCAGGGACACCTGTGTGGCTCAGTCAGTTAAGTCTCTGACTTGACTTCAGCTGAAGTCATAATCTCACAGTTTGTGAGTTTGAGACCTGCATTGGGCTCTGTGCTGACAGTGCATAGTATGCTTAGGATTCTGTCTTCCTCTCTTTTTATCCCTCCCCCACTTGCTTTCTATCTCTCTCTCTAAATAAATAAATAAAAATAAAGTTTTAAAAAGGCAAAGAAAATTCAAACTTTAACTGCAATGTGGTGCCACCATACAGCCACTAAAATAACTAAAATCAAAAGATAGATATTGTTGAATGTTGGTAACGATGTGGAGGAACTGAAGCTTTCACGGCTGTCGGGGGCAGTGTAAAATGCTGCAATTTAGAAAAATTTCATCTACTTTCTTAAAAAAATAGAAATATACCTATTGATTAAAAAATATGCCCCCCCAAAACTTGCACAAAATGGTTCGTTCAGCTTTATTCATAAAAACTCATAAAAAGAAACTGCTTATGTGTTCACCCATAGGAGAATGAATAAATCACCCATGTTATATTTTGACAGTGGGAATTCTGCTCAGCAATAAAAAGAACAAACTACTGACATATATGTTAACATAAGTGAATCTCAAAAACTGTATATTGAGTGAAAGAAGTCTGACATAAAAAAGTACATCCTGTCCATTTATATAAAGTTCTGTATCAGCAAAACTAATTTATGAAGAGCAGGAGGCTGAGGATTTAGTGGAAAGAAACATCAGTGGACTCTCTGGAAGGACAGTCATGCTGTTTATCAATAGGAGGTTGGTTTCCTTGGGACATAAAATGATCAGTTCCTGTGTGTGGAATTCATGGTATGTAAATATTACCTGAAAAGAAGAAAAAAGAACTCTAAACAAGCATTGAACCCTAGTTAATGATATGCATACTAACGATATGTGTAGGACGATAAGAAAGTCTGCAACTTAGTTTGAAATTCATTTTAAAAGGAAAAAAGCACCAATAAACACGTGTGTAATAAAAAACGAGTCTAGGAACATGCTCATTGTAGAATTCAGTTGGTGGAGGGTAGCCTGGGTGGCTCAGCTAGTTGGGCGTCTGACGTCAGCTCAGGTCATGATCTCACGGTTCGTAGGTTCAAGCCCCGCGTTGGGCTCTGTGCTGTCAGCTCAGAGCCTAGAGCCTGCTTCGGATTTTGTGTTTCCCTCTCTCTCTCTACCCCTCCCCTTCTCGTGTTCCATCTCTCTCTCTAAAATAAATATTAAAAAAAATTTTTAAAGAACTTAATTGGGAGACATATGGGCACTCATTCTGAAATTCTTTCAATGTCACTCTGTGTTTGCAAACTTTCACTGTAAAATGCTGCGAGAGGAGGAGACAGTATCAGAAGAGGACAGAGGAGCCGTCTCTATCTTGTGCTTTGGGGGAACCCTTTCACAAGTTGGAATCAAAGTCATCAACCAAATTTGAAGGACTGTTTTATAGATTCAAAACCTTGGGATTCTCTGAAGATGTATCGTATCTCGCTTCTTTAAGGAATGCACTGTATTTTTAGAATGGTTTCAGGTTCGAAGCAAAATTGATCCAAAAGTACAGAAAAGTCCCACTTAACCTCTGTTGTTCCACATGCATAACGTCCCCCAGTATCTGCATCTCAAACCAGAGTGGAACCTTGTTACAACCGCTGAACCTCATCACAATAGCCAGGATCCGTAGTTTCCATTATTACGGTTTTGCTCTTGCTTACACATCCTACGAGTTTTGGCAAATGTATGATAACATGCATCCACCGTTATGGTTTTGTACAGAATAGATTCCCGGCCCTACAAATCCTCTGTTTTCTGCTTCTCTTCCCTTCTACAATCCACCTCTGACAGGCAGGGATTTTTTTCATGGCTCCATAGCTTTGCCTTTTCAAGAATGTCATGTAGCTGGAATTATACAATATATAGTCTTATCAGATTGGCTTTTTTCACTTAGGAACATGCACTTAAGTTTCCTCCATGTCTTTTCACAGTTTGAGAGCTCATTTCTTTTTCGTGATTAATAATACCCTATTGTTTGGATGCACTGCTGTTTCTTTATCCACTCCCTTCCTGAAGGTTTCAAGGAATTCTGGTATGTGAATAGCTGTGAGTGCCAGCTATTAATTCTGGTAATATATACTGGAATGAACCCAAAGGGTAGACCCTTGTCTTTCTACTCTACATATGGAGAGGGGAAGGGATGTGTCCCAGGGCAAAAAAACCCAGGCCCCATAGAATTATATTACTTGTTATATGTTTTCTAGCCAGAGACTCCCTTTTTTAAAAAGTTTATTTATTTATTTTGAGAGAGAGAGAGAGAGAGAGAGAGAGAGAGAATCCCCAGCGGGCTCCACACTTTCAGTATGAAGCCTGTCCCAGGGCTCGAACTCATGAACCTTGAGAACATGACCTGAACTGAAATCAAGAGCTGGATGCAAGGGGCACTTGGGTGGCTCAGTTGGTTAAGCATCGGCTTTGGCTCAGGTCAAGATCTCACGGTTCGTGGACAGTTTGTGCTGTCGCATCAGGCTCTGTGCTGACAGGTAGCTCAGAGCCTGAAACCTGCTTCAAATTCTGTGTCTCCCTCTCATTCTGATCCTCCCCTGCTCATATTGTCTCTCTCTGTCTCTCAAAAATAAATAAAAGACACTAAAAAAAAAAAGTTGAATGCTTAACAGACTGAGCCACCCAGATGCCCCTCAGAGATTCACTTTTAAACAATTTTAAATAAGAAAAAAAGAAAGTTTGGGAAGGGGACTCCTATTTAGTTTATAAATCCAGTCTGGGGATTTCTGAGGAAGAGAACCAAAGAAATGAATGTCCCAGGGCAGCAGCGAGCCAGACCCTCCAACTGTAATCCTAATGCTCAGCAGCACAAGGGGCACCGGGCTGTGTAGACACCTCCCACTTCTCGCGGCAAAGGACAGATGAAGATCCCGATAAGAAAATGCATGTGAACCTCAAAGCAGAATTGAAAAGCTTTCCTCCAACCTCTTCTCCCTGACTTGCCTTTCAGCGCCCTGTGCTCTGATCTCAAAAGCATCAAGACCCTGCCCACATAGGCACTAGTTCTTGGAGATTTACATTCTCACCAGGTTTCTTTGCTTTCCTTTATGCATTCCTTCCAGGAGCTTCTGTAGTTTCTCTATAATTGATTCAAGAGAGTACAGCCAGCAGCCCAGCCATGTCCGCTGTTGTAACAGGTCCTAGATGCTTCAATTAGAGCATTTGATGTCTGGTAATACACATAAAATTTGTTTTAACTTCTGAGTTTTTTAATTTAAATTTAACACATTTGTTCAAATTTTCATAAATACATAATTCTAAGATTTAGTAAACTCAGTATTTCTCTTTTGTAAATTGTATTTATTTTTACTTTGATCCTTATTGTCAGTTTCTCTTGTCACTTTAAAGACTTTGGATCAGGACATCCAGATGGCCTATGGGCACATGAAACGATGCGCAACATCACTCATCATCAGGGAAACACAAATCAAAACCACACTGAGATTCTACCTCATGCCAGTCAGAGTGGCTAAAATGAACAAAGCAAGAGACTATAGATGCTGGCGAGGGTGTGGAGAGACGGGCACCCTCCTACACTCTTGGTGGGAATGTAAACTGGTGCAGCCGCTCTGGAAAACAGTGTGGAGGTTCCTCAAAAAACTATCCATAGAACTCCCTTACGACCCAGCAATAGCCCTGCTAGGGGTTTACCCAAGAGATACAGAAATGCTGATGCATAGGAGCACATGTACCCCAATGTTCACAGCGGCACTTTCTACAATAGCCAGATCATGGAAAGAGCCTAAATGTCCATCACCTGATGAGTGGA
>NC_043702.1:11728359-11805338 GCF_006229205.1 Suricata suricatta | reverse complement strand
CTCTCTCTCTCTCTCTCTTTCTCTCTCTCTCTGCCTCTCCCCTGCTTTCACTCTCTCTCTATTTTAAAAATAAACATTAAAACTTTTAAATAAAAAAATAAAATAAAATAGGGGCGTCTGGGTGGCTCAGTCAATTAAACATCCGACTTCCCTTCAGGTCATGATCACACGGTTCGTGAGTTTGAGTCCCGTGTCAGGCTCTGTGCTGACAACTCAGATCCTGGAGCCTGCTTTAGATTCTGTGTCTCCCTCTTTCTCTGTTTCTCCCTCATTCATGCTCTGTCTCTCTCTCTCCCTCTCTCTCAAAACTAAACATTAAAAAAATTTTTAAATAAATAAATACGAAATAAGAAAAATTCTTAGGTTCCAGGCTTAGGAATTAAGCCTGAATATTAATATGTGCTGCCTCTTTTATCATTAAAAAAACCCTATTTTTATTACATATTTTCTTCATTCTTCAAAAAAATACTAAAATATTTTGCTAATTAAAAAAAATCCCCAAGTACTGATGGCTAGGTGCCAGCTTGTAACATAAAAATTCAGAAACTGCCCATATTTTAAGCCTAACTAGGAAAAGAAAGCAACTACTGTAGAGTTGAAATCCCCTGAATGCACAATTTTCTAAACAGTTGACTTTCATTCTAAATGACTTTTCCTATTTTAGTACCATAGGCAGTTCTTCCACAAAGGATCTGTGGCATTGTATTCAAACAAGAAAACAGGTAGGTAACACTACTGTTCCAATAGCAACGTGTCAATCATTTTATGTAATTAATTTCCTAATGATCCAGAAACATTTGCTTTATACCTGGATGATCTTATTCCAGCAGGAGGCAGTTTTCTGGAACATTTTAAATGTGAAATTTATCAGGAAGCCCAAGCAAATACATTGCAGAAAGCGTGGAGAGGAAAAACCCAGGATCAAACCTTTTGCCAATGAAGTGTATAATATTTTCTTTGACAGAAGCAAAGTGATATATTGCATGTCACAGCCAAGCTGTAAAAATACCATGACCTTTCATCAGTCTCAATTATTAGAAGTAATAGCTTCAGGCTGAAACTACGTGGGAATCCCTGACCGTATTTAACACAGAAAAAACTATAGAATCGAATGCAAAGTGCACGGCCAAACTGTCGTGATAGGGTTGTCCAGCGGTCCATTTATCATTTTTTCCTGCTTACTCTGTGGCTGACATCTACTTATTAAGTCTTTCCCTGGGTCATTTCACACTGCTGAAGAGGCAAAGTAGAAATCCCATCAGGAAGCCTGGGCTTCCAGAGAGAAGGGATGCGTTTTAGTTGTGATGCTATCATCATCTTATTAGGAGAACACAAGACTGTTGATCCTGATAGTCCATTCCTGCTGTTAAACAGTCACAGCCAGTATGGATGATGCCCCGTTGAGCAGGAAATTTCTATAAAAAAGTAAACGTCTGTACTACGAAATGGCAGTATTTTTCAGTAGCGAGGGACCACGCCTTGCTGGACAGAATACTGTAAGCAGCCTGTGACAATATCCCAGAGGAGCAGCGGGGGTGGGAGGAATCAATAGGAGGAGTGATGGAAGGAAAGGGTAAATCTTTCATTGAACTCCACGGGCTAACCTGCTTCAGCAGAGCCACTGGCGATAGATATTTCACTGTAAGGGTAGTGACAATATGCAAATACATGGTTTTTAATCAGGGATGGAATTCAGAAACCTTTATTTTTCGTGTTCTCTAACTGAAATCTAGCTCCTCACAGAACTAGGAATTGAGGACACAAACCATAGCCATCTTCATAATCTGCTGACTGTGTCACCACCAGAAATCACAAATCTCGCATCTCAGCTGTAGAGATATTATGAAATACTGTTCACACCCACCACTATTTCAAAAAGACAATATTCTTGGGCTTGCCACTAGTTCTTGTTATGTTACAAACAAATGCATACCTTATTATATCAGTTTTACTGAAGTTCAGTAGCGTTGATTTTTTTTTTGAGATTCCTTTGGATTTTATTTTGGACATTGAAAACCATGTTATTGAGAAGAGGCTCTATATGCTTCATAAGAGCATGACAATCTGACAATCTTAAGAGCTTTTGTCCTACATCAGGTTGAATCCATTAGGCAAAGCCCCTAAGTGTTTCTCCAGGGTATATGCGTGCATGTGTGTTTGTGTGTGTGTGTGTGTGTGTGTGTGTGTGTGATCTCAATGCAGAGACACAGACTCGTTCAGATCATCATGATGAACCCAGTTGATGTCTAAGAATTGTTTTTCCCACTCTCAAAGGTCTAGATGCAGCAATGGAATCTAAAAACAACAGCATTTAAAATAAGATGTACTTTTGGGGTGCCTGGGTGGTTCAGTCGGTTAAGTGTCCAACTTCAACTCAGGTCACAGTCCCACAGTTTGAGAATCCGAGCTCCACATAAGGCTCTCTGTCAACACAGAGCCCACTTTGGCTTTGGATCCTCTGTCCACCTCCCTCTGATCCTTACCTGCTAGCATTCTGTCTCACTCTATCAAAAAAAACATTAAAAATATTTTTAAAAAATAAAATATGATGTGCTTTTAAATATGTCAGATATTGTGACACATTCTAAATATATAACTTACTTAAGGGTGGAGGCTACAACTCCCAGAAGACCTTTTTGGGCTGTAGGAATCTGCCCAGGGTGGAGAAAGTTTAAGGATGAATTTGTGTTTCCTTTAAACCCTCTGAGTTACTGGTGACTCCCTAAAAATGAGTGTCCGGATGAACAACTGGAACAATGAGACCAAACAGAGAAGAGACTATGAGGGGTGGAGAGTCACCAGGTCGAAGTGAAACTGATGGGCCCCATCACTGCGGCAAAGACACTGGCTTCCTGGGGGGGCCTCCAAAGAACCTGGTTAGATCCTTCCAAGGGGAGAGGCCGCTTGAGTCACCTGCCAGACCCAGAGAGCACAGAGCCATCTTGCCACAATGAGAGTCAGATGAGACGTGCCTCTTATCCCTTCCCTGGGTCCTACCCCACCTTGATGCCGGAGCAGAGCTTGGAATCTGAAGCCCCTCTTAGTAAGACGGCGAGAGGGGGGGTGGGGGAGAGAGAGAGAGAGAGAGAGAGAGAGAGACAGAGACAGAGAGAGAGACAGAGAGAGAGAAGGCAAGGAAGACCTTCCCCCTAAACATACGCTTCCTATCTACAGCAGTTCCCAGCTGGGGACGGTGAGAGAATTCAACTTTAATCAAGTCTGGAGTTTTACTTATTAAACACATCTGGGCATTCTAATTTCCAAAACAGTATTTTGCTTTGGTGGCTTCAGGATCCATCAGATTTCTTCAGCTTCATCATCTCACAGCTCAAGACACAGCCCAGGCATAGAACAAACTCCCTCAAAGAATGGCAACAGGACAGTAGAATAAAAAGTGCCGCGGAGGTGTTGTAACACTCCATGAGACGGCACGATGAGCCAAACATTTATACTGATTTTGGTCTCTTTCTTCAGATCCACAAAAGTGCCACACCAGCTCATGTTCTTTAGTCACAGATCCCCCCTGCTTCCCATCAGGTCTTGCTTCACAGGTGTGGTTTTGCCTGGAAAGCCTTTTTGATTCATCCCAGGGCACTATACGCTCTGCCCACCCAGCTAGTCTGCCTAAGTACATTGCTCTAGTGATGTCTTATTTACTTGCCCAGCCCACTCTAATCTTTCCTCCAAATTTTGATTGCCCTTTGTGGTACAATTTATTTGACTTATCATTACCCTATTCTAACTTTACATAATTGTACACCTTTATACCTGTGCTTATCAATGAACTGAGAGCCACCATGAAGTTATATATCCCTGAGTTATACATATATTCACCACCTAGTTAAATTGAATTTTAATATATCCCACATATTGATAAGCACAGGTATGAAGGTGTACAATTAAATGTGAGTGTCATTCTATAAGGCAATTATTTTTCACTTTCTCATTTAAACATTTTTAATATATAATGTTTTTTATTCTTGTGAGCTTGCCCTTCAATACCTACAGATTTTGCAATCTTTTCCTAAAGTAAACAAGAAATCATGTTGTTGTTGATTTCTTTTTGAGGATTGGAGGTAATTTCTGAGATTCGAAAATCTGGAGGTTTATTTCTTCCCATTTCAAATATAAATTTAAAGTAAACTTAATGCAAATAAAAATGTATTTCTAATTATATTTGTATATATACATCACACAGATCTGGGAATATTATGTTTATGTATAAGTATTCTAAGGGTGGGCTTCAAAGATATCTCTGGGTTTTATTTAAAACCCATGATAGTTTGGAGGCAGCAAAATGATGTCTCAAGGGTCTTGTGTATCTAGAGAAGAATTTCAAGAATGTGGGCTTCCCAGCTTCTGAAACAATAACTTCTTTCATTGGATGTTCAGTTGCACTTTGCCTGGCATTTTCTGTTTTTAAATCCAAAGGTAAATTTAACAAGTATCTCATCCTTGTTAAATTTAGGAGGAGATACTTCTGTTTGTCAGTTCCCAAAGCGGTTCCTTTCATTGTGGGTTTTTTGTTTTGTTTTTAACCAGTAAATCGTTTGAAATTTTAACTCTAATTAACACTGTGAATTTTACTTTAGAGGTTAAAGTTTGTAAAACATCCTTTTCTCTGCCCCTGAAAAGTGGGAGACAGGAAAGACCACTTGGGAAATTCTATTAAAACTATTCCCATTGATCCTATTTAAGGCAGATTATACTTTTCCAAGATCTATATACTAATCTGTATATTTTTAATATAATAACAAAAGTAACTGCCACCAATAAAATATTCTCTTGCCATTTGGTCAAACATCTGCCAGAATATTTCATTTTTGAACTTGCACAAGAAAAAAAATTCATGGTTTATGCTTTCTCAGATGCTTACCAACCAAAAATAATAATTCATAGTCTCTTGACATTTTGCCTATTTTTGTCCATTTTTCAACACATCTTTCAATATTTGGGCTAATTCGGCTCTGAGTCATAATTTTGAAATATTGAAAACAATTGAGAATTCTTAGTATTTCCATGTAGGTTGATTCTATTATTATCTGTCTAATAACAATACTTAATGTTCCTTCCAACTTACACAGTTCATTGATTTTTACGTCTCTCTTATTCTCCTGTAGTGAAATTAAAAACAAAGAAATGTGTAAATACTTTCTGTGGGCCAACGTGTCCCACCACTGGGGTTTTGTGGGGAAGCCAATATTTTCTGGTTTTAGGTGGCTAAAAAAAATCAGAAGAAAAATAGCATTTCATGAAATATGAGTTATATATAAAATTAAATTTCCAGTGTCCATAGATAAAGTTCTTTTGGAACGCAGTCACACTCATTCCTTTGCATAGTGTCTCTATTTACATATTGCCTTTGGTTATCACTTACTTATCGCCATTTCTGTATTGTCCATGGCTGCATTTATGCCGCAGAGGCACAGCTGTATCCTGGCGACAGAAGCTGTAAATATAGTCCACAAAGGGTCATATCTTTACTATTTGGCCCTTTACAAAAAAAGTTCAAGATTATGGCTAGTTTCTGGGGCGCCTGGGCGGCTCAGTCGGTTGAGCGTCCGGCTTTGGCTCAGGTCATTATCTCTCAGCTCGCGGGTTCGAGCTCCGCATTGGGCTCTGTGCTGACAGCTAGTTCAGAGCCTAAAGCCTGTGTTCAGACTCTGTGCCTCTCTCTCTCTCTGACCCTCCCTTGCTCATGCTCGCTCTCTCTAGCTCTCTCTCTCTCTCAACAATAAATAAAACATGAAAAGTTAAAAAAATGATTATGGCTAGTTTCAGAAACAATTCCCCCAATGGACTATGGGCCATTAACTTGTGATTAAACATGATGTCCATACATCTTGAAATAACACCTATCTCTCTCCCTCTTGTAATGATGACCTTAATAGCTCTTTGGTACAATAGACGGTGATCCTTCCAAATTCTTTTCTTTAGTTTCTGTTTGACCAATCACATACATATATTTTCAAAACAGGCAAGACTGTGAAATATATATGCCCTTGAACATAGTAAAGGGAACTTTTGACATATCATCAGCTCCATGCACTGACATACCCACATAGAGATGATGTTGGGTTGTTTCACTTAAGCTTATACCTTACACACCCCCAAACATGGGCCTGCCCACTGAAAACAATTGTTACTTATGTATTTATTGCATTTTGCCTCATGTCACATGGTGGGCAGGTTACTTCTCTGCACCTAAGTTTCATCATTTCTAATACAAGAATGATATTGGTACTCATGGGTTAAATGATGTGAGAAGTAAAGGAAAGGATCTATATAAAATACTGGCTATGGTGCCTGGCCTGGCAAAAAGTAAGTTCTCAAAAAATACTCTTATTTAATATTTTTTAAAAAAATTGTTATTTGAAAAAATAAATCAAGAATGACTACAAAGTGTCCATCCATGCTTGGGGTTTCATAAGGCACATCTACACTGACCTCTATCACAGTAGACTTGTTTTAGAAGTCTATACCGCATTCCACTGATCTACTTAAGAAACGGTCATTGGAGAAAAGTAGAAGGCATGAAATTTGTATTATTAATAAATTATCAAATAAGCCCCAAATATATTCTAATGAGTTTGTTAAAATATTTCAGGGGTAAGAAAAGCACAAGGTTTTGGACAACATCCAAAAAGATTATTCAGTATGTTTTATCTTAAAATTCCCACACAATCTCTTAGATTTTTAATCCACTGAAATTTTGTTTCCTTCTGGACCACAATTTTAAAAAACTGACCAGTAAGATACCCGATGATCTCCAGTGTGCTAAACAGATATTCCTGACCTCATACCTAACTTCATCTTCTTGGTCTTTTGGTCCTTCTCTATCCTACTTTTTGTTAACAAGTCAGCTGAACTTAATACACATTGACCACCAATTCTGTCGGTTACCCTGGGCCTTAAGCTTTTTAATTGGTATCTATTCTGATTTCCTTCCTTCTTCTCTGCTTATAGCACTCCAGTCTTCTTTACAGGTGCCTCTTCCTTTGACAGCTTTTCAAATAAATTTTAAATAAATTGAAACTCAATATCAGCCTCTTTGTTCAGTCTAGATGCCTTTTACTGAACAACTTGTTTTATTAAAGGACCATTTACCAAAGAGTCTCCAATATACCTATCTCAGCTCTTTTTATTGAGCTCCTTTTACATATTTCCTTGAATATCCACCTGCAAAGTTATTCTGAATTACGATTTCAACATATCTCAACCTGAATTAATAATCTTTACTCCATTTTAGTGTCTTTGTTATTTCTTTAGTTAGTTAGCATGTAGCTAATAGAGTTATATTAATTTCAGGTGTACAATACTGTGATTCAAAACTTCTATCCATTATAGTGCTCATCATGGTAAGTGGACCCTTAATCCCCTTCACATATTCCATCCATACACCCACACATCTTCCCACTGTTAACCATCAGTTTGTTCTTTATAGTTAAAATTTTGTTTTTGGTTTCTCTCTTTTTTGTTTGTTTGTTTCTCAAATTCCACACATGAGTGAAATCATATTGTATTTGTCTTTCTTTGACTGACTTATTTACTTAGCATGATACCCTCTAGCTCCGTCCATGTTGTTGCAAATGGCAAGACTTTGTTCTTTTTTATGGCTGAGTAATATTCCATTTCTTTATATGCATGTGTAATACATCTTTATCTTATCTATCAATGGACATGGGTTGCTTCCATAATTTGGCTATCATAAATTATATTGCAATGAACATAGGGTTGCATATTATTATTTCAATTTAGCATTTTCATATTCTTTAGGTAAATACTCAGTAGTAGAATTTCTGGATCATATGGTGCTTCTATTTTTCAAATGTTATTTCATGTTAAGATTGAGAGAGAGAGCAGGGGAGGGGCAGTGAGAGAGGGAGACACAGGACCTAATGTAGGCTCTAGGCTCGGAGCTGTCAGCAGAGTCCAATGTGGGGCTTGAACTCATGACCTGAGCCAAAGTTGGATGCTTAACCGACTGAGCAATCCAGGTGCCCATTTATTTTTAATTTTTTGAGGAACTTCCATACTGTTTTCCACAGTGACTGTACCAATTTATACATTCCTACCAACAGTGCACGATGATTCCTTTTTCTCCACATTCTCACCAACACCTGTTTCTTGTGGTTTTGATTTCAGCCATTCTAACAGGTGTGAAGAGATATCTCATTATGGTTTTATTTGCATTTCCCTGATGATGAGTGATGTTGAGCATCTTTTCATGTGTCTGCCATCTATATGTCTTCTTTGGAAAAATGTCTATTCATGTCCTCTGCTCATGTTTAATTGGATTGGTTTTTTTGGGGGGGGGCTTTGTTTGCTTGTTTGTTTTTGATGTTGAGTTGTATAACTCTTTGTGAGATGTATCATTTACAAATATCTTCTTCCATTCAATAGGTTGTCTTTTTTTGTTTTCTTAATAGTATCCTTTGCTGTGCAAAAGCTTTTCCTTTTGATGTAGTCCTAATAGTTTATTTTTACTTTTTTCTCCCTCAGGAGACATATCTAGAAAAATGTTACTAAAGCAAATATCAGAGAAATTACTGCCTGTGCTCTTTTCTAGAATTTTTATGGTTTTAAGTCTCACATTTAGGTCTTTTATTCATTTTGAGTTTGTTTTTGTATATGGTGTAAGGAAGTGATCCAATTTCATCCTTTTTCATGTAGCTCTCCAGTTTTCCCATCACCATTTATTAAAGAGATGGTCATTTTCCCATTGCATATTCTCACCTCCTTTGTCCCTTAAAATCAGGTGCAAGAAAAGGATGTTCACTCTCACCACTTTTACTCAACATAGTCCTGAAAGTCCTAGCCACAGCAAGCAGAGAAGAAAAAAATTAAAAGACATCTGAATTGGTAAGAAAGAAGCAAAGCATTCACTATTTGCAGATGACATGATACTATATATGAAAATGCTAAAGATTTCTCCAAAAAACTACTAGAACTGATAAATGAATTCAGTAGGGTTGCAGAACACAAAATCAATATACAGAAATACATTGAATGTATATATGTTAATAATGAAGTTGCAGTCTAGAGAAACTAAGAAAAAAGTCCTATTTATAATTGCAATAAAATTAATAAAATATCTAAGAGTAAATTTAGCTGATGTCAAAGACCTGTAATCTGAAAACCAAAAAACTTTGATGAAAGAAATTGGAGATGATGCACACAAATAGAAATATATTCCATGCTCATGGATTGGAAGAATAAATATTGTTAGAATGTCCATACTATGCAAACCAAGCTATAGATTTAATGCAATTCCTATAAAAATACCAGCGGTATTTTTCACAAAACTGGACCAAATAATCCCACAATTTGTATGAGACCACAAAAGACTACAGATTGTCAAAATAATCCTGAAAAAGAATAAAGCTGGAGATATCACAATCCCAGATATTAAGATAAACTACAAAGTTGTAATCAAAACAGCATATTACTGGCACAGAAATAGACACATAGATCAATGGAACAGAATAGAGTGCCCAGAACTAAACCCATGATTATATGGTTTATGTATCTGTTTTTATGCCAATATCATAGTGTTTTGATTATTGTAACTTTGTAATATAGTTTGAAATCAGGGAGTGTGGTAGCTCCAGCTTTATTCTTTTTTCAAGATTATTTTGGTTATTTGAGGTCTTTTGTTGTTCTGTACAAGTTTTAGGATTGTTTGTTCAATTTCTGTGAAAAATGTGATTGGAACTTTGATAAAGATTGCATTGAATCTGTAGATTGCTTTGGACGGTGTGAGCATTTCAACAATTTCAATTCTTCCAATACAGGAACACAGACTATCTCTCCATTTATTTGTTTGGTCTTCCATTTTTTTCATCAATGTCTTATAGATTTCAGTGTACAGGTCTTTCACTCCCTTTGTTAAATTTATTCCCAGGTATTTTATGACTTTTGAAGAAATTTCAAGTGGGGTTTTCTTAATTTTCTTTCTGATAGTTTGTTATTAAAACTTCTTTTTATCATACTTGGATCTTCTCTGCCTTACCATCCACACTTCTCACAGCCCAAGCTTCTTAAAAGAGTTATAAATTACAATCCATTTTTTCTAGTTCTTTACTTTATACTGTAATAAATTCACCATAAAATCTTGTTAGTCTTACCAAGATCATAAATGGACCAATTGTCAATTTCAATAGTGACTCCTAAGTGTTCATGTTGCTTGATTTGGTGGCATCTGTGCTATTGACTACTCATGCTTCTTGAACCCTTTGAGACTCATAGTTTCAGGGACATTCCTCTGGGTTTTTTTTATTTGTTTTGTTTTTGTTTGTTTGCTCTTCTTGTGTTTATTCTTCTATGTCTTGCAGTGATATATTTCTCAATAGCCTTTCTAAGTCACTCTTTGTAGGACAACTCAAAATCGTTTTCTTTTCCAGGATTCTTTGCTTGGTTGTCACATATCATTCCTAACCCAAGGACTCTCATGCAGGTTTCAGGCCCAGCACACTAAGGACCCCAGTACGCAGGAGTAAAGGTACATTTCTAAAATCAAGTTGGAGTGTCTGATTTACAAAAAGCACCACAGGTGACTCTGACACGTTGTTCTCCATGAGTCAAGGTTTTTACCCTTTCTGGCTGATCTCATCCTTGCCCAGCACCTCATTACCACCTATGTGCAGATGACTCACAAATTTTTACCTTGAGTTCTTATCTATTTTCTCAGTTCCAACTCACATATTTAACTGCCTCTTGCCACCTCAAACTACATGCCCTACCGGCTCTTTCAACTCAGACTATTCAGGTCAAAACCATTATTTTCTTCTCTCGAACCTGTTTACCATCCAGCATACCTAGACCTATAATTATTCAAGCAAAAATCCTGGGCTTCATTTTGCCTTCTTTCCTCTCCATTAGTCACCACATCTGTAAGTCCTCAATCATATTGTTTCTCCTTTCTCAGCACTCTCATTCCACTTTTTCTTTTTCCAGCTGATATTCTCATTGTTTAATCTTTTATCTGGGCTATTATTATCATATTCTAACTAATGACTTTGCCGCCAGCTTTGCTTTCTGCAATCTATCTTCCATTTCAGCTCCCAGAGTAAATTGTTAAAGTGTAGCTCTTATCATGTCGTTCTTTGGATTACAACTCTTTTAAACTCCTACCATGTACAGGATTGAGTCCAAATTCCTCAGCCTGATGTTAGATCTCCACTGTCAACTGAGTAGGAACAAAGTTCACTGACATAGTTTCATATATTTACTCAACAAATATTTATTGAGTATCACCAGGCAATATTCTAGACACCAGAGATATTGGAAAAGAAAAATATAGGATAACTCTTATGCAAATGAAGTTTGCCTTCTAGGTGACAGACAACAATAAACACACATGCACACACGCACACACAGAGCAGTAAATTCTATGTGAAAAATTAAAATAGAATTATGTAATTGATATCAACTAAATGGCTCCCCTGTAATAAGTCAGGAAGGCATCAGACAGAAGATAACATTTAATTTGACACCTGAGTAAATGAAAGGAGCCAAAAGGCCCAAGAAGTGCATTCTTAATGAGGGAACAATATTGCAAAGGTCCTAAGGCATAACCAAACTTGGCAAGTTTGAGGAACACAGAGAAAGACAGGGAGGTTGGAGCGCAGATATTGAGTTGAAGACTATTATGTCAGAGAGACAAGTGGAGAGTTATACAGATTGGTATGGCAATAGTTATTGCTATGGAGAAAGATGTTTGGATTTCAAATTTGTTTTTAATATGAAGTAGCTTAATCTTGTTAATGGCTGGGTATGGGGAAGGAGAAAATAAGAATCAAGCAAAGCTTTTAGATTTGGGAGATTTTTTTAAAGTGAATAGACAAGGTAGAGTTTCTGGGAAGTTAGAGTGATATCTTCAAATTATGGATTATGTTGTATTTAAATGTCATTCAAAACAAAAGGAATGAATATGATCACCTAGGAAGGGTAAACCAATAAAGAGAAGGGTCTACTACTATGTCTAATAATAGATGATAAAATCTAAACAGGGTCTGTAGGAAGTGAAAATATGAGAGAGGTGGTTGATTAAATAAAAAAAAAGAGGGAACACTGGAATTAAGGTCAGAATGAAGTTGAAGAATTGCTGGGGTCAGAGCACTTGAGTAGGTGAACTGGAGAGATTAGAGGTGATAATGACACAGTGAATGGCTTACAGTAGAGCCCAGAAATGGCACACTGCTTGTGATGACAAGCCTGAAGTATCAACATGGAAATTCTCGGCTGAAACAGGATGAAGGTTATGCTCACTGTAAATAAGGAACTCAAGGAAATAAGAGACTAAAACTTCCCTGCTGCTTTCCATCATATTTTCACCTTAAGCTCTAGCCTTACAAAACAGCTTTCATTTCCTACAAAAATGCCATCACATTTCCCATCTTGGTCCCTTGTGTTCGTGTTATTCCCTCTCTTTCATGTCTTCCAGGCCCCAGAACACATGTACATTTTTTCTCACCTTGACCAAATAGTTCTTATTCTTTGCAGACTTATCAGACTGTAGCCCATGCCACCTCCTCAAAGAAACTAATCAGTTTCTTGTTTCTTTGCTTTGCATGCATCTCAATTGTAGCACTTACGTTGGTGTTGTTTAAACATCTGTATCTCATGCTTCCTACTTAATGCTTTGGAGGCAGAAAACAAATCTTCCTGAATTTTGCTGCCTCAGCACTTAGCAACGCCAACACATAGGAGAGGTTTCAGCAATGTAAGTTGAATGGACTCATTCAGGAGCATTTGCAAATATCACTGTTGACTGGCACTGGAAGGAGAAAGAGAAGAGAGAGAAGGTTCGCCATGCAATTCCATTAAATATGTCACGTTACAGAGCCAATTTTCAATGTTACAATATATATTACTAACTTTAGGAGACAAAGAGCAGAGGGGCAATTGACATAGTGCTTTGTTGTCCATTAGAATCTGTTCATCTGCAAATGTAGGTTTCAATTTTTTATGGTTCATATTCCATCTAGTTCTCTAGTTCTTTCTGACTACCTAGTTCTTACTTTAAATATTTATTTAGTCAGATTATGTAGCATTAGTTGCTGTAATATACAACTCCCTAAATCTCAATGGTTTAATCAATCCCAGGTTTATTTCTTGCTCATATCAAGTCCAATGTGTATTAGCAGGAGGCTTAGCTTTATACAGACATTCTACGACCAGGATCTTTCCATTACATGGCTCCTTTGCTTTTGACATTAGAATTTCCACTAGATCCCACATAATCAGCAGACAATGAGGAGAGGTGGAAGAATAGCCATGAGTTTGTAAAAATTAGACCTAGAAATGATGTATGACACTTCTGTCAATATTTTATTGGACAAAACCCAGTAACGTGGCCACAAATAACCTCATGGTCCCTGAGAACATCAGATTGTATGTCCAGAAGGAAGAGTAATGCATGGCGATTGATGGCCAAGAGTTGAGAGGCAAGGACTAATTTGTCCAAGACTGACTCTTTCCAGATCAGTCACCCAGAAAGGGATCATGGTTACTATCTATGGTCGGTTGTTAAGTACACTCAATCTTGGAAGAATTTTTGAGGTGGTGAATTAAGTTTTGGATCCACTAGTTCACATGAATTCTATCCACAAGGGTTGCATCCAGGCCACTGATTACACCATGGTAGGAGCTGGGATTGTGGCAACCACACAGGCTGAGCCTGTGGAATTGAGCTGGAACCAAAGTTCTGCCACATGACACTGATGTTGGTTCCAACCACTGATCATACCAGAACAAAGCTAGTGCTTAACAACTTCACGGGCCAAAGTTTAGTGTTCCTTTTTAGAGTCTGATGCTGGTTCTGTTAGCAGAACAGAGGACCCACCCTCCTGCTAATACTCTTGTTCCTTTTCATTTATCCTAGGAAATGCTGTTTCAGCAGACCTGCTGAAAGGCTTTTGCCTTTGTTTACTCAACATTGGCATTCTCTTCCACAATATTGATGAATTCTTAGGCTTCCATCTAGTATCTGGCTAAATCCACCTCCTGCGTTTGTATGTGTCCAGTCAGATCTGCTCAGCCTACACTTTTCTCCACAGTCAGCTTCCAACCAGCCTCATTCAGACCCTGGATGGCTCCACTGGAGTATCAGACACTCCCCTCATTATATCCCATTGCTTTCCATCCAAAGAGTCACCAAGATCTCAAATTTATGGGAGCCAGCCTTTGTGCAGACAAGTGACCCAACTGATTATTTGGGATTATCATTTTAAGAAATCTCTGATAGCATGCACTTTATGTTTATATGTATTTTAAAGTGAAAGACTGGAATGCCTGGCAGTTTTTAAATCATTTAAAAGATTATACCTTTTACTATACTTCTGGCACTAAGATGTGTTAACTGTATATTAGCATTATCGAAACCATCAACATATTTGTTGATTTTGACCATATTTCCACATACTTAACAAATATGTATTGTGCATTTATAATGCACCAGACATTGAGAAAGCATTTAGGATAACTCTAGCTGGAGAATGAGAATATTAACAATTTTTAAACAGTTTTTTAAATTCTTAAATTTGTAATTAAAAGTGCTATCAAAGGGAAATTCGGGGCATTTTGGAAGAGGACAGATAATACGGCACAGAAGAGGATTGAGGATTGGTCAAGGGAGAACCTTGAGAAGAAGTTGCAAGTACCTTACAACATGAAAGATAAATATGACTCAGCTGGAAAGCAGACAGAAGAGTATCCTACACACAAAACAGTGTGTGCAGAAGTCTTTTGGAGAACTGGAAAAATCAACATATGGCCAGTGTGGCTGAGCCAAGTGTGTGGGTACGGTGGAGGGTAAAGTATGAGTCTGGAGAAAAGACAGGTCTTGAACACACATTGTAAACCATAATTTTTAATTTGGAACTTATCTTAGAAAAAAGGTAAAGGTTTTTAAAAGGTTTCAGACAAGAACCACAGAAGACCAGAACAACATGGCTGCCAGATGGAGATGGGATCAGCCATAGAGAGTGTGGAAGTAGTGTGTGAAGGCTGTTGCAGCAGTCTAGCTAAGGGATGGTGATATTTAGACTGGACCTGGGGCAGTGAAGATGGTCAGCTGCCCACTTATTTGGGATTTATTCTGGTTATGAAGTGGATTATGCTTGAATACAATAAGTCATATCAATCCTTGGAATGAAATGCACCATTATGAATCAGTTTTAAAGCATTATCATAAAAATAATTATATAAGACACACATAAAAGATATTATGACCCTATGTGGTCGTTTGATTATTGCTGTCCTACTCTTTAATTAGAAATATTGACAATTCTGATAAAAGTGCTATTTCAAGAAAACTAAAAACAAAACAAAATAAACCCCACAACCTCCCCAAAAAAACCCACCAAGATTAAAAATAAAATTTTTAAATCATATGGGTAAACCTGAATACAATAAAGTATAATAATGGGATCTCTCAGAATGGCATGCTCCTATGAAAATGCCACAGTGGGGAATTTGAAAGAGAAGTTAACCGTGTGGGCTTGGGATTTGAACCTGTTTTCAGTGACACGTGAAGGTGAAACTCTTCCCTGGGACTACAGATCCTTAGATGTCGGGGCGCTCCTCCCCTGCGATCAGCGGTACCTGTTTTGTCCGCCCCGACCGGCAGGGCGGAGAATCGTCCCGGGTCCTTCTCCTGAGGGAGGGAGAGAAAAAGGGGGCAGGAGAGGGAGACGCAGAGTAAAGACAGAACTCACGGTTCTCCGATCAGGCAGAAGAGAGCGTTTATTCAAAGAACTGTTCTTTATATAGTCTTGGGGGGGGGGGGACAAGGCAAGCTGACCTAGGCACGCTACAGAGTCAAATGCATATCAAAGAAGCGCCCCGACTTTGCCTCAGCAATCTTGGGGGATGAAGAACTAACACTGAATACGGTTTTGATCTTTTGTGTGCCTTGGCCACTCACGTCTAGCTCAGCAAGACAGTCGCCAAAGTTATTTTGACCAGGAAATGGCAATCTCCAGCCTCCAGATGCAAATCTTGTTTACTGGCTCACTCAATGGAGTGATAATCCTTGCCTGAGGCAGACAGAAAACTTGGCGGGGCCCGACACTTAGAGAGGTACTTCCATGCTTCCATTCAGGGCTAATTGTAAAAGATGTGTCTGGGTGAGTCCCATGAGAGCTTCATGGGGTCCTGTGAAGGGTTGTCAGTCTGGGTGATCAGAGGAGACTGCTTAGTCTTGGGCATTTTCAGAATTTCAGAGGCAGGAGATAACATACTCTCTTATTAGCTTAGTATAGGAAATTGCAAACCCTTCAGTTCCTGATAATATATTTCATTACTTTTGATGTGTTTGTTGGTGATGTGTTATTCCAGAGAATACTTCTCACTGCTAGGGTTCTGCTTATGTCCTCACTGAGGTTAGGTGAGGATCTGATTATAATAGGTTGGGGGTTTTCTGTTTTTGGAGTCTCTGACTCTCTGTGGCTCTCTTTGCCCCCAAATCTGAGCCTTAGGCTCTGATGCCAGGAAAACAAGGACAATCCTATTCACAATCCTATAAAGATGTAAGAGGCTAGAAGATTTGGGAGGTAATACTGCTGTTAGATTTAAAAAAGAAAGAGGTTCTGAACTTAAGAGACTCTACAGTTGAGAGAGGTATCCTGGCAGAGCACTAAAGGGTTCCAAGAGTCCCGACTCCTGTTAAATCAAGTGGTACCTTACTAGCATTGTCAGAACATCTTCGACTTCTGTCCCTTGGGGAGCTAGTTCACAAGTGTATCTTGGTGGCCTGTTTTCGGAAAGTCCATGAAAGAGAGATGATATCTGTTTGAAGTGATTACTCTTTTGTGTGGCGCTTTTATTTTAGCATTCCCACTGAGAGAGCAGGCAGGGCACCTACCCAGTAGACAGAAAAAGCAAAGAAGAGAGAAGATGCTATTATCTCTGAGCTAGTGAGGTTCTGTGTTGATTGGTTAGACACCAAGAAGCCTGACCTTCAGGTCGGGGTACCCTAAGGACTCAGAGTTTGTGTCTGTTGTCTTAACAAGCACAAAGACATTACAAGAGCAAATTTCCTAAGAGTTATTGGAGGAAGATTTTATCTCCTTCTTATGATATGTAGTGCTATTAGCCCAAATATGTTAGCTACAAAATTCTTTCATTATAGAATTTTATAAATGCTATATTTCCCTTGCAATTAACAAACATTTAAAATGCATGATGATCTTATTTCCATCTATTTATCATATTTGTAGAACTTTACCATGTTTGGTACGTTAATACATTTTTTTCTTAAAATATCTAAACATGCTCACATTGTGATCTACCCTATATATGTATCAGAATTTTGTTCTATGCAAGGGAAAATTTCACACTATGGAATTATGTAGTTAAGAGACAGAAAAATGCAGTGCATTTGCTGTACATATACATATCTAAACATTTATGTTTCCAGGATGGCGCTATTAGTTAACTGGTTAGAGCTTAGTTGTACCTTATTGATTATTAAGCACAATTCCTTCCTTTTCACAAATTTGGTGAGTTATTTTATCCATCCATAAACATTTATTCTTATCTTACTCTGTTCCAGATACAACACAAATTTGAGTAAGGTATATTTCTTCTTGCCCTTTGGTGTCTCATATTCTAGAGGAGAGCCTTCCAACCCTGGTGTTATTGACATTTTAAGATAGATAAGTCCTCGTTGTGAGGAACTCTCCTGTTCATTTTAAGATATTTGACAGCATCCCTGAATTCTACCCTCTAACTAATAGTAGGAGTCTCAAGTTATGGCAACCAGAAAGTGTCTCCAGACTTGATAATAAGCCCCCGCTTAAAAACTGCTGTTCTAGGAGCAGAAACAAACAGGCACATAAATATGTAAAATATCAGCAGCAGTGAAATGGAAAGGGGTAGACTCAGCCTCTGGAGTAAATTCTATGAACTTGAATTCTACGTTTTCATTCTTTTGTTCTTCCTCTGTAAAACTAGGCTGTCTTGGGTTCTAGTGAGTATTAAATGACATTACACGTGAGAGAGAGAGAGAGGAAAACAGAGTAGAACAGGTGCCTTCACCATATGATCAGCACTAAATAAATGTTAGTCCTGATTATTCCAATAGAGAGATACTTCACAATGTGAATTTAAAAGAGGTGTGTTGGAAGTGCCAATGGAGAATCTCTCAGCACAGCTGCATATTCAATTAAGAGATGTTGGATTAGGGGATATCTGAGTGCCTTCGACTTGACTTTCTAACTGAATGTCTACATGAGTAAATGATTCCAGTCAATCTCCTTTTACAAATGTAAATCAAGACTGCTTTAAAATGATCTAAGTTTTCTAAAGATTAATCCCCACCCTTCTCTTCAAATGCTCATTTCATCCCTGCTACTTATAGATGACAAAAAGAAAGGTCATTCTCCAACATTATGACAATTTTCAGATCTACTTTCCTGAACAAGGGAGATCATTCAGTTGCATTCTTGCCAACCTCAGCAGAGAAATCACTTTTCAGTTTTGTGTGTTCTTTCTTGCCTTCTTCCCTCTTTCCTCTTCTCTCTCACTCCTTCTCATTGTTTTCTTCCTTCCTCCATTTAACAAACATTTATTGAGCATCTACTATGGCTACCATGCCAAAGTCCAAGGTTATAAGGGTGACCAAGAAAAACAGGCTTCCCACCAGGCTCTTGCCATCTGCTATCATGTGTCACTTCAACAACAACAACAACAACAACAACACTACAAAAATCAATTCACACGATTGTCTCATATTTCCATAATTCTACCTTCTGATTTGTTTCTGCTACAACTTCCTATAACAACCAACGACTTCAGTTTTTGATTCCAAGATCAAATAGATTTCTTTCTGGACTGTCTTCCCTGTTCCTTTCTGAGTTTTGGGTTCTGGCTGTATTCTGTTTATTCTATTCTTCTACCAACAAGACTCCATCTCTGAGAGCCATGCCTTAAGACAATATACTATGCTCATCAAAATTTGGACACTAGAACTTGATAAGTACATTTAAGATAAATACTAAAAGTCATTTGAATTTGATTTTTAAGTGGATAAAGGATTTGAATAGATATTTCATTGAAGAAGACATAAATACCACTTCTGGGTATGTATGCAAAAGAATTGAACACAGAACCTAGAAGAGATACTTACATACTTGTAGGACCATATTCCTAGCAGCACTAGTCACTAATCACGATAGCCAAGAGGTTGTGGCAACACACTGTCCATCAATCGATGAATGGATAAACAAAACGTGGTGTTTATATACAATGAAATACTATTTATAAAAAGGAATGTAATTATGACACATGCTGCAATATGGATAATCTTTGAGGACATAATGCTAAGTGAAATAAGGCAGTAACAAAAAGGTAAATATTGTATGATTCCAATTGTGTGAAGAACCTAGTGTATTCAAATTCAAAGCAATATAAATTAGAATGGTGGTTGGTGGGGGCTAGAGGAAGAGGAGAATGCAGGGTTGTTGTTTAATGGGTGCAGAGTTTCAGTTGTGCAAGATGAAACAGTTCTTGAGACAGGTTATGTAACGATGTGGATGGACTTAACTACTATTGGGCTGTACACTTAGAAATGGTTAAGATGATAAATTTTATGTTATGTGGGTTTTCTTTTGTTATTGTTGTTTACCACAGTTAAAATTATCGACTACATTCAAAACTTTACAAAAGCATTTAAAGTGGGGTGCCTGAGTGGCTCAGTCAGTTAAGCATCCAACTTTGGCTCAGGTCATGATCTCAGTTTGTGAGTTTGAACCCCACATTGGGCCCTGTACTGACAACTAAGAGCCTGGAGCCTGCTCCATAATCTGTATTTCCTTCTCTCTTTCTGCTCCCCCCCAACTTGTGCATGTTCTCTCTCTCTCAAAAAGAAATACATATTTTAAAAAATAAAATAAAAAGTATTTAAAGAGAAAATTATAAATATATTAAAAATACATTTGTTGAAAAGGGAAAATGTTACAGTCAATTTTTAAATTCCTAAACAGGTAACAGATTTACAAAAGATGAGCTTGACAGCATAAGTAGGTTTTATGATCTCATCTTCTCCCTTCTATATTGTCATTCCAGAAAACGGCTATGCATTCCTTGGTCATATCCATGGATTCTGAATTCTTGATGACACATCTCAATTTGGAACTTCACTCTATATCAAATATTCAGACAAGATGTTTCATCCAATCCAATGTTCTATTTACTACATAGATTTTTAGTTTCATATTTTTTTTATTTGGAAAATTATTGTCTTCAAAGCTTAGGAATTCTGGCCTGTGTTCAGTAGAAAATATTTATGAGGCCAGTTGGTGCCAGAAGCTAAGGAAAGCTAGAGTAGGGTCAGAGTAGGGAACCTGCTTTCACTCTTGACTCATCTCTGAAAACTACTAAAGGCCACAAAAATCTGTTAAAACATCTATTATTATATTTGGTACATACTATATTATAAGCACATATTTTTATATAAACTGTATGAAATCTAAATTGCCTTTAAAGTCTTCACAGCCAGTCTTGCCACTTGCTTTCAATTCCTTCTGCCCATTTTCTGATCACTGTGTCTTGCTAAGAAGGTCCTGAAGTTGTCATTTATTACAAGATGTGTATTGCCATTTACCAAGACAAAGCATCGTTCTCTAAGGATACACCATGAAATATCCATTGAAGGTCCCTTTTGGTTCTGTAGGTTGGCATTGACTTTTGTTTCCCCACAGATGTTGCCATATCCTTGGCAACAAACCAGGATCTAGAATTAAGATGAGGTGAATGATAATTCAGATGAAAAATAGGGAGTCTTTTAAAAAGTCAGTAATCAAGATCAGTAACACTTTATTGCAATATTTTGAAAATCCATGTTGTACCAAATATCAGAATTTTAAATTAAGACAGGCTGTTGTTGTTTGTTTTATGACCCTGCATTATTGGGCAATGGACAGTCATTTCCAATCAGCCCCTGATTCCGGGTTGCTGGCCTCCACTACTGGCTGGTTAGTGAGGACTGACAATGGTGAACAAACAGATTGGGCAATGCAGAGCTTTATATATAGTCGTTGATTGGACAGCTTTTGTTAACTTTTTCCATTTGGTTCAAATTGTGGGGAATATTTTGATAGGGATATTTTACAGGGTGCACTGTAACCTTTGCCACACGCTCCAATATGGCTCAGCAGGTCATTGAAGGACAAATTTCTTCTTGGCAGCCTACATTTTACCAGCTTGTGGTGGGAGAACAGTATGAGGAGGGGAGAGTTCATCTTGGGACTTTCTTGAGGGAGGGACCACATCACAGGGACCAGACCAGATGGAGTTTTATCAATTCTTGCCATTCTTGATCAATATTTTTTCCCAGTTCTTGACATCTTGTCCCCAATTCAGCAACACATCATGAGATAATTTCTCAAATTGGAAAATGGATTCAAAGTTAAAAAAATTGTATCTTACAAATTCAATGTCCTATCTTTTCAGAAAAGAATGGTTAAATACTTAAGTCCTTAGTCCTGATCTCTATTGGCTAAGATGTGGTCCTGTTTAAAGGAATGGCACAGTCAAAATCTGTCCTTCAAATAACCTCAGTCTTCATTTTGTTGTGAGTGTTCCCAAGTACCAGCTGGAGACTCAGGTGTGTTTCTTGAGTGGGGGAGATTGGCTGGTACTTGTAATCACTCTATCAAAAAATCTCCATAGCTGGTTTCACCATCATTCCTCAACTGTTTATTTAGCCAAGTCTTTCAGGTTTAGGGACATTTTATTTTTTTAAAGCCTAAAATGCAAATGTATCCTGGAAGGTTAAGAAAAACTAATGTCAACCATTAACCTTAAAATCAACAATACGTCAATCCAAAGGAATTTATAACGTTTTCTTTAATAATGAATGAATCAGTGGTTGTTAAATTTGCTGACTTACTAGCACTAGAATTTCAGGTGATATTGAAGGGATTAAAAGGGGAATACCAATTCTTTAAGAGAGTAATTTTTAATTTTTTCCATTGTAACTCTAGTCACTTGGTATTCTTTCAGTACCACATAGGGGTTGAGTAGAAATGTTTGTATCCCTGATGTTGTTCTATGAAAAAAAATACAAATACAAAGGGGTTAACAATTCTCATGGTTTGTAATAAACAAGGATCTTTTTGATGACACTGGCTTACCTGTGACCAAAAGGAGTATGTTCCACCTTATTCCATTCCGCATAATCTCACTAAGTCTTTAGACTCAAGTTTTCTGACCAACATCACAATATACATATGAATCCTCAGCTCTTGCAAAAATAAATTTTCATTTGATCAAAACATATTGGCAAAACTATGCATTTCTTCATATCCTAATGAAAATAACTAAAATAAAACTTGAATTCTTCTTGTACAGGGAATTGGCCTTGCCACCTTCTGCAGTTAGAAATTACACAGTGTGTGGCACAAGAGAGACACTCAACTATCTCTTGGCCTGTGCAGTGCTGGATTTTTAGGGGAAGTGTCTTATGATAAAGAACTTTAATGGAGAAAAAAGGTTTAGAAAGTCTATTGCCTGAGGTGGTGATAGTAGTGGAGGTAGCATTGTCTTGTATGGGACACCATAACTCCTATATTTTCTGGTGAAGAGAACCAATAAAAATGAAAGGTGGATGGTCAATGAGCATATGGAAAGGCCAAGGATGGGAGAACATAGAAAATCAACTTTATTTTCTTTATAATTTTACTTACGCACAATTTCTTTTACCAGTTCAACAGGTTAAAATGGGGGCTCTTTCTGACTTAACTTGAATGAGGTCCTAAGAAAACTGATAACATCAGTAACAAAATATATGGCAAAGTTTCCCATAAACAGATTTTACAAAGGTAAGAAGCTAAGGCATGATTCTTGCATGTCTTCATTGACCTCAAGATTATAGACATTTTCATGGAGGGGATGGAAAAAGAACACATCTGAACAACTGTCTTGGGAGAGAAGCTGGTGATACCCAGTTTGTTCCAAGCCTACTGAGGGATGACCACATAACACCTCAGACAGCTATGACATGTGTGTGAAATGTGAGCTCAGCCTAACTCACGACTGAAAAAGTACAGCAGCCTGAAACAGGAGAGTAGGATTAGCTGTCCTGGGGTGGAGCTGCTTGTACTCCAGAGCTTGGGGCTAAGGGTGTACATGTGTCTATGTGTCTCACTTACATACACTACATGGGAGAGAGAACCAAGATGGAGCCCTCAAGTCCTTCTACCAAGGCCAAATAGAAGGTTGAGGATGCCTGTAGGGGAAGACAGAAATGGGCGCCATGTTCTTAAGTTCCTAAGTCTACCATGATAATTGGAGACGCATCTGTCCAGGTCAAGGGGACTGAAGGAATGGGGTTTTCTGCACACTCATGTAAGACTCTAGGGAAAAAAGTCAACCCTTAATCATCTGTTAAACCAAGAAAACTTGAAGCATGCTAAAGAGAGACCTAGCTCAAGACTTGTCCTCCATTTTCCCTGCTGCTGTGATCTGGGGGACAGATGCTGGCTGGTGAGCTGCTGGAGGAAGAGGACGGATATGCTATAGAGAGGAAGCCTGATGCATCCCAAGCCCTGCTTGCCCTGGCCTTTTCCCTTTGGAGACTTCAAGCCATAAGCAGCCCCAAGTTGGGAAGGAAGAAGAGCTGCTCTCTGTTATTTGATAACAAGCTACAGATTTGATTCATCTTTTATATAAGACATTCTATTTTCTAAATTGAGACTGTGTGACATAAAATGATCAATCAATCAATCAATCAATCAATCAATAAAAGCTAGAGTAAGTAACAAATTCAAGGACCTCTTGGATTTGATGACATTATTTCCAGTAATTACATTTTAAGAATATAAGTGAGCAGCTGAATAAATAAATAGAAAAATAAAGTTGTATTTTGATCACTTTATGAACTGCGCTCAAGTCAGTTCATCACATAGAACTACTCTGGCTTGTGGCAATAACATGTAATATCAGTGTAATTACACCTGCGGTTAGGTTGTCATGACATCTGCCACTCCACTTACTTCTCAAAGGTGAGTCAACACAGCTCTTTTGGGTGTGCTAGTAGAGTCATTCTTTTTTTTTTTTTAATGTTTCTTATTTATTTTTGAGAGACAGCATGGGTAGGGGAGGGCCAGAGAGAGAGGGAGATACAGAATCCGAAGTAGGCTCCAGGCTCTGAGCTAGCTGTCAGCACAGAGCCCGACGTGGGGCTCGAACCCACAAACTGTGAGATCATGACCTGAGCCGAAGCCAGATGCTTAACCAACTGAGCCACCCAGGCACTCTTAGAGTCATTCTTTTGGAAAAGCCAAGCACGGTGTGGGCTACTGATTTTTGATGTGGCTATTGAGGGGTTAAGTCAACTTCTGCAAATGAAACCACAGCCTCATCCATGCTTTTTCTTTCTCTCCTGCGCACTACGACCTCCTCTTCAAAGCCAGGTTGCCTTAACACATCAGGCCCGACAGAGAATGTCATCTGGTAAACCACCAGTGACAAGCATGAGCTAGGACCCCCAGCAGCAGGGGCTGCTAACACTGTGACCTGAAAAATTTAATTACATTCTCCCTGTCAGGGAAGTTGGATTTGCTTCGGTGGCATTGCATTTTCTGCATATGGATGATTTGTCTCTCCTGTAAAACTGTTTCCCAGTACTGCTCTGGGAATCCTAAACTGTTTACTCAGAGCTCATGCAGCTCACTCTCAGACCAAAGGCCACTCGGTGTCCTTGTGTTTACATTTCTACCTTTCAGATGCCTGGCCTTTGTGAGAACAGAACTGAGTCCTCACGGGAAAGAGCTCAAGGGTCCTGCTGTCAACTCTGTTCTCTGGCTCTGCTATTACTAGTTCTCCAATATTCCTTAATCCCTGTACTACTGAGGTCAAGGATCTTGTCTTTTGCCTCAGCATCCTGCACAAAATACAATTCTCATCTGACTCTCCTACCCTACTGTGTTTGGAGCACAAGGCTGATTCTTGAATGATCTCAGTCATGGCTTCCTGGACCTTCTGGAAGAAACTTGCCCTCAGAAGTAAACATTTCATGGATGAGTAGTGTGCTTGTGATATTTTCTTTAAACGGTGCTCTGTGTTAAAACTGTTGCCAGTTGGATGACTTTAAGATTGACCAAAGCTAAAAGGCACCTGGGTGGCTCAGTTAGTTAAGTTTCAGACTCTTAATGTCAGCTCACGTCATTCTCTCACAGTCGTGAGATCGAGCCCTGCATCGGGCTCCGTGCTCAGCGTAGAACCTGTTCAGGATTCTCTCTCCATCTCTCTCACCCTGCCTACTTGCCCTTTCTCTCTCTTTCAAAATAAATAAATAAACAAAACAAAATGATTGACCAAAGCTAGAGCATAGAAGAGGTCCTTGTTTCATAGCTTCAGAACTCACCTGAATGTGAGTCAGAAAATGAATCACCAGACTTGACAAAAACAAGAGAAGAAATGGATAGTTTAGAGCTAGTCCTTAAAGAACAACCATGTGGATGATTTCATGCTCAAATATCCTGTTTCTATAGCACCTGAAAAATATTTGTTTTGAGTGTGAATGCATTTTTGACTTTATGTCTCTGAAGGCTTCAAAGTACTCTCAACCTGTACAAATTCCAGACATGTGGATATAAACCCAAACTATGAAAATGTGTATTTACAAAAAGAGGGGGCCATGTTATAAGACAAGTAAGGTCTGAGGGTGTGATGCATAATATGTTGACTAGAGTTGATAACACTGTATTGAATTATTAAAAATTATAAAGAGAACAGAACTTCAATATTCTCACCCACACACCAAAGGTAAATATGTGAGGCGATAGAGGCATTTATCAACTAGATGGGAGGATTCCTTCCACAATGTCCACACGTGTTAAATCAGCACAACACACACCTTGAATGTCTTCTTATGGTTTTACTTGTAAATAATACCTCACTGAAGCTGAAAAAAAAATAAATGCTATTAAAAATTAAAAAAAAAACCCAAATAAGTAAATTCAAAGAAAAGTGGGATAGACGAGTGTACTACCTTAGTTACAGCTGTGGTCTCCAGTGGATATAGCAACTTTCTCCAATGTCCTTTCCCTGCTTCTGTAATTTTCTATGTTCTCCAGTAATTCTCCAACAGGGGTGAGTCTACTCTGAGAAGACGCTAGACGATGTCTCAGTTGGTTTTGGCAGTTACAAGTGGATGGAGGGTGCCATCAGTCTATAAGAGGTCAAGGATGCGGCTAAACATCCTACCATGTGCAGGAAAGCCCTCCACAACAAAGAATTATTCAGCCCCAAATGTCAAATGTGCTGAAAAAGTGCTGATATATGCATTCCCACACCACAACAGGAATGATTCTTTTTTGTTGTTTTAATTTTAATTTTATTTTTTAGTGCTTATTTATTTATTCTGAGAGACAAAAAAGGAGGAGAGTGGAGGATGGGCAAAGAGAAAGGGAGAGAGAGAGAATCCCAAGCAGGCTCTGCACTGTCAGAACAGAGCCCAGCCCAATGTGGGACTAAAATCTCATGACGTGTGAGATCACAACCTGAGTTGAAATCAAGAGTTGGCCACTTAACCGATGGAGCCACCCAGGTGCCCCCAGAATGATCCTTTTATTTTATTTTTTATTTTTTATGTTTATTTATTTATTTTGGGAGAGAGCGAGCATGGCGGGGAGGGGGACAGAGAGAAAGCGAGAGAGAGAATCTTAAGGAGGCTCTGCACTGTTAGTACAGAGCCTGATGTGGGGCTTGATCTCAGGAATGCTGAGGTCATGACCTGAGCAGAAATCAAGTGCTGGACACTCAACAGACTAAGCCACCCAGGTGCCCCAGGAATGACCCTTTTAAAACATACAACAGGTAATGTTTCTCCTCCTCAGAAGCTTCCAGTGCTTTTCCAGGTTCCCTTGGAGTAAACCTCAAAGTGTTTTTCATGGCCTGATGGCCAGGAAGACCTACTCCTGCTGCCTCCCTGATCCACCTGGCACTGGTCCTCTCTCTTCCTTCTTCCCAACCACACACTCTCCTTTTCCTTCTGACTTCTTCCTCAATCCATCCACATCTCTGCTCACCTGTCATTTCCTTACAGAGGGCTTACTTAACAACTCCATCAAAAAAACAAGTGAATAAACTACAAATAACTACCTGATAACTCTCCCCAACCCTTTACCCCAGGGACATAAAATCAGATCAATAATAATATGTGCTTCATGACATACACCCAGTATTAATGCCTATAAGTGCTTCCCTCTCTCCCCCCATCCCTTCCTCTCTCCTTTTTTGCTTTCCTTTCTTCTTTTTTTGTTTCCATCAAAACAATATACTTAAACTTATGACTCCAACCTCCAACATAAAAGCTGGAATGCTCAAGGAGTCCCATGTAGTCACTCCAAGCATTTCCTGGTCTCCCCTCATCCAAGATCATTGCAATCCCAAATCTTATAGTATCAGTTTTGGAAAAGTTATTTTATATTATTTCAAACATCTATGTGTATCCCATTAAAAGTGTACATCCAGGCTGTACACTTTTTTGCCTTTATGAAACATGCATCATGATGTTTTTAATATCTATGAACTTATTTTCACTGACATTTATAATGCTAAGATCCACCTGCCACGTTGTATCTAGTTACAGCTATTCATTTTCATTGCTGCATGATATTTTCTGTTTGGTTACGCCACGGCTTGCTTTTCCAGTCTCCCCTTTGCAGGCATTCTTTCATTTTCAGGTATTTGACATCAAAAGCTGGGTTGTTTCTGGGGAACACATTCCAGAGCTCCTTTGGGGTTTCATTCAATAAGACTTATCACCAATAAGACTTATCTGTATTGGTTTATTTGTGAATTGTCTGGTTCCTCTCAGAGGAAAATAAATCCCAGAGTCTCAGTTTTCCCTCTGCTATATCCACAAGGCCTACAAGAGTGCCCGGTAAACAGTAGGAGCTCCTTTAATATCTACCACTTCTGTGTTTCCACCTTGGGCTCTTACCCCGTTTGTTATAACAGCTCCTTGACTGGGGTCTGCTCCCTTTCCTACTGTCCTTGAATCAACTCTCAACATAACGGCCCAAATGATCTTGTTTAAAGGTATGTTGGACTCTGTCACTTTTCTGCTTAAAAGTCTCCAATGGCTTCCCTTATCTCAAAGTAAAAGCTAAAGTCCTTATAACAAACTATGGCATCGCGTGATCTGGCTCCTTCCTACTTTTCTGACTTTATTTCTTAACATCTGCCCCATTGTACACTCCGGGCACCCTGATCTCCTTGTTACTCTTTAAACACACTAGATCTATACCTTCCCAGGACCTTTGCACTTGCTACTCCTTTTGCCTGGACAGCTTTCTCAGATATCCATATAGTAGTATGTATCTCACTTACTTCAAACATATGCTAAAAGTCAGCATTAGTGAGGTCTTCTCTGCCACCTCAGGTAAAATTGTAACCCGTTGCTTTTTGTCTTTTTTACAATACTTTCTTTTCTTGGCTCTTACTGCTATTTAGCTCATTTTTAATGATCTATTTTGTCTGTTTCTTCTTACTAAATTGTAACTTGCATGAGGCAGGTTTTTGTCTGTTTTGTTCACTGGTGAATTCTTAGTCCTAAAAAGGGACTTATATATGTGGCACATATAAGATGTGCCCCAAGGAAAAAAAATCAATAAAATGAAAAAGGCAACCAATGGAATGGGAATAATATTTCCAAACAATGTGTCTGGTGAGGGATTAATATCTAAATATATATATCCAATTCAATAGCACATAAAGTAAAATAAAATAAAACAAATCAGTTTTAAAATGGGCAAACTACTTGAATAGACATTTTTCCAAAGAAGACATAGAAATGGCCAACAGTTACATGAAAAAGTGCTCAACATCACTTATCATCAGGGAAATGCAAATAAAAACACAGTGAGATATTACTTCACATCTATTAGGAAGTCCATTATCAAAAAGAGAACAAACACTGGAGAGGATGTGGAGAAAAGGGAACCCTTGTGTAATGTTGGTGGGGATACAAAACTGGTGCAGCCACCATGTACACAGTATGGAGGCTCCCTACGAGATTTAAAATAGAACTGCCACATGACCCAACAACCCCACTTCCGGGTACATACCCAAAGGAAAAGAAAAGTCATTACCTTGAAAAACGTACTTCCATGTTTATTGCAGCATTATTCACAATAGCCAATTTTGGAAATTTAACCTAAGTGTTTGTCAACAGATGAATAGATAAAGATGTGGCACATATACAGTGCAAGAGTCTTCACCTTAAAGTAAATGAAAGAAATCCTGTTATTTGCAACAGCATCGATGAAACTGGAGGGCATATATTAAGTGAAATAAAGGAGACAGAGAAGAACCAATACTGTAAGGTATCATTTATATGTGAAATATAAAAAAAAAAAGAAATGAACTCATAGAAACAGAGAGTAAAATGGTGGTTGCCAGCCTGGGGATGGAGGAAATGGGGAGATGCTGGTCAAAAGATACAGTTTCAGTTCTAAAACCAATAAGTCCTGGGAATCCAATCTATAACATGGTGACTATAGTTAACAGTTCTGTTTTGCATCCTTAGAATTTGCAAAAAGAGTAGATCTTCATTAATCATTATCATTACACACATAATAAAAGGTAACTGTGTGAGGTGATGGATGTGTTAATGAACTTGACTGTGGCAAACCTTCAGAATGTATATCAAATCATCACATTGTAATTTTAAATATCCACAAATTGGTCAGTGATTCCCCAATACAACTGGAAAAGTCAAAATAGTACTTGCTAAATGAATAAGGAGGATGAAGACAATTATTTATCATACAACTTCTTATTCCGATGTTCATCAGATCATTTTTATAGTTTTGACGGTCTAATGGATATCAAAATAACTTAAACCTTCAAAAATAAGATCTGGAAGCTACTGATGTAAGCTTCCTCGTCTGAGGAAATCGAATCTGAGGTAAGAAAGACAGCTGGGTTAGAGTCTTGGTACTCATTCTGAAGATCTTCATTCTCAACACTTGCTTAAGTAGAGTAAACAGAATTTTTGCTTTTCATAAGGCTGGAAATAATGGTTTCCAAAAGGGTGAAATCAAATGTAGGCTTACGTGCTGCATTCATGAGTAGGAAGCACAGAATCCCTGGTTGTGGTTCGCCACATATGTAGCTTCTGACTAAAGACAGAGGAGCAAAAGTGCTGCCTTGGCTGTGGTAGTTCTGGGGAAACCAACTGTCTCGCCAAACGCTATGATTGTACATTTGGAAGCTGCTTACTTTCAACTTCCAACACGAGTATTGTAAATGTCCTCACTTTGGTGTCATCAAATTTCTGAAGGAATTGCTAAGAAAAACCGAGAGATTTCTGGAAGGGGAGCCGGGCAAGAGGGACAGAGCAGAAGGCAGGCGGTTTCTGGCAGGCATCTCCATGATTGGTGTAAAGGGAATACGCAAGTAATAAAATTAATGCCCCTAGGAGATATGGATACATTTCAGCACCGAAGGATTTGGGGCTCAGAATACCTATTTTATAACTTCAGCTAAATCTTACATTCCATGAATCCTTAAAATGTCAAACGAGCCATATTTGATTTGCAATCATAGTCTATCATGACTTCAGCTTCCTTGAATTTTGAATTCTCATATAAAGGAAGCATTCATTTTGCTCTCATCCTTCAGATCAAATTAGCTTTATGTATTGTAAAGAACTAGCATTTCCATCCACACACAGGGATTTGATTTGGTTTTCTTTGCTACTACTGGTGATTAATTTTTTAAAAAATAAAAGCCCCGTTATAAAGTATTCTGAGTTGGAAAAGTTTTGCTTTAAAAATGATCCTCTAGAAGTGATTCCCAGTGCCATTTAGGGAGCTAAAAGGGCAAAGATTCCAAGGGTGATATATTTTATCCACAAACAAAACGATAATGTGAACACGCATGCGTGCACGCGCGCGCGCGCGCGCACACACACACACACACACACACACACACACACACACACACACACACACGTTTGATCTGTGCCCCAGAGTTTGGCAAGGCTCAAGGGAAAGATGGATCTCTTGCTACCCTTCGAGTCTCCACCCAAGCTGACCATCAAAGCAAGAAATTTACATGCTCCAAAAGAGAGAACTAAGATAAGTAAAAAAACTTTTCAGATATTTGTTTTAAAAATCCTTTGAGAGTACACTGAATTTGGATTATGAAAGAAGAGCTCAATTTGTACTTTTGATTTTTCCCAGTTTCACATTTTTTAAAAATGTTCTTTCACCACCTCCATGTGCAGAAGGCGATGAGCTTGCTTTGTTTCCCAACTGACCTATTCATATCAAGTTAGTTACACCCACTTAAGTCCCCCTCACCTCAATTTTGGCAGTCCCATGGAGCCCTCCTATGGAGCTGAAAACTGATACAGAGACTTTTGCTTTATAGAGAGAATTCAACCCCCCAGTACCACAAGACACCCTTTCTTATTAAAGAACAAAATGTATGGAAGTTGTTAAAAACAAATCATTTTCCATTAGAAGAAAGTTACATGATTGGAAAAAGAAGAGAGCACATTGCTGTAATTACCGGTACATTAAGCAGGGAATGAACAGCTGTGTGAACTTGGAGTCCGTAGAATAACAGCCACTGAGCCAGCTTCCCCATATGGTCCAAGGGAGGAGGTGGGGCTTCTAGCTGCTTGGGGGTTGGAGAGGTGAGGAGGGGGCAAACCAGAATCCCATTCAAGTGAGAAACTCAGGCCAAGAAAAGTCTGGCTTCCCAATCCAAACCCAGCTTCCTCTTTGCTGTAATGGGAAAATCCCCCTGGCCTCCATAACAAAAGCCTCTAAAATCAATGTTGTTTTTTCCTAAAGAGAGCAAAATGTGAGCGTTTTTCAGACTTTTGGCTACCCAGATAACTGAGAGAAAAGATGACCTCAGAAAGACTGAATCACTTCCTCAGCTCTCTTGGGGTGTGGCTGGTGCTGGGAATGATAGATATCACTTCATAAACACTCGAGTTGATCTAGCATTTGCCTTCTTTCCCAATTAGAAGTAGGGTCCAGCCAACAGCGACAGGTCCTTACCACCAGGTATTGGTCTCAATCTGTTGCAGTGAGAAACATTACCGCCTTCTAATTGGCATCCCGTTCAGGATTTGGCAAATTTGGTACAAGCAGACCGGCACTATGGTAACCTTTCATTATCAATGCAAATCCTAACAGAAAAGCATTCCATTCTTCTTACATTGTATGTCATAAATTAAACACAATAAATTTTATTGTGAAACCTCCTCAGAAGACATTCCTGAATAGACAGAAAATGCTTGCATTATACTGCACAGAGCCAAAATTTGATAGTCGCTGGAAGGTTTGGCTATAAGGAATCAAGTTATTTACAGGGGGAAATACCAAATAAACTACATCATTTGCAAGGAGATGTTTTTGGGAATGCCAGGTCTAAAACCATGCGAGTTTCAACGATATGAAGGTTATTATCACAGGGGATGGTGGCCAGCTGTTCTTCATTGCCACTGAAACAGAATGAGAAAAAAATAAAAGGCATTAAAATGGAATTGGAGGAATTCAAGCTTCCTGAAAATTTGAGTTAAGAGGAGAGAGATCCACTCCAGGGAGTTATATAATAGATGCCTTTCATTTGCTATAGCTTTTTTTTTTTTTAAACAAAAAGAAGCACTTTTAAGAGAGCTCAGGTACAATTTTGTTCAGCAATAAAATAACAAATTTGATCATCTTACGGAATTCCTCCTATTGAAAAAAATCTGAAAAATCTTTAAGAATTAGGACGATGGGAAATTAAGCTATGTCTAGCAGGTAATTTGTTAATTTGTTTGGTCTCGCTCTCATGCCATGGAGTCTCATAAACGAGAGAATATTATTAAAGGAATCCTTTCAGAAATGGGCACAGTTCACACTATAGATTTAGGCAAGCACATTCCAAGAAGAAGTATAATTTCCCCATAAATTAATTCAGGATCATCTTCTTCAGAAATAGCTAAATTTAAAAATAAATTAAAATGCAATATCCTACTCAAATTAGGCACACTACTGCTTAGGAAATCATTACATAGATTATAGGTACATATGTAGATAAATGTAAAAACATTTGGTGTTAGAATGTCCATTTATATTTGATTTGTGGGCTCTCTACCTAAGAGTTTATAACTATATTCAAGCAGATAGTGGAATATTAACTTGTGAGACTTTCTTAATAAATCAATTAATAAATCAACCGTGGGAAGAACACTTATTCAAGTCTTTCACACATGGAATAAATCCATCATTGCCAGACTTCTGAGTTCCATAGAACACTCTCTTTTATGTTTTCTATTCAAGTTGAATGAAAATTTCTACTAGATCTCATTCCAGATACCCCAGGAGACAGAGCTACCTTTCAGCAGTCAGTACTTTACCAAGGTCTGTACTCAAGTTTGAGTGTCTCAGTAGACATGAAATCAGAAATACGGGATTACCGGATTTCACTCGGATGGTCTTTCTTCTCCAAAACCATTATCAAAGAACATCACCTTCATTTGCAGCTCTTCTGACAGCTGACATTTATCTCTGTGACCTCTGCTTTCTGGGAAAAAAAAATACAATTTGTAGATAGGTTTAAATGTTAAAATTTTTTCCAAGCAGGAAGGAAAGAGTACAACAACAAGAGTAGTTTTACTATGTAAAGGTATCTTGACTTAAAATCTTGGGCATTTAAGCCATATGTCATGGGCCTCTGCATGAGTTAAGTAGAGTCAGAGATTTTTTCCAAGTTACATAATTAGTTACTTCAGGAAATATTGTTATTTAGTTTGAGGTACAAATTGCATGAGCATTCAAAAAATTTACCAGGGTCTGGAACTACAAGTAAAATTAACTTTCTCTACTTTCTTTCCTTTTGTGGAGCATTTCTAAGGGATCCTTTCAATTGGCTTCTCAGTTTCCTTCTCTATAATAATTTGTCCTCTGCACAGTGTGGAGTCCACTTCTGAACAAGAGACCGCTTATCATGACAGTTGGTGGCATTGACGCTAGACCTAGTCTGAATAGGCTTGAATTCCAGCTTTGCCACTAGCCAGCTCTGTGCCCTTTGGTAAGTTACTTGGCCTCTCTTAGCCTCTTTCTTCCCCTATAAAACTGGGATTTCATGGCACCCCTTTTTATATGATTGTTCTGTATTTTTTAAAGTTGCCATGAAGTTGTGTGCTGATAGCTCCATGAGATGAGCAGAGGGAGAAGAAAGAAAAAACAAGCCAGCACAAGAACACCATGGGATCAGGGGCCCCTGGGTGGCTCGACTTTGGTTCAGGTCATATCACAGTTCCTGGGTTCGAGCTCCACATCGAGCTCTGTGCTGACAGCTCAGAGCCTGGAGCCTGCTTCGGATTCTGTGTCTCCCGCTCTCTCTGCCCCTCACCTGCTTACACTCTGTATCTCAACAATAAATAAATGTTTAAAAAAATTAAAAAGAGAACACCATGGGATCAAAAATAGCTACTTTTCTGCACAGGAAGGAAAACACCATGCTTTTTGATATTTATCTATGTTGCACCAACATAGTCATCCTTATTTTATTTTGAAGCAAAGGTGAATCTTCTACTTGTAAATACTAGTTAAGTGGACTATGACCTGCAGGTGTTAGGGGAGGTAGGGTGTCAAACTATTAATTTCCTACATTGTCTCACTGATCAGTGCCTTTCCTGAACACAGTAGCAAAACAAAGATGGAAAGAAAGATGAGGGGGGAAGAGTAACACCGGTCCATTTTAAGCACTTGGTGCAAAGTCCCAGAAAACAGGCAGCTAGAGCCAGGAGCCTCCCCTTTCCATGCCCCTCATTCACTGTCTCCTCCACAGCTTTAGAGACTGCCTTGGTCCTTCCAAACATTTCAAGATCAGTTACAAGCATAGATGTATCCATTCACCTCTTTGCTTATAAACGTATGCAATATTAACTGAGCACCTACTTTGTGTCTGAGACTCTGCTGGGCAGCTGCATGAGAGATAGGTTGGGGTGGAGGAGCGGTATGAAGAATGACCTATATTCACAAAGATGAATAAATAAGACACCATCTTTATCCTCAAGGAATGCATGGTCTAGTGAGACACATAAAGCAAAGATGCAAAGCAAACAAAATCAGAGCAAAAGTCATGTAATGTGTGACTAAAGGAAGTGTAGGAAAGAGCCCAAGAGAGAAAGAAGTGTGTAGCACCACTCAGAAAAGCCTGGAACGTTTTTTCGAATGAGAAGAGGCTTGATTTAGGGCTACAAGACAAGTAGGAATTATCCAGGTAAAAGGTCAGAAAAGGGGGCATGAGGAAGGAGCATGGGCAGAAGAAATGTTCCAGCAAAGGCACGAAGTCCTATAAAAACTCCCTATGCACGGAGTGTGCTTCATAATGTTTATGATTGGCATGCAGGGCGTTTTGTGGCCGTGTGAGATTTCCGAATATAGCAAAGACAGAGTGTTTTCAAAAAGCCACAAGTACCGGACAGGCCACTTCCAAAGCCACGCTACTAGCCTGGGTTATCTGCACATGATTTCCTGCCCAAAGGAAACAAGACAGAGCTTAAGGATGAAGACAGTGTTTCAATGAAGAACGTGACACTTTCCTGAAGCACCAGCTTTCAGAAATTTTTAAAAGACAAGAACAGGCTGTTCTCTCCTGTGTGGCCATTGTCCCATCCAAGCATCTTGAAAGAGACAATTCCGACGGTCAGGAAGGAATGATCCTAACTTATGGTCATCTTGCTAGTCTCATGGTTTCACCGGAAGATAGTATGTACTTTTCACATGTTACCTAAATCACAAACGTGATATCTTCTGTTAATGATAGAGAATACTGATTTGTGCTGAACAGCCTTTAGTCTAATTATGGAAAACATGCCCATCCACCTCAAATCATGGAAAGGAGAAAATAACCAGAGTTACCCAAGCCCATGTGTGAAGACCCAGAGGGTTCAACATCGGGGTGGCTTGAGAAAAATAAATAAACTAAGGCCACTCAAAGAGGGATTTTAATGGGGGCACCCAGCTGCCTCAGGTGATGAACGTCAGACTTTGGCTCAGGTCATGATCTCACCATTCAGTGAATTCGAGCCATGAGCCCCCACCATGGGGCTTCCTGCCATCAGCTTGGAGCCCACCTCAGATCCTCTGTCCCCTTTCTTTCCGTCCCTCCCCTGCTACTCTCTCTCTCTCTCTCTCAAAAAATAAGTAAACGTCAACAAGTGTTTTAAAAAAGAGGGATTTTGACAGGTAAATTTCAGATCAATAGGAGAAACAACCCCCTGAAGCCTTGTTGTCAATCCCAGAAGATGTAATAATGGATCATGGTGATAGGCCACATGTCTACACCTCAGTTAGCCTATGGGCTCATTCTCCAATGAAAATCATGACACTCCAAACACATATTTGAAGTAACAGCAGAATCTGTAGTAAACACTATGATATTCGACCCTTCTCATTTATGTAATATTAAAATGGATCTGGCTTTGCCCTACCAACATTAAACTTGATAGGACTGAACCAGTTCAGGTTTTCATGGCTCTGCAACATGGATGAAGAAAGGGGACAGTCATCATAGCGTTTTCTTTACTTCTCCAGTTTCTCCGAGGGCTGCATGAGTCAGCCTTCTCCAAAGAGCAGCGGTGGAATCTGAGTCTGTAAACACATAGTGCTGCCCCGCACCCCCTCTGGCTCATTGATGAGGGTCCAACAAAGCAACAGAAGAATCGCGCTACATCTGGAAGCATTGTTCACCGAGCTAAGCTACCAAGCAGGTGAAGCATTTTAATCCCGCACTCCAGCGCCTGTAAAATCGGCCCCATTCTTTAGGCATTTGTGAACGACCCTGGGAGAGGAATGCTTCGGACAAATAAAGGGGGGCGGGTGTAAATTAAAGAGCAACACCTGTCTCTGCAGCTGGCCGGCAGTCCTCCCTTTAATGTGCTGTCTGCTGGGAAATGAAGGCGGCTCAGGTTACGGGGCGGCCTGAGCCTGCAGAAAAGAATTCTATGACCAGAAAGATGTGAGGCTTGATCTGCGGCCAAAAACAATGGGGCAAGGTACAAAATGAAAACCTCTGTCAGGACAAAGGCACTCAATCACAGAACAACACACAACTTGGCCGTTTGAAGAAGTGAACCCAACACCCAAGTCACAACTGGATTAACAACTGGTTGATCCCCTTTTACCTTCTAAACGCTTCTCTGGGTGGACCGGCTTGTTGAAATCGAAATGAGGAGAATACAGCGGCCAGCAGCGCACTGTGTCTTCATTTAGGGCTCCTTCTGGCTGGTCTGGGGGAAAAGCAACTTGTAAGATTTATGCTCCTCTGCCTTCCGTCCATGTTTTTTTCCATTAAAGAGGGAATTTAGAGCAAAGTTACCAATGTAACTCCAACCCAGGGCTGGAGAAGGCCTCGCTGACTTGCAAAATAACTGTGGCTTCAGCAGAATTGCATGCCCAATTGTAACAGAGGTGAAGCCCATAAAAATTGTGTGCACATAGTTTTTAAAAAACAGGAGAAAAGACCCTGGGATTTGGTCCACATTGGATCTAATGGCTTGTTTGGCCACATAGAGCACAGCTAAGTTTGAATAATGGGAACAAATAGAATCGACGGGGAGGGTCTTTCCAAGAAAAGGTTGGAAGAACACACACACACACACACACACACACACACACACACACACACAATTTGTTGATTCTAGATGCCTGCAGAATGAGAGTCAATAGGGGTCAATACTGGCTTGTGTAGGATAATTTCTGAGGGCCAGGAAGGGACCATTGCTTTTTCATCTGTACACTGATGCCTGGAAATCTTACAATGAAAACCAGAGTTCTCCATGCCTTAGTCAGAGCCTGGATAAAATGCAAAGACACTGGAAAAGTAGCAGTAATGAGCCCTATGTGGCAGAACCCTGCCTGAGGCTTAGTGAAAGATGGCAGAGGGACATCAGGCATGCCTCAGCTCTTTGAAACTTTGGAGCATTCAAGGGTGACCGCCCAGTGGGGTCAATGAAACGGGATGTGAAACTGTGGGTACCGATGCCAATTTTTTTCTCTTGGAATTTGGCTGTACGTGGGTTCTGACCATAACAGATGGAACTGATTGGGTCAACAGTATGTGAAATGAGAAGGGGGCTTGTGCCCAAGAAGGGAGCAAGTGCCCCAGGTGTCCAGTCTCAAATATTTTGACAGTGAATTTCAACACAGGGGGAAAAAATCACTTATTCATGGAAAACTTTCAATGAACCGTTTTTAAAAATGTCTAAAATATCTATTGTCAGTTTCCACTGTACACAGGTATCAGCAAAGTTTCATTGTTAGCTTGAAGAAATCATTCCACTTTATTAAATTTTTGCTTAAATGTTCTAATTAAAGCATTAATGATAGGGGATTCATTTATTAGAATTCATTATCAAAACCCTTGCAAAGAGGCATTTGTTTTTTCAATGACATTCTCTTCCTTGTGTAACATTTGAGAAAACTCAAATCATTTTTCATACATAAAAATAGACTTTATTCTCTAGATCACCTCTCTCTTTCTTGAACACATACACACACTCTCCCTCTCTATCTGTGTATGTGTGTGTGTGTGCATGCGCGTGTGTATAGGAGAGGACACAAATATGAGTCATGTTACCATTTGCATTTGTGAACATACCCTATCTCCATCACCATAAGAAATAATTGGAATCTGGACCTTACTCTGCTTCACCGAATATTATTATACCTGCACCGACTCTATTGATTGAAATGTTGATCTGCTTGGGCATATTCACTGAGTTTAAAAATGTGCCATCATAAGTGTTCCTAAATGTGGTGAATTATGAATCTGCATTGGACATCCATCATATCATTTGCTCTGTGCTCTGTCTGGTGGGAAGAGGAATGGGGTCAAACAGCAATTAAAGCATGGGTACATTTCAACAATTCTTAGCACTTTCTAATATTACTTATTTTCATCAAGTCTTCTGCCAAGCATCAACTTGCACACAGACAATATTTTGGATAAAAAGGGAGAAATCTAGCTATTCACAATGACTTTAAGGCTACTGACCACACTGTGAAGTTACATAAATTTTTGGTTGATTTTCAGATGTTATGATATTCATGCACACCAAGAATCTATTTGACAGTTAATTTCAAATGTTGCCTTACTGTTGAGAAACCATTTCACAAATCCAACATCATATTGGCAATAGTTAGTTTAAAGTACCAAACATAACTCTTCCAGGTCTGAGACCATGTACATAAAATTATATTTGTAAAGGCAGATGATTGGCAGGAAACCTAAACTTCATTTAGATGTTAACTTAGAATTTGTTAGGAGCACAATTCAGCTTCAATAGGTTCTTGAAGGTGGAGATTGTGAATCAGACCATCACTCTCGTATTTGTCATATGATGTAAGATGCCCATCCAAAGTAAATCCAGTTTAGTGGCAGATCCAAGCTTACTGTGGACTTTTCAGAACACTTCTTACAGACTATGGTCACAAAATATTACTTATTGAGTCTCTTTCTTCTATGTGCAGGAAAGTATTAGCCAAGCCTTTCTCAGATGCAAAGAGTAGAGTTCTACCTAATTTAGAATTACAACTGAAGGTCATAGCCATCATTATATGGGATGGGAACAGAAATGATTTCAACTGCTTTGTGTTTTTTCTTCTCTATAAAAATGTAGTTCTCCCTCTTGAAAAACTAAGTCTAGACATTTAAAATAATTTATTGTAAGTAGACAAATCATGCTATATAAACATTTAAATTTAATTTAATAAACAAGGATGAAATACCTCATTTCTTAATATCTGGGGTATGAAAAATAAGACAGAGTCCCATGAGGGGAAAGCAGACTTCTATATATAACAACATTATGAAGGACAATGTTTTAAACACTTAATGAATTTGTATACAGAATCCTCCAAGAACACAGAAGAAAAGCAATGACTCTCTTGTAAAGAAAAGATGTCTTTAGGGGGAAGTGATATTTGATCTGTTTCTTGAAAATGAATGGAATTTTAACAAAGAGGAGATGCCAGGTAGTTTTATCCTTAGAAGAGCGTGGGATCTGGGGCAGCCGGCCATGGCAGACAGCCTAAGATAATCATACTTGTACAAAGGCTTTACTGCCCCCATCTTTCATAGGCTACTTGGGATTTAAAAGGTAGAAATGTCAAAGTTGATCTGTACTTATGGTGAAAAAGAGAAGTGAAGTATAGTGGCCTATAGTCTTTGCCCCTTCCCATAACCACCACTAAGTGCATGGCCAGGACTGTTGTCTCCTGTCCCATCCAAGGGATGGATGTGAAGGCATGTTAATGAACAAAGCAAAGTTGCCTCTATCTTGACTGTCTACTAAAAGCACTTCCACCAAGCTCACTAATGACATCCTTGACTCAGAATGCTCCTTCCTCCACTCCAAAATAATTCTTTTTTTTTAAATTTTTAAATATTTATTCATTTTTGAGAGAGAGAGAGAGACAGAGCACAAATGGGGGAAGGGAAGAGTCCAAAGCAGTCTTCAGGCTCTGATCTGTCAACACAGAGCCCAATGTGGGGCTTGAACAAATGAGCCGTGAGATCATACCTGAGCCAAGAGATCATGACCTGAGCTGAAGTCAGACGCTTAACCAACTGAGCCACCTAGATGCCCCCAAAGTAATTCTTATTTCTCTTCTTGGCTATATTTGATACCTTCTTTATTGAAACAGCTTTTCTGATCTTCCTAGAGCCACCATTACCCTTTTCTTTCAACGATTCTTAAAATTCAATTATGATTGACATCCATAGTTTTAGCTTAACATATTTGCTAATGAACTTCAAATCTTGAGATATAGATATAGATATAGATATAGCTCTGATCCTTTTCCTGAGTTGCAGACTTATATATCCCCTGCCTACTGCCCATCATCTATTCTACTCAATCTTATATCACCAACAATAAAGCAATCACTAAATCCTGATTTTTATTTTTCTTTACTATTTTCTCAACCAATCCACCATTTTTTGTTCATATAAAATAAAATCCAGTAAGGCCCATGTGGCTGCTCCCAAGAAGTTCTTCAACAGCTCCTGAACCATTCCATGTCCTCTGGTCTTTCTTCTCTATTTTATACTTCACATTGCAGCCCCAGCGATTCATCCCACTACAAATATGATTCTATCACACCCTTGTTTTAAACCGAAGACTTCCCATTGCTTGATGTGTAAGATCCATGGTATTCGTGTTGGTTGATAGTACCTTTATTATCTAGGGTTTTCCTACCTGACACTCTTCACCAAACTCAGCATCCTCCCCTTTATATCCTGTGCAAATCACTGTATTGAACATCTATAATATTTATATTATGTGTCTCCTTTTCTCTTGCCCAGAATCAGCCCATTCACCCATTTTCCCCATCTTTAGTTGACTCAGTCTAAATAGTATTTACTTCTGTAACCAACTTTCCTGCAAAACATACCACCATCACTGCCACCACAGGCATGAGGTAAGGTACACTACTCTCCATACCTTAAAATCCTACATTTCCTGTAACATAGCATCTACTACACTTTATTTATGTATTTATGTATTTATTTTATTTTTCTGCTTTAGAACTAATAGATATCAGGGAAGTTTTTGTCTTATTTATTATGTATCCTCAGTACACATCATAGAATCTGGCATGTAGCAAGTGCCTAATAATTATTTATAGATAGAGCAATAACATGGACATGTAAAGACCACATTCTGAAATAATTGGTGTTGTTCTAATTTTTAGATACAATCGGATAAATCAAGGCTGGTAAAAGTGATTGATCCAGATGATGACAAACGTTAAGCCTTGAACTAAAGTAATTGTTTTAATTTTTATATTTTAATCTGATTTTATTAACAATAGGGAAAAGAAAGCATATCTGTAAGCAGGAAAATGATGTGAAGAGACCATGGCTTTTGGAAAGAGTAATAAAGGCAGCATATAGAATGGGTTGGAGAGTAAAGATACCAATAAGACATCTATTTTAATGGCTTAAAATAGAGACTTTGAACCAATGTCATAGCAACAGCAATGAAAAGAACAAAAAAGATTGAAGAGACACTGTGGACATAGGACTAATAGCACTAGAATATCCCTTGGATGTGTGGAGGTCAAGGAAAAGCCTGCTCTAACGATGACTTTTAGGCTCTAAAACAGAAGACACAGGAGAACAAGAGGGAAGAATAAGGTAAGAAATGATTAGTCCTTTTATACTTCCTGAATTTGAGAGATACTCAACAAGCACTTAGAAATATGGATTTGAAAAGAAGAAGAAAAATAAATGGAGGTTAAAAAATACATGTTTGGGGGTGCCTGGGTGGCTTAGTCATTTAAGTGACCAACTTCAGCTCAGGTCATGATCTCACAGTCCATGGGTTCAAGCCCCGTGTTGGACTCTGTGCTGACAGCTCAGAGCCTCGAGCCTGTTTCAGATTCTGTGTCTCCCTCTGTCTCTGCCCCTCCCCTGCTCACTCTCTGTCTCTGTCTCTCAAAATAAAATAATAAATACATAAAAAGTTTTTAAAAATATACATGTTTGGACTTTATCTGTAGAATCATCTATAGATGGTTGAAGCTCCAGTGTAAGAAAAGGAGGAGGAAAGGAAAGGGAATAGTTACTTAATGAGGTTCCTCTGTATGGGACATGCAGAAGAAGAACAAGCCAAGGAGGAGGAGACAGCGGGCTGGTAGATACAGAAGGAGAAGTAGGATAAAGTCTCGTAGTTTAACTACAGTAAAGAGAGTATCAGAGAAGAGAAGGGTGCATTCATCTCCATTAATTCAGGGGATGGAATAAGATAAGGACAAAATCTCAATCTTTGAGCATAAAATCAGTAGATAATTAGGGATGTTGAGAAACCAGTTTCAGTTATGTGTTGTGATTGAAATGACATTACTGTGTGTGGAGTAAATTGAAGGTAAGAGAATTGAAGGCACACTCTTCCAATATGTGTGATGATAAAGGAAAGAAAAGGGATGAAGGTAGAAGGAAAGGCTTAAAAACATTGGAGGAGGAAATCACATGTGGAGTCTGAGGGGAAATATGCAGGGGTCTGGAGATTATATCAGTGCATAAAAACAAGGGGTAATTTCAGAGGCCAGGTTGCAGAGGAGAAAAGAGGCAGTGGGCCAAGAACACAAGTAGAAGTAATGAGTCTTCTATGGGGAAAAACAAGGAAGTGAGCAAAATGATCCGATCTGTATGTGAATGATATAGTATTTGAAGTAAGAGTAGGGGGGCAGGAAAAAACCTTCCTGAGGCTTTAGGGATGGGTAGGAATTAACCCAGGTGATAGTGTGGCATTCCAGGAAGAGGTGTTAACATCAGCTGAAGCATAGACACAAAGAGCATCATATTGGGCATGATAATTAGAAGTGACTCACTGTGGGTGCTGATTAACTACAAGGTAGATGGTGCAAGAGAGGACATAGGAAAAGGAGATGGGGATAAATGACACTGAGATAGTAACAAGCATGAACTTCAGTCTCTTTTAGGTAAGAGGGAACTGTTGAAGGTTGTAGGCAAGGGTGTGAGATGGGAAGTGATACACGGAGGATAAATGATTCTGGTTCTGGGAAGGAGAGATTGGCCAGTCCAGGGAAAGGCACATAGCCAATTGCAAGTTTTCCCAGTAGTCTAGCACAGAGTGGCATGGGACAGAGAAGGTACAGAAGAGTCAAGACGTATTGGGGAGGTGTTCTACAGGAACTTGTCATTGGGATTAGGGATTTGGGGAAAATGAAAAAATCAAGGAAAATCTCAAGATTCTATTTTGAATGATTGGACAGAATTTGATGTCACTTCCTAAGGAGTGGAGGAGTAAAGCAGATATTAGAGAAAAAGATAACTCAGTTTTTAATATGTTGGATGGCAGGTTTTTGTCTGACTTTTTAATGGAGATGTTTAATAGGTTATTAGATAAGTGTGAGATTTATGAATGTGGATAAGATTAAGGTGGTAAGTAACCTGGTGGACTAAGAATGTAGCCTGAGAAGGTCAACAATTAAGAGAGTAGACAGCGGAAGATTAGAGAGAGGACTGGTCAGGGAAGGAAGGAAGAAATGAAAGAAGGAAGGAAGGAAGAAAGGAAGGGGGGCCCCCACAATCTAGTAGTATAGGGAGAGCTCCAAAACAAGAATGTAATCCACAGTATCCAACATAGCTTGTACCAAGTAAGGTAAACTCCAAAACAGGCCCATTGGGCTTAGCAGATTGAAGGTCATTTGGGGTTTTAGCAGAAGCACTTTCAGAGGAATAATGACCAGAGAAGCCAGAATATAGTGGCCTGAGAAGTAAATAAGACAGAAGAAAATGACATAGTGGGACAGTAAGATTAGGCAGTCCTGGGTCCCGATCTGTCCACCACCCACAAGAAAGTGAAGCTTAATAGCCTTTGAAGGAAGACTAGATATCTACCAGCCAGACAAGGAAGAAGCTTTACAAGGAAGAACATCTGCAAAGCACAGAGATATGAGAGAAGTTGGTTTGCTTAGCAAACCTAAGAAGTTTGCTTAGAAAACACAAACATCATGGAGGCATTAAAATGAATGGAACATCTGGGTAGAATAAAAGTTATGAGGAAGGGCAAATACTAGTCAAATCAGAGGAACCTTTTAGGCCTTACTAAGTAAAAGGTGCTTTAACCTGAGACAATAGGGAGCCATTGAGAAGTTGCAATCATTCTATTTGTGATTTACATTGGCAGAATGAAGAGTGAGAAAAGGCTACAGGGAAGGTGAGCTTAGCAGGAAGGAAGATTTTACAATAATATAGGAGGGAGGTGACAGCATAAATTAATAGCAGAAATTGGATAGAGTAAGAATTATCAAGAGATGGTGATTAAGTAACTGGATGTGGGAATAAGGCATCAGAAAAATAGGACTCAAGGTAAAGACCAATGTGTCTGGTTTTGTTGATGTAGGCAGAAGACGATGTCCCCAATTATGCAAGTGAACAGAAAAAGATATCTACATGGAGGGGAGAAAAAATCATGACTGCAGTTGGAAATATTTTGCATTTGATGTTTCTTTTCATGTCCCCAAGATTTCTTTTAATGTCCAAAAAACTTCCTGGACCTAGTATGCCCGGTGTGTTGGACGAGTCACAGAAATATAGAATCTGAGATTAAGAAGAACTAGGGATTGTAAGAACACGAGTCTAAACCAAACAGACGCCATGACAGGCTTTAAGTTTCCCCTCTGATCTAGAAGGCCTAGGTTTCATTTCCCTGAAACACATTGCCTACAGCAAGAGAGACCACCTTTGCAACACCCAATCAGGGAAGGCCAGAAAGGCCAGCTACCACTCTCCACATTCCTAAGGCGGAGGCCTGTGGATGGAAACTTTAGATAGGACCCTGTTACCTAATGTTAAAGTTAAGCCGATAGTCGCTGAACAAGACCCTAGGCTCGCCCTGTAATTGGTTAATTTCAAAGATACCCTAAATGTTGTGATTGGGTCCCGCCAAAAGTAACGAATGCTCTAAACAAAATGTATGGTTAAAGTTGCTGCCAATATTGTTATACGGTAATGATTGGGTAACTGTACCTATTCACAATCTCCTGTGACTCCCCCTTCCCAAACCCCATAAAAACCCTACTCAGCCCTTGTTCAGGGCTCTCAGCACGGGTCCACTGCCCTGGTGAAGGCTGTGAGACCGAACTTAGGCCCGGCGAGCCTAAGCCGTAATAAAACTGCCCTTTGCTTTTGCATGTGTGCCTCGGTCTCCCTGGTGGTCTCTGGTTTTTGGGGGTGATATTGAAATCTTGGGCATTACAGGGTCATCGTGAATCTGGTCTGAAATTCACTGTATTGAAGAGATTCCAGAGAAAAGGAATGGTCATGCTTAGTTACCTTCACGTGTTTCGAGGTGGTTCAGACTCTCTATCTTTAAGGCAGAATTGGTTCTGGTAATTAAACCTCCAAAGGGTGGGTGCAGCGTAGGATTGAATGAAATCAAACTATGTGAGTTGGAGTACTTCAGAGACTGGAAATCAACTACAATCTGATGGATCCTTAAAATCTCTTTTGCTACACTCCCCACCACTGTTCACACCACGTGTGTGGGAATGGCAATGGATGATCTAAACCCAGAGCCTTCTGGAGCTCTCTAACAAGGGAGGATTCAGAGGTGTCTTGGGGACGTAGCCTGCAGAACAGAAGCCCTCATCACAATATGTTCCCGGAGCAGCGTAAGATGAAAATCTATCTGCCATGAGATGACCAAGCAGAGCAGGTCTCTTTGTCTCTTGCAACTTCATATGGCTTCAATGCACTTTGTGACCCTGGTGTCCGTATTAACCTGACTGCAACCGCACACCCATTTGGGGAATGGATGACTAGTATAATGAATTGGTTTTTTTTACCGTATCTCCCTTTCCCCTTGACCTTCATCCCTGTAGATTGAATTGCTTCTACGTCAATGTGAATCCTAGAGTGAATCTTCAGTTGGAGGGTATGATTTACTGGGAGCATAGGTATTGTACAAGAAAGCAATCTCTTCTCCCTTTAAATACAAAGTGTCATTTGCTCCTGAATAACTCAGGGCGATTTCTCATGGGTTTTTCTTAGGCACCCCCAAGTCCAAATTCCAGTTGGGAATTTCAGAGGCTCTAAATCACAGCCAAGGAATAATTTTTCATTTAGAAGGATGGGAAGCCCTGAAAGGTTTCAGGTTATAGAGGACTAGTGGCCAAAGTAAAAATTTCCTAGGGAAATGTTTCAGGTCACTAAACAGAATGGAATTCATTTCAGGTTCAAGCTACATGCCTCATGCTTTTATTGTCATTGTAGTAAAGAAAAATAGGAAAAGAAGTCTCCACAAAGATAGAGTCAGAATTTCTGAGCAAATTGATGAAGGCAAGTTTATCTTTGCTTTTACCTGCTTTAATATAAAATTTAACTTATGCATTCAAAAACCAACTTTATATTTCATAAGAAGCATGACAATATGATACTTTATAAACTTAAAGGACAATAACTGTAATTCTAGCAAGGGTTCAAATGTATCATTGCCAAATACTTTCCACTTTAACCTCATTTCTACTTGGTTGAAATTTGTACAAAAGCTTTCCCTCTAAGGGGCAGGGGTTTCTCTGCTCAGAGGTGAGGTGACTTTCTAAAAAGAAAATTTGAAGTCCTCTGAGCCACTTAAAGTCATAAGCACAAAAAGCAATAACCCCCAGTGAACCTTTAAAATGTCAAAATTCTTGAGCTTTAAACACAAAGATCCATGGAATGAAAATCAACTGATTTTTCAGGTAAAATCTTAAAAGTCTTAAGAATGGCTCAAAATTATATTGGAACACTAGATTCAATTGGGATAACTGACTAGTTTTTAAACAGTTTCTAGAAATCAACAGATTCTTAGAGAAAACATGTTTTAGGAGATCAAGGCTTTGATAAAGTGAAGAAGAAAAATAGTAAATCAGAGTAGCAGCTTTTATTAAATTATTTTATGCATGGGCAGTCAAAATGTTTTACAAACCTTATTCAGAAATCAGAAGTTCACTACTTCACTACTATTCTTCATCCTGGCCCTGCAAGTAACTACTGACAATTCTTTTAGCAGTTTATTGTGATATTCACCTTTTGAAAGTTTTCCTGCTACCTCTTGATTTATAATTTGTAGGCATTGTATATTAACTTTCTGCCAGAAACAAAAAGCACCCTTACACTCTGTCACCTCGTGCAGTCCTGTATCCTTTTCTCTACATCCTACCATGAAATTGATCAGACTTTCATCATGATCATTTTAAACATGATTTACTTTGTTTTTCTTAGCTAATATGTGTGTCTTTTTTTGTTTTGTTTTGTTTTTGCTGTCATGATTTTCTGCCATTATTATTAGTGCTTTCAAGTCCTCCAAGTGAATTAAAAGAAACTCTGGAATGTTCTTTATCATATAGTCAAGGACTTCAGGAAGCATTCAATTGGTGTGTGTGTGTGTGTGTGTGTGTGTGTGTGTGTGTGTGTGTGTGTGTGTTTTCATTGCAACTTCCTGGAGTATGCTGTCTCTTTCCAATCTGGAAGTTGTGTTCTTTTCCTCCTCCTAAATTGCTTCCTGAAAAAAAAGGTGATCATCAGGTTATGCTGTATGAATTATGTAAATATTAATGTATAAATTTTAGGTTTTTTGCACCAATGATGGGATAATATGACTACTGATTTTAAGTCAATTCCATGCACCCTGACGTTCATCGGCTTTCAGGGGAAAAGTTTTGTGTAGACTAATCAAACTCTTGGTTTTCCTACAAAATAAAAAACTAGTTGAGGTCCCAAATTCTAATGGCACAAATGAGATACTTCTGATTTGCTCCTTTGGTTGATAGCGTTGGTGTTCTTACTCTCATCGAAAAAAGGAATGCAGCCTACTTTACGGTAGCAGATTTGCTTCAAGAATTTTTGCAGATTGTAATGATATATTTTGTAATTTAACACAATTATCAGTAAAATAGGGGATAATCTTCATAGAGCACATTTGGTGAAAGTTATTTCTGAATACTTTACACAGTTGAAAAACATGCATGTAATATGCATATACACATAAATGGCTCACAGAATAAGACATTTATGGATCTGGAATCTTTTTTCTTACACTGAAAGATAATTTAAGTTTAATTAAAACTTTATAGGATAGACTGTTAGAACCAGCTATTGATGAAAAAATTAAAGATGAATGTTGAAAACACTTTATCATTTCCTGTATTCATTATATATATTATATTATATTATATTTATTATATTATTTGAGAGGGATTACACAAGCAAGTGAGGGAAAGGGGCAGAGGTAGAGAGAGAAAAAGAAAGAGAGAATCTTAAGCAGGCTCCACTCTCAGTACAGAACCCAATGCAGAGCCCCACAACCCTGAGATCATGACCTGAGCCAAGAGCTGGTCACTCAACTGACTAAGCCACCCAGGTGCACCTCCTTCATTTTAAATACAAGAAATGAATATATGAATATCCTGAGCAGGCTGAAATTACTTTGAAATCCTTCTGTCATGTATTTGGGGAGATTAGTTTTCCTTCTACATGTTATTGAAACAAAATTTAGAAATATTTTAGATATATGTTATAGCCTAGGGTATCTCTGGTGACCGATTCAGCTTAGAATGGATGAATTAACAACTGAAAAGTATTTGTCCATTTGTAGCATTAAAAACATTAAACATTGATAAAAAAAAAAACTTGGTGTGTTAAACTATGTATGCTTCTGTCTACATTAGGGAACTGCTGTGTCATTGATAACATTGTTATGTTACATGTATGGAACACCTAAAAGTTTCAACTGTAATAAAGATTCAATTTAATCGTTTATACACTCACTCCTTTTTAATGAAAAACATGTACAGATTTTGTAATTCTTTTTTATCCTTATGTTAGTTTTGTTCACATCATATTTATTAAAATATAATTTAATGTCTCCTGACTCAAATAATAAAAATTGGGAATGTATTTCATTTTTTCTAGTAATTTATTTTTAAAAGTATTTTATAAAGGAATATTGCCTGTGAAGCATGGCTGTAATAATTATGAATAGAAGAAGGATGCATGCATAGCTATATTTGGAAGACAGTTGATAGAAGAGGGGTCACATGAGATTGGGTGAATTTTTGGAACCGCTCCATGCCTGAAAATATTTTTATTCTACCCTCGTGCCTTCTTAATAGTTTGCCAGGATATAGACTCAAGGACAAAAGAATTCTCCCTCAGGGTTTTGAAGTGAATGTTTTATTTATTTACTTACTGTGTATTTATGTATTTATTTATTTCCAGTTCTGCTCTTAAGAAATCTAAAGGCAGTCTGATTTTAAGTTTTTATATATATAAGCTGGTTATATATATACATATATATACATACATATACATCTACATATATATATACAAACATATATATCTACATATATATATCCCTGGTTTTCTTTCTTTTTGCCTTCATTTTCTTGCTATCCTTCTTTCCTCCCTTCCTCCCCTCCCTTCCTTCTTGTAAGGCAGATACTATTATCTCTGTTCTACGAATGAGGAAACTACCTTTTAAGGATGTTGTTAAACACAGTCACTGAATGAATGAAAAAGGACATCAACCAGTCCAACGCCAATATGATTAGAGATAATAGAAGATCAGCAGGTGCAAGCTGTTTGCCTAAATTTACACTGTATGCTCCTCTGTAATAGGCTAGCAAGGTTATTATAAGAAAGAAATAATATGATGAAAGTGGACATGTCTCCTTGTTTGCCTACCATTTAGGAGGTGCTCAGTAAATATCAGCTTCATCTCGTGGTCCATCCTGAAATCCACTAGCTTTTCAAGAGTGTAGATAGGACTAGAATAAATATCTCTAGTGCACTGACAACATTTTCTGCGGCTTCTGATAAATGATACTGATAAGGCTCAAGAAACTATTTTTAGTGGGATTGGTCACCTGTGCGATGTGAAACCTGTCACTTATCAAAGGGCAAAATGGAAAACTGTTAGAAGGTGACAGGATATTTTATAAAACCAAATGTTCCAATTTTCAACACATTTCATGAAGTATTTTCTTTGGGTGTCTTCATTTTCTTTTATGTGGGCCTGATATATATTTTTTTCTTGTGTCCTCTTGTCAGTCTTGCTCTGGCTTAGACTAGCTTCCTCTCCTGACCTTCTAGTGACGGCGTCATCATTGTTCCTGAGCCTGTGATTAGGACTCGTGATAGCTGCATGCCAAACCCTCCGCGGGGAGGAGTGCTCGCGTGTTCCTCAGCATTTGTTTCACTTCAGTGAACACGACCAAGAATGACTTCAGAATGAAGCTGACCATTACCTGGAAGTACTTTTCTGGGTTTGTTTGTTTATTGGGTTTTTTACAGGGGAAAAAAAGGAAACTTTTCCCTTTAATAATCATTAAGTTAATAATTTAAATACAGCACGTGAACACTTTCTGTATTCAGGGAAGTCTAAGGCATTTGCTGGCAAGACATAGATCATAAAATCATAGCATTTCAAGACTGGGAATGACTTTAAAAATTGTCTGGTTCAAGGCTGCAAACTCAAATGCTCAGGGAACCGAAGAAAAAATACAGGTGAAGCCAACTATGTGACAGTCACAGCCCCCGGTGAACAGGGGGGATGTAAGCTAATGGCATACATAATAGCAGTGTAGCCTTATTCTTCCCTAATAACAGCCATCTTGTGGCCGTGGAAACAAAAGCCACTCACTAAAAATGGAGACCCAGGATCAACTCAGTCACCGAGTATACTGTGAGTGTGGACGGTGTGGCAAGCACCGAAGAGAAGCAGGGCTGTGCTCTAGCAGGGACCTGAAATGCTGAGGGGAAGTGAGAAACACACAGTGAAGAGCAAACTGGAAAGGTGGGAGGGTAGAAACTGATGTGAGCCTGATGTTAATTTAGACCCGGCAGTTGGCAGAAGTCTCTGGTGGGATGACATTGAAACATAGACTTTTATGAGATGTAACTGGAAGAGTCCAGAGAACGAACTGTATTACTGCCAGTCCTAAGGGGGGAAATCAAGAAGGTCCACAGCTCCTTATGTTTGAGAAGCCCTAAACAAAAAAAACCCTCTCCTAGTGAGACGTATTATATGCTAGTATATTAAAGGATCTAAGTAATCCTGAGGTAAACAAACATATGTAACTTTCCTTAATCCATAATTGCCCAGATTTGTTTGACTTGGAAACTTCCATTGGAGTTAAGCCTATCAACCGCTCTTGGAGAAGTTCCAAGTCATAGTCTTGGGAAATGCTGGCTGTAATTGCCCCAGGACGGAAACAATTAACTATTGCTGAGGCCTCCAGAGAATTCACTGAGCCTGACCCCTTTGTTTGTTTTTAAGTTCTCATAAATAAACATTTTTATTCAAATACAGTGAGACTCCCAGATCATGGTGTTCTGTAATTTAGTAAACAAAAATAAGCAAAGAAAAAAATATATATAAATAAGGACAAGCGATACTGCAAGTAAGAATTGTGGGGAGTTTACCATCATAAAAAATACAGAAATCTAACTTTTCAGGGAGAATAATGCTCTTCTCTCTCTGTTGCCAAATATGCTGATTCCTTCTCCTACACTGCATGTCCTTATGGTCCCGGGTTTAGTGTCAAGGTATTTAGCCTGTGTTTGCATCACTCTCCATTAAGATGCTGTGTGCTCCGTCAAGGCAGAGACAGAATCTGCTTCCACTGTCAATCCTAAATGTCTAGCGTACAAAATGGATCATGGTAGGTGGTGGGTTCATTGAAAAGCTTATTTAGAATGAATATTATTTTGTGCTCAGTAACTTCACATTTGAGCTCATTGTTTAAAACTGGTCCCGGGAAAACATTCCTTGCAAACTTTGCATCTATTTCCTCACTTTATTTGTCAATATAGGGCTTCCTTTTCCTGCCATCAAGCAGTTTCCAAATACCATGCAATCTGAGTACACTGCACCCTTGGGGGGAAAACTTAACACATCAATTGTTGTTTGAGCAGTAGAACAAGATGAATGAGAAAATTCAACTTTGTAGAAACCCTTTGCCAACTGATCCATCCACTGCTCATTCCTGATTATATTTTAGAACTCAGGGAATATTTCAAAGTAATAATAGTTGGCTTTTTCTCTAAATTAATTAATTCACCTTTTCTAAAAAAATCAGCCATGGACTACATTTTTCAACTTTCCAGATAATTCTAATATGTCACAAGTGTTATGAACCATTTTACGTTGATCAAAGTAGTTGAAAGCTTTAGGGACTCTGAGTACAAGCAATGAAATAAAGAAGAATGGAGCCCCTGAGTGGCTCAGTTGGTTAAGCATCTGATTCTTGATTTCAGCCCAGGTCATGATCTCAAGGTTTGTGAGACAGAGTCCGGCATCAGGCTGCACTGACAATGCAGAACTTACCTGGGAGTCTTTCTCTCCCTCTCCCCCTACGTCCCCCCCACACACTCCAAATAAATAAATAGCCTTAAAAAAGAAAGATATGAAGAGGGGATGCTTGTGGGCAGAACATTCAAACTGACCAGCCAGGGGAATGTGTTAACCTGTCCTCAATATAGTCATATCAAATATGAGCACCATCTTGATTCAAGAGAGCTGGTAATACCAGTTAGCTGATACAGACTCCAGAAAGGGCTTAAGCTTTTTGGGGAAACAACTGTCTCAAGAGCCTCGTGGATCTAAAATACCAATGGTGGGCTACTCACTTACTATATTAAAGATGAGATTTGAAGGACGTGGCCATGATAGGGTATTAGAGTACAGCTCCAAAAATTATCTAAAACACTTTATATCCTCCAGACAAGAAAAAAGGACAATCCTTTAGAAGCGTGAAAGGTATTATTTCTTCTGTTATGACTTGTGCTCACAGACACACATATATACATAGTCGTCCAAACAGCAGCATAACTGTGAGCTGAAGATGCATCAGCAGAACTCTAGGTGTCCATTAATTAACATTGGGAGAAAAGACTGTGAATTAAAGATGTATCTATCTCTATATTTCCCTCCATTTTTTAATGTCACATGATTTCATCAAGATTAGTGATTTTGCATATTTGTTTTCACCTTCCAATTCCTTTTTCTTCTCTAATACCCTCTGGAAAATAGGATATTGCTAATAGGTAACTGGTGATGCCCAGGAAGGAAAACCAAGCCGTGCAATGTGATTGAGGCAAATAATAACGAAAATAACATTAGTGTGGTTTGAAAGAACAGTATAGCTGATTATCACAGAAAGGCCTTCAAGAAGCCAGTCACTTTTATTCTTTACAAAAATATTGTAAGTGTAAAAAACCTGTTCTTTTTGTCTTATATATTTGTTTATTAAGTTTATATGTTTCCCTTACATATTACTTAATCATTGACATATAATATCATTGACATATAAAAACTCTCTACATTAGAAAGAATGATGAAGATGCATGTGTCTTATTTCAATTTCAAAGTAAAGTGTTGGATTTTGCAGAATCTGAATATACGACCTCCCATCCAGAGCCTTGCTGGACAGCCAGTAGTTTGGCCAGTCATCCATTATCACCTACCCAGTGTCACTGTCACTTTTTGTCCCTTGCTTAACCACAATTCACTGATGCAAGCAAGAGAGGTTTCTTCTTACCTCCTAAAAATCGTTCCATGCAAAATATTCCCCAGGGGCACTCTCTTTGATTTGATTTCTACATACATCTGTCAACTTCTAAATGCCTGTTGAACATAGAAGAACTCCATCAACCTTAAATAACCCTATCTCATATATGAAATGCTCAAGTAAACTGTGAACACTTCAAGGGTAGAAAGCATATCTTAAATAATGAGTATCCATCTCTGACAGATCGTGGTAGAATGCTAGTGACAGTGTAGGCTATCAAGAAGTGTACCTTAACAGTCTACCTGACTATCAAACTATGCTGAACCATTTCTTTTCTATTTTATTTTGAAACAATCTCACATTTGCAGAAAAATACTGTAGAAATAATTCTTCTTTTTTCACCTTTTCTTTTAAAAGTATGTTTTCTTTTAAAAGACATCCAACCCAATCATCCCTAAATGTTTACTGTCATATTCTGCAAATAAAAGCATTCTTCCTCGTAGACACAATACTACCTTCAAAAATCAGGAAATCAGTACAGATTTATCATTACCATCTAATTTTCACACCCTAATTCAAGTTTTCCGGTTAAACTAATAAAGACTTTTATAACAACAAACAAGCAACAACAACATCTAGTTCAGAATCGCACACGACAATTAATTGACATACCTCTCCAATTGTCTTAAGTTTAGAATTGTTTCTCAGTCTTCCTTAACTATCATAACCTTGACATTTTTTTAAATTACAAACCAAATTTGGGTCTTTATGGTGTTTTCTCATGATTAGGTTCATTCTATCCATTCTGGCAGTGATATACAGAAATAATGCTGTCTTCTTTGCATTGGACCATATCAGTAATTTAGAATTGTCCCATGACTGATAATATTTGCTTTGATCACATAAGTAAAGTGGTAATGTCCAGGCTTCTTTTTTGTGTGAGAATCTGTGCAAATGGACGTAAACTTGTCTTGAAGAAAAATTGGATGATTAAAACTTCTCCAAGCAAATATGTGTATGTTCAAAAAAATACTTTAATTCAAGTAATACCTTAACTAAAAATAGTACAAATGGTATTTTGTGTATATCAAAAATGAAGGACATTGCTTAGCATATGTTGATTTAACATTGCTACCGGAGATTTCCTCATGGAATAACGCAGAGGCCTTGCTGCTGCTGCTGCTGGTGATGGTGAGAGCAGTAGGGATACAGGGGGCAAGAGGTATCAGAGTGTATGTGAAATAAAAGTCCTCGAGGCCCTTCCAATATGCCCTTCAAAATGCTGACTGCTTATGTTTGAAATGTGGTAGGTCTCCCTTTGGAAGCTGCTTCCTTTCATCATCAACATTACAATTCTTCCCCAGTAGCCAAAAGAGGGAAGAAAGGAAGATATTGCAGAGTTTAACTTGTATTTGTATATTATGATACTTAAAACTAATGTTAATTAATATAGCAAATTATACCAGTTAATGAATATATACTATATGAAATATAGTGTATATTAATACATATCAAATTATTTTGATTCACATCAGGTAATGTGATCCCATTTCATAATGGAAAGAAACACACTAATAAAATTATATTCCCTTCTAGTATTTGATACTCTAATAAATCTAAATGGATTAAAGATTTACATGTGAAAATGAAACCACCAGTTCACAAAAAGAAGTATAAATGAATATAAGAATGAGGAAGTTCCCATTAAGTATGACAGGCACAAGGGAAAGATCAGTAAATCTGACTACATAAAAATTAAAATTTCTCTATAATGAAATTGTCAAAGGACGATATAAGAAAATGGTTGCCATGTGTTTAAAAAACAGAGGTCTAGTAACCTTAGTATGTAGCTATATTTTCAGAAATGTTTAAAAAATAAACTCAAACCAGAAAGAAAAAATGGTCCAAAATATAACCATCAATCCACATATGAAAACACAAGTAGTTCAGACAAAATTTCAAACTGACTAGTTATTAAATATAAAATTTAAAGACTTAAATATTAATTTTAGCCCTCGCATTGTTACCAGTGAATAAAGAAGAATATCTTAAAATGGGTAAAAGTGTGTATTTTCTAATTTATCTCTAAATATGTGTTCTTTTATATATTGTTTTAAAAATATTTTAAAATTATAAAAAATATATTTGGTTATGACATATTTGTTTTAATAGGAAATAGAAACTAAAAAATTAACACCTTTGGCATTAATATTTTAAAGTTTTATTAGTGTTTATTTTTGAGAGAGAGAGAGAGAGACAGAGTCTTAGTAGGGGAGGGGCAGAGAGAGGGAGACACAGAATCTGTACCAGGCTCTATCAGTACAGATCCCTACACAGGGCTTGAACTCATGAACCAAAGTCATGACTTGAGCTGAAGTCAGACATTTAACCAAGTGAGTCACCCAGGCACCCCAACACCTTTGACATTAAAAAGTGTTGTTTGTTTGCATCTATATGATCTGCCCATCCATAGGAAGAAAAATAGCTGATTGAACACAATAGCAAGAACTGTACATTTTCCAGTGAATATTGGTTGTGTATATAACTACAGGATAATGGCTATAAAGTGATTAACAATCATGACTAGGAAATGATACTTCTGCTTCACATGTACTCAGGGAGTATCACAGTGGAAGAAGATTGTATATAAATCCCCTATTTCTTTATATTTATTCCAGTGCCAGCCTCTTCTGATGACCATGGCTTTTCAATATATTTTATGATCCCCTTCAATAGTCAACTTTTTCATAAGATGTTTGCCTGTAATCAGATATTTACATTTCCAGATCAACCCTAGCATCATTTGATCATATCCTTGAGAAAATATTTTTATTAGAAGTGAATTAAATTAATATTAATTCAAAGAATATTGGCCTCCTCAGAAAATAGCCATCTATATCCCAAATCTTGTTTTTGTGCTTCAAAAATTTTTTAATAATTTTATTCAAAAAGATACCACATATTTCTTCCTATTCTTAGACACTTCCATTGGTTGCTATTATATTTTAACTGATATTTGTTAAAATGGAATAAAAAGAGTTTTGTAAATTAATTTTTAATGGTTTATATGTTAATACCCTTCTTTCCACCCAACTGATTATCTTGAGGGCAGGTATACAATAAAAAATCAAATATTGACAATCAAAAAATAAAGTATTGACAATTTTGCCTTCTTTTTCTCATTATTACATCTCTTTTTGTTGTTGCACTTTTCTAATGGATAAGCAGGCTCTCAAAGGATAATGCTAGATAGGAACAGTAATGGTGCATTCATGTCTTGTTCTTTATTTCAATGAGAAATCATCCACTGTGTTGCAATTATCTGGTTGTTTTATTATTCCTATCCTATGAATAAAATATACATGATCATTTCAAAAAATTGTTTGAGAAGAATGCTATGAAATTGTATCAAGCATCTTCAATACCTATTCAATGAGTTGCCTGTCTTTCTTTAACTTAGTAATGTGATGAGCTATATAAGTAGATAAGCAGATTTTCTAATATTAAAGCCCCTTTGTATTTTTGAATGAACTTTACATAATCCTGTTTTATGTTTTCAATGTAATACTGTATTATAGTTGCTGTAGATGTTAATCATAGAATATATGTTTTTTGCATTGCCTCCTTTCTTAACCACTATTTCAGTGCCCAGGACATTGCACAAAATTCTTTCATGACAATTTAATGACACTGGTAATTAAACTATTGAGACACAGAAAATTTACCCTGGTGAGACGCTAACTTAACAGTACTATCTTTGCTCCATCAGCAGGTTCCTATAAGTCTTGGTTCATTCTTTTACTTTTTGACCATACATTTTAGATGGAATCTCCATGATACAAAGTAATGATCTCTTAAGGATTATGAGGGATATCCTGGATTGAGATGTACTATTCAGTTTATATCAATATGTTCCTTCCAAATTACCCTAGTACCTGCCAGCAATGAATTTAAGGAACATATTTGTGCCAGTACTCAATATTGGCATAGAAAAACATGTTTATAAACTACCCTGAATGATGAAGAAAAGAAAATTGGGTAACAACAAAGGCATTGTGTTCCAGGGCCAGGAATGTGATTCTGTAATATTTCCATTGTGGTTTTCACTTCTGAGTAATTTGTATAATTTGGAAAGCAGGCCGTAAAACTCTGTGTGGCGATAGGTTATCCAAGGTAACTTCTCTGTCAGATGAGAAACAATAATTATAATTATAGACTCATAAGAGATCATGTGTTACCAGTCATTAGAGCTAATAAGGAAAATAAAACTTTCACATTTGTGTATATGTGTATTACATATGTGTATATATTACATATATTCATAATAATATATTATATATATGTATAATAATATGATAGATTAATCAGTGGGTACAAAGACACTTTATGTACTTATGTTTAAAATACCCAACTATTAATATGGTATAGGTAGAAAATAAATAACAACTTAGCTTCATCTAAAAGCTTTTTTGTTGTGTTTTGGTTTTTTGTTTTTAATGTTCATTTAATTTTGAGAGGAGAGAGAGAGCACAAGCAGGGGAGAGGCAACGAGGGGAGGAGACACAATCCAAAGCAGGCTTCAGGCTCTGAGCTGTCAGCACAGAGCCTGATCCAGGGCTTTAACTCACAAACCATCACAAATCATGAGACCATGACATGAGCCAAAGTCCAGCACTCAACCGACTCTCAGGGACACCCAGACACCCCTAAAAGCTTGTTTTAATAGAAGCATTAACCACTTATATTCTGATACTTCTTGCAAAAGCCTTACCTGCAAAATATAAAATGAGCAGAATTTGAATGAAAGATAAGGTTTTAAATGAATTCCCAATTGTATCAGTTCAGGACTCTCGTTTGTCACCTGAGCTTCTCGGGGCTCAATAGTTTGTTACGGGTGTATGCTAGATGTTCTTACTTATATAATCATGTGTCTTAGTTGAAGTCTGAAGGTTGAGGTGAGATTAAAATGTGGGTTGAAAACTGTCAACAACTTAGGTGAAAATAAATGAAAGCTTCTGTCAAAGCCATTGTAAGCAAAATTGTAAGGTTGGACAAGTGTGTGTGTGTTCAGTGTCTCTCTCCTCCTTCTGTGCCCTTTCACCCATTCACTGGCATTGCCAGGTACTTGCACTTCAGGTACTTAAATTCACCCCCAAGCTCTTATCAAAACCTTCTGCCAAATGCTTCATTTCAAAAGTGAATGGGGTTGCATCCTAATGAAGCTACATCCTACACAAGCAAATCTGGGCCAGGCAACCCTTTAATGTGATATTAATCATGTTCAAACTCTGTAGCAACCATAGTACTATCTCTGCAAAGTAAATGTGTCGTTTTCTTACAAAACAACAGAAAGATTCTCTTGCATTTTAATAGAACTTAAAACTATAAATTAGAATGTTGTAACTCAAGTGGAAAAAATAGAGGGTTAACCTCACATATAGACTTGGTTCTGAAAAAGAAGGGATGGAGAATGTATGGGGAAGGGAATCAGGAATCAGAGTCTTCGGGAGCCGTCAAATCCCATCCCATGTTGATGACTTCCCCAACCGATTCTCAAAAGGTTGGATCTTCAAGTTTCTTAATTTTCTTTCATTTTCACAAGTGTGATCAAGATGTAGGTCTTTCAAGAACAGAATAACAACCACAACTCAAGCTACACCTTCAAAATTGAAATGTTCTCCATCCTGTGGGTAGAAGCTCTGTGACAAGTGGCTAACACTTCAACCATCCCAGAAACAAATGGCCCTTCAGGACTAGAAAGAGAAACTCAGTATATTTTTGCTGCTTTGTTTCACAGGAAAAGAGAAACAAATATTTTATATCAGTTCTTGTTGTGTGTTTTCATGAAGGAACAATTACATTTTCTATGATATTGAACATGTGACCACTTTTGGGAAAATTGAAAGACCTTACAAAAGGTGTTGTCTTGAAGTTACAAAATCAAGACATTCCAGCTCAGAAAGAAACAATGCTCAAATCTTTTTCCCTTCCATAAAAGTGGAAACAAATCTTCCTACAAGTAGAGAGTACCAGAAACTATTAACAAATAGAATATATGAAACGGAGATATGAGTCATTGTAAAGAGACAGTGGACTCAAAGTAGTATGGAGGTGAGGATATGCTAAGAGGTATAGGGCACTTAAATGGGGACTGTGAGAATCGTTTGGAAACTAACCTTAAAACCAATTTTAGGAAAAGTAGACCAGCCATCCAGCTGAATGACTGGAAGAAAGAATCAAGATGATGTGTAAAATAAAAATATTATAAAGTTTCAAAAATCATATTAAGAATTCCAACTATTTCCAAATATACTTACTACCCAAATAATGCATTATTCATAAACTGATATTTGGGTCATTCTGCAAACATATTTGATGTTTCATTTGAAACCACAGCATATTCTTCTTCACTCCTGGGCTATCTTCCAACTCCACTTTCTATTTTCATCTTCATTTGATGAACCTAATATTTGTCTGCCTTGTCATGCCATGTGAATGCATGCTACCATCATCTCTGATTGGCTAAAGGGTAACGAGAAGGGAGGAAGTCAATCCAGTTTGGGATCTCTGACTAAAATTTCCATTTTGATGGCATTCTTCATTCGAGAGCTTTCAGGAGGAAACACAGTCCTGATCCTCATGCCAACTGGTTGATCTCTGTCCCCGGAATTCTTCAGGAATGAGATTTGGAAATTCAAGAACACTGCCACACTCCTAGTGTTCCCCTGAGGCTATGAAGCCAAAGCAGTTTCACTTAGGGGTTAGAGAAAGCAAAACTAAACCTCCCTACATTCCTATTACTAACGGTTCATGATTACATTTTGGGGAATAGGATTGTTATAACGATGGTGAACTTAGAAGAGGAGAGTGTGAGAAGAAATGGGTGCTGTTCTAAATAAGTAGGAAGAGGATGTTTATGTAGGATATTGTAGCCTAAGACAAATAGAAGTTTCTCAAAACGTTAATATGTGCTCAAACCGTAAGAAGGCTGGGAAAGTATTTCCAAATGGAGACAGTTGGGGGAAGAGGGTTGGGCAGAATGGGGGGAATAGAGCTGATTCTTCCCCACTTTTTCTTGTGTTCATCTCATTTTCTTTGAGGGGACGTTTGAGATTTTCTTCCTATAACGCACACTTAAGGGATATTGTCTCAAACAATCTGTATGTTTTGGATGTGATATTCTTAAAACTAAGTAGATTCTTAGTGATGTGCGGGCAGCTGTGCTTCAGGATGGAAGGAGACTTACAGGACACATCCCTTTGAGACAGAATTTATGCTTCATCAAGACACAGTGTCCACTCTCCTCTCCGTTTTCTCCTCCACATTCTGAAATCAAACAAGAATTGCAGTGAGACATTTTTTCTTTCATTAATTCAAATGTCAGCTGATAGCATCAGAAAAAAAAATTTTTTTAAGTTTATTTATATTTTGAGAGAGAGAGAAAGAGAGTGTGAGTGGATGAGGAGCAGAGAAAGAGAGAGAGAGAGAGAGAGAGAGAGAGAGAGAGAGAGAGAGAGACTGCCAAGCAAGTGCCCAACTGACAGCACAGAGCCCAACTCAGCAACTCAGGGCTCGATCCTGCAAACAAGGAGATCATGACCTGAGCCAAAATAAAAAATCAGATACCTAAACAACTGAGCCACCCAGGTGCCCTTAATTTCTATATTTTTTGTTGTTTTATTTATTTACTTAGAGAGAGAGAGAGCATGAACAGGGGGAGGCACAGAAAAAAGGGGAGAGAGAGAACTGCAAGCAGACTCCACATTGTCAGTGCAAAGCCCAACGCAGGGCTCAAACCAAGGAATCTATGAACCTGTGAGATCATGACCTGAGCTGAAATCAAGAGTCAAATTACTAAAGAAAGTAGTATCTGGGAACACCTGGGTGGCTCCGTTGGTTAAGCATCCAACTTCAGCTCCTGGCATGATTTCATGGCTTGTGGGTTTGAGCCCCACATTGGGTTTTATGCTGACAGATCAGAACCTGGAGCCTGCTTTAGATTCCATCTCTCAAAAACAAACAAACATTAAAACATTTTTAGTTAAAAAAAAAGAAAGTAATTTCTGTGTTTTGCCATCTAGCATAGTTAATCCAGTGCGTTAGGAGCTAGACAGACTTGGGGAATCCAACCTCCATTCTTTATCATCGTGGGACTTTGGACAAAGAACTACAGAATTATAGAATGAGAAAAGTAAATGTGCTTGTCTCAGGTGGTTGTGATGATCATTAAGAAGAATGACTTGTGTGGGCGCCTGGGTGGCTCAGTCGGTTAAGCATCCGGTTTTGGCTCAGGTCATGATTTCATAGTTCGTGGGTTTGAGCCCTGCATCCGGCTCTGTGCTGACAGCTAACTCAGAGCCTGGAGCCTGCTTTGGATTCTGTGTCTCCCTCTCTCTCTGACTCTTCCCTACTCGTGCTGTCTCTGTCTCTCAAAAATAAATAAAAAACATTTTAAAAAATTTTTAAGAAAAATGACTTGTGGACAAGTGTTTGACACTGAACTGGACACACCCTAAGTGATACATAAATGTGACTTACCTTTATTATTCTTATTGTGATTATGGAATTTAGGTATGATTTTGATTATTAAAGTGATAAATAAGAAATATTTTCCCACATCCCAATTCCTTATTAGAGCTTACCTTTTCTCGAGGAACTCAGAGTATTAAATCAATAGAAGTTTCTTAATTCTAAGTAGTTTTTATTTAATTGTAATATATGAACTTTTTTTGCAGAGGAATATAATTAAAGTTCACTTTACAAACATATTTTTTGTTGTTGTTCAAGGCTTAATAAAAATCTTCCCAGTGTTATAAATCTTACCTTGGAGTTTCAAGTTCTAATTTGCACAAACCAATCAAAAAGCAATGTTCATAAAGGGCCAATCAACAATATGAACTAATAGTCATCATCTTTCTCCCAGTTATAGGTGGATGATAGAGGATGTAATCTAAAAAAGTCTTATATTTCTTTTCATCATTCTATCTTATAAGATAGAGCAGTAACAACCAAATGTAGAGTGTCAACTCTGTAAAACCATTATCTTAAAAGTGTTAATAATTGTTGGGCGCCTGGGTGGCTCAGTTGGGTAAGTGTCCAACTTCAGCTCAGGTCATGATCTCATGGTTTGTGGGTTCAAGCCCCGCATCAGGCTCTGTGCTGACAGCTCAGAGCCTGGAGCCTGCTTCAGATTCTGTTTCTCCCTCTCTCTCTGACCCTGCTCTGCTCATGCTCTCTCCCTCTCTCTCTCTGTCTCTATTTATTAAATAAATAAATAAATTTTTAAACTAATAACTGTTAAAGATCTAAAGCTTGTTCAGGACATCAATGAATGTATGCAGACATATGTACATATATATGTTTATATTATATATTAAATATTTTATTACTTTTTTAATTAAAAAATTCTTTAAAAAGATTTCTTCTACACTTGTATGCTTTTATAGTTTTCTTATGCTTCATTTACAGTAACAGCTACAACTCAATTATTTTTAATATACCACCTCTGGATTACTATAACCTTTCCACATTTTTTATCTCCAGGATTTTCATTAAGAGCTTTGATATAACCAAGACATGTAATTCAAATGTTTTTCTTGCCTAAGACGCAGAAAATGTTCATTAAAGGAATAAATAAATGAGCACGTGATGAGCAAATGAATGAATGAATAATTTCATTGAGCGCTCAAAGCCTGTTTAAGTCTCAAAATTGTTGACTTCCTGCCTCTTGTCCCAGAAACATAAGGAAATTTCCATGCTTGAGAACAAACAAATGAAGTAGTTTTTAACTTTATTTTTATCTTTTACAATCTACTCAGCTCAGCAATACCAGTGCTCATCAAAAGGTAGCCATTCTTCAATGAGAAAGAATGAAATCTGGCCATTTATAGCAAAGTGGATGGACCTCCAGGGTGTCATGCTAAGCGAAATAAGCCAGGCAGAGAAGGACAGAAACCACATGTTTGCACTCATAGGTCTAACAGGAGAACAGGAGAAACCTAATGGAGGACCAGGGGGAGGGGAAGAGGGAAAGAGAGTTGGGGAGAGAGAGGGATGCAAAACCTGAGAGACTATTGAATACTGAAAATGAACTGAGGGTTGAAGGGGAAGGGGGAGAGGGAAGGGAGGTAGTGGTAATGGAGGAGGGTACTTCTGGGGAAGAGCACTGGGTGTTGTATGGAAACCAATTTGACAATAAACTATTATCAAAAATAAAAAAATAAATGTAGCTAATTAAAAAAAAAAGGTGGCCATTTTCAGGAACCACCTTCTGGCAAAACACCTCTACCTCGTGCTCTCCTTAGGCTGGACTGTTTCTTTGTTTTTTTCATCTCCCTCAAGGCAATGCTGTTTGGTTCGACCTTGTGCCTTAGCATCTTGCAACACCCATGTTCTCATTCCCTAACCCATCTTGAATGACTCAAAAAGTCTATATATGCAACCCCAAACTTGCATATCAGGGAGGTATATAACTTCATTATTCAGAAGTAAGTAGATGTTAATACAATGTACCATAACTTGATGACAGTATGTATAGGGGTGGGGAATGGATTAAAATATGACCAACATTTCTCAGTATACTCCTTATCATTTAAATATAGTATGTTCAGAGCACCTGGGTGGCTCAGTCAGTTAAGCCTCTGACTTCAGCTCAGGGCATGATCTCACGGTTCATGGGTTCAAGCCCCACATCGGGCTCTGTACTGATAGCACAAAGCCTGGAGCCTGCTTCGAGTTCTGTGTCTCCCTCTCCCTCTGTCCCTCCCCTGCTCATGCTCTGTCTCTCTCTCTCAAAAATAAATATTAAAAAAATTAAAATAAATAAATATAGTATGTCCAATTTTCTTCACTTAAATATAGATTCTATCTTTTAGCTAGTTGCTGCTGTTATCTATATTTTATTTTCTCATTTAGATGGTAGGATCCTAGTAATAATTGAAATAATGATAATTGAAAGGACTGGGTCTTAGTAATTTATTCTCAAGCTCTCTGGAATTCCCTGTCACAAAGGAAAAACAATATAGCCAAGTGGAAAGTCAAGTCCATTTTATTGATAGTTACTGAACACTCATTACGTCTCCTCATGCAGGACTTCTTTGGAAAGCACTGTTGTGTCAAGGGTCTCAGGCTGAATTTCAAAGGACTGTTTTATTCACCCTTTATATGAATCTAGAGTTACTGGCTTGTGGGTGAAGTTCTTAGTCCATTTACACTAGTCACCGGCCCATGCCACACCCCCATGGCTGGGAGGGATGGATGCTAGTAACAATGACCAGTTTTCCTGGCATAGCTCTTGATATTTACAGTATGACAGTCCTTCTCAAAACCTGGGGTTTGGCCAATCAAACGTTCTCCATGGGCAACGTTGCCACATGGGATAGATCACCCAGTTCACAATTATTAAGTTCATACTCAGTGCCAAGCACTCACCTAATCAATTTACTTGTATTATCTCATTTAATCCTCGTAAGAACCCTAAGAGATAAATACTCTATTCTGACCTTTTCCCAGATGCAGACTTAGAGGCTCAGAGAGTTAAACAATTTGACTATGGTCACATGGTTCATCAGATTCAGCCCTGGAATTTTCATCCGAGTCTGGCTGACTATGTCTCCTCTTTCTAAATGTTATGATGTATGCTCTGTTTGGCCAATAGTTGCCAAGAGACTGTGTTGCATGTAAATTCATTTTGAAAATTCCCACTGTGCCCACACTGGCAAATCTGCTGCTCAATTTCATCAATCAACAGATACATTTATTAAGGGCCACCTATTTGCCAGTCAGTCACTATGTGCATTCCCGGGGAACCAAGATTGAGCAACGGAGAAAAAAAGCACTGTGCTCCTGGAAACAATCTGAGGAGAGGACAGGAAAATCAATAAAACAAAACATTAGCATCCAATAATAATTTTCCTCGTATTGGGACAACATGATGTCATCCAGGTGCTGAGCCTTTGTATCAATCCACAGTGCCTGGAATTCATCATTCTTAAGGTTCACAGAATATCATTTCTTTAAACGTTTGCATAACTGTGTTAGGTAAAGGGAGGATATAGAGATAGTCTCTTTTCTACAAAAAACAAAACTTGGTTGACAAAGGAAGAAACAGGATGACAGCGTTCTAGCAGAAATATTAAAGAGAAAAAAATAACATGAGCAAAGAAAGAGGGCCTTTGATCCTACAGGTGAAAGTGGAAGACTCTTCTGACCACTAATGCTAGATTTCACTCATTCCCCAGAGAAATTATGTTTAGTAGAACGTGGGAATCGGGAGCTCCACCTTCTATTCCTATCTTGGCCACCAGGAACTTGGTCAAGTAATTTAATGTTCCTGCACCCTGTTTCTTTATAAAATGAGAGAATTGAATAAGTGGGTCATAGGCCTTCTGGGTCTTACATGCCAGGATACTCATCATCTAAGAGAGCTGATGAAGTCCCTATTGTCACTGTTTGTTCATACAGTGGTTGCAGCTCTTACTACCCTTTTATATGATAAACTTTCACTCTGCCCGGATTATGAATATCCCTATTGAGTTGTTTCTAGAATTTACAAAAATTAGTATCTTAGCCTTTCGGGTTGCTTTGCCTTTTGTGATTCCATTCTCTGAGGAAAAGCTACTTTTCCTGTCTTACCTGCTACTAATCACTCTATTAAAAACCAATTAATAAAAAATCAACTAATCAATTAAAAGATAAATACTAATTCTAATCCATACAGAAAAAACCTCCCATATTTCTAAAAATATAAAAATTAATAGAAACTCTATTAGTATTAATTAAAGTTATAAAAATCCTTCATCTCAATTAGATGACAACTGTAAACACATATAACTATATATATTGATCATTTTCAACCAGGGATGATTTTGCCTCCAGGAGATTTTGTTTCTAGTGCATATGTTTGCTACATGGTGTGGATTCAGCTTCATGTAACCTCTTTTGTGCTTAAGCATTTGCTTACATGACAATTAGTGCTTTGAGGTTGAATTTAAAAATGCACAAGTTATAAACACAGAAAAAAGAGTAACCTATCAAACCTATCGAGAACCCCTGAAAACATTTCTACTAACTGTGTATGGATTTCAGTTTTGCCTTTCCTGTAAGTTGATTCAAACATCCGAAGAAAATGATTAAAACTGTTTGCTTCTTCCTATGTATTTACTACTTGATGTAATTAAGCTTATTTTCATTTAAAAAAAGTGTCGAGGGGCACATTTTTGGTGGTCACATGGGAGGTGCTACTGGTATCTAGCAAGAAGCCAGGAGTGCTGGCCGACACCTTACAATGCCCAGAACGGCCCCCAGCAGCAACAGCAAGAGTTATTCATTCCAAATATCAACAGTTCTGAGGTTAAGAAAACTTCGTTGAGATGGTACCTGAACATCTAACAGAAAACCATTATTCTAGACCATGACAAGATGCATAACAAGTTTTGTCACTTTTCCCCCCTCAGTTGATTATTATGAAAGTCATGATTCTGTTCTGATGAAATTGTCCTTCTTCAAGGCTTAGCTTGAAAAAAGGTCAGGGTGGACATCTCTTCCTCTCTCCCATCACAAGATTCATGAAAGGAACCTGACTGCCAGCACTTTCTACCAAGATAGGAATTAGGATGAGAGGGTCAGACCCTTGTGGAGTATTCTAGAATAATCAGAAATCTTAAGTTTGGAGTATCTTTTCAGCTTCTCAAACCAAGACAAGTTCTAGCAGCATTGCAGCCCAGCCACAGAAAGTGTGATGGTAATTAACTTCTATTACTAGTACCATATGGATTAGTGGTGAAAAGCACAGAGTCTAGAGTCAGAGGTCCTGGGTTCAGATTTTCCCTCTTCTGCTTCCTTTCTCTCTAGCCTTGGACACATGGTTGCCCTTAAACTCTACACCCTAATTCCATCATCTTTAAAATGAAGACAACAGGGGCACCTAGGTCGCTCAGTCAGTTAAGCATCTGGCTTCAGCTCAGGTCATGATCTCACGGTTTGTGGGTTCGAGCCCCGCGTCGGGCTCTGTGCTGACAGCTAGTTCAGAGACTGGAACCTGCTTCTTCAGATTCTGTGTCTCCCTCTCTCTCTGATCCTCCTCTGCTTGCACTGTCTCTCTCTGCCTCTCAAAAATAAATTTAAAAATTTATTAATTTAAAAATAAACTAAAATAAAATGTAGATAACAATAGTAACCCTTTTCCCAGAGAATTATTGTGAGAATTAAATAGCAAATATAATGTACATAAAGTGTAAGCCCCAGATACAAGTTAGCAAACCTTCCCTATTATAGCAATTCTGTCCGTGCTATGACATCACTGGTCCTTAGCCATTCATATGAACTTTCCAAAAGTCAATAGCATCAAAAACAGTGGGTTTGTTTCCTTTGAATTTTGGATTTTATATTGTATGTCCGCCTCTAAGAAAATTCTATTTCAACAGAGTTGTCATTACCCTCCCATAGCTTTATATACTCTTCTATTCTCAGCAATTGAAATCAACACAATGAGCTGACAAAAGCTATTTTTTAAACTATTTCTTCCATAGATCTGCAGAAATTGCTGGGAATTTTAAAAACTTGTGCCACAGTGTGCAATTCTTCATGCTGTCATCAGTGGGGCGGGGCTGGGGGGAGAATCCTGCATTAAATCTTTAACTGCACTGAGAGGTCCTACATAATAACATACATCTCTTAGTTAATAACTCTGTTAGTGGTGTATGGCAAAAATCAAAGGGTACTTATTAAATTTCTCTGCCAAAGAATGAGGTTAGGGAAGCAGAGATTACCAATCCCCCATGTCTTGCTCCCAGTTTTGTGATTAAAACTTGCTATTTTCATGAAAAATCTACATGTTTACAAATTCACGTCAAATACCTAGAGAATCAACTCTTAGAAACAAATAAAGGCAACATTAACCCAACAGAAGCTTATCAATTAAGGGCCTGCAATAATGTGCCTGAAATCACTTGATGAGCTCAATAAGGAGAAAAAAATCAGCAAATGAATTCTTTCCCTTTAAAAACAAAACCAAAAACATCTGAAGTCAGGAATTCTTGCTTAAACAAAGAGAAATTCTGTCCTAGAAAAGTAGAAGCTATTTGTAACTAGAACAGCACAACTCTTAATAATACGGGGGGGGGGGTGAACCTGAATCTCCACAAGTTAATGGATGATTCAGAACAGAGAACTGATTTTGAAAGATGACCTAAAATTGTAGGTCTGTCCTTTAGTAAATTTTAATCAACTGTGCATGTATTTTTAGTTAAAACTGTTTTTCTCTCAGTCCATCCCTTGCAAAAAATCAAATCAAACCAAGAGCACAATCACATACTTGCAAAGGAGTCCCAGACTCCCAAATGCTATTCAAGTGAGTGGTGCTAGATATTTCCCCCAGACATAAACTTGGTTGTGGGACTATTGTGATTTTCTATACAGACATGCAATTTCAAGGACACTGTCATTCAATATTTTTCATTAAAAAACCCACCTAAATCAACCCACAAAATAGTCAAGTAGCATACAATATTTTACAAAGAAATTAATAGTACACTCGGTTGTTAATCCTTTTCCTTCCTCATCAAGCTTTGAGAGTATTGCTAAAGAAAGCATCGTTTCTACAAATAAACGTTTCGCGTTAGAACACAACTTCAGCAGTACATATTTCCATTCATTAAAATGATTGGTTTCACTAGTGGAGGTTTCCCAAATGCAGACATTTGTTTTCATCACTGTGCCCGAAACAAGTATTTGGTTAGTCCTTACTAACTAGCCTTACCACATATACGTCATAAGAGTGTCTATTTGGTCATCATTGCTAAAAGGAAAGCAGCGCACCCTCCACTTGTTTGCATAAAATCAGTGAACCTTCAAGGTGATACAGAAGATTTAGATTATTGTTTTAAATATCAGCTTCCAGTTAGGCCAGCTACTTCTCTGTCTGCCCTTCTGAAAGGGTTTGCCTATATTTGCTCAGAGAGTTTGAAAATAGTCCCCAGGGTACCAGCTTGTCCTACTAATAAGGAAATCTATCTCCAGAGGGGTGTGGCTTCCTCCGTGTGATAGAGACGGGCTAGGATCAGTGACTCAGCCAAGCAGATAGCAAAGAAATCAATGAAAAATCCATTTTTGATGAGAAACACAAGCAGTTCCCTTATCTAAATAATCTTTAACCTCTAATTAGAAGTTAAAATGCACTTAGCATTTACGTTTATAGATTGCTGAAGGGGTCGCAAATTTTGATTATGATATTATATTATGATGTAGTCTGAGTACAGGTTTTTCCACGTTGTACCTAAAATATGCATCTAACATGACTGGGCATACCTGATGAGTTATCAGGGCCAATCTCCAAGAAATCTGTGAACAGTCTAAGACTTGTTGGGAGGTCTCTCACACTTGGGTAAGAAGGAACCACCCAGGATGAACTTGAACTAGTAAGGAGGCCATTGGCAGTAGAAGGATCTATCCTAATATAGCATGATGTTTGGCACTCAAATTTTCCTTCTTCCTCAACCTTACAGTGAGCAGTGGTATCAAACATAAAAGCTAAAATAGCTGTCCTACATATGCCTGCTTGATCTAGTCCCACCTCACTTTCTGACCTCCCCTACCTCACACCCCCACTACCATTCTTTGGGCTGTAATCATATCTTACCTTCAGTGCACCAAATTCCACCAGGTCATGGTAACTTTACTCTTATTGACATCACTGAAACCTCTTTCCCTCAAGCTTCCCCCAGCTCCTTTCCCCGCAGCTAAGCACATTACCTAGGGATTCTTAGACTCATCCTCAAGCAGAAGAATGATATTCAAGAAGACAGTGAGATTATGGAATCAAAGAAAAGATCCCATAAAACTTGAGTATCTGTGACTCTGACCTCATCTGTCCTCCCAGGTAGGCAAGATCTGGCAAGCCAAGATTGTGTTTTAAAACTGGGGTTATGGTTTTTTTTTTTTTAAAGATTTCTGATTTAGGTCTCTCTCTCTCTCTCTCTCTCTCTCTCTCCCTCTCTTCCTTTTATCTCCCCCTCTCTCTTTACAGAAAGCTGTGTAGGACACTTAGGACTAAAGTACTTCTCATCCCAAGTTCTAATTCCCAAGCTGGTTTCCTTGATAAATGATGATATAGAGCCATTGCATTTTTGCAGATTTAAGGATGGACATTAGAAATTATATGGGCCAGGCTAGGAAACTGAGGGCCCAGGAAGTTACGTTACTTGCTCAGAGTTACATGTTTAGCTGCTGGAAGGCAGGTTGACATTCAAAGGTTAGTTCATTTGCACTTTTAGCTTTCAGTTTAAAGAAAGGGGGATGGAGTGTCACACTATGGAATTAAGCTGAGTTGACCTATAATTAAAAATCAAAGTCATGTCACCCAGACCTATCTGCTCTGCTTAACATTCATGACTATCACAAGTGTATCTCATAAATTACAATTATTTCTTTGGCCTCAGAAATCAATTTAGTAGATAGATGCACAATTTATATACAGAACCCCCATTTTTACATTTATCTCAGGACTAAGGTGTGAAGGACAAGGTTGAATATAGCTAAAGGGCATACATTGAGGGAAATGAATTACATATAATATTGCATATCTTACTTTAACATCAACAATAATCTTTCATTTTTCAAGCATATTGCATATAAAGTGGGCATTATGAACCCCTTGCACTACAAGCAAACAGCAGAAGCTTATCATAAGCATATGATGAATGCTCCACCTCCAAGTTACCTTGGGCATAGTCAGGATGTATCTCAAAGATGTGTTAAATATCTACCAACACCTTCTGAATTATTGCTATAAAAAGAAGATAATAATGAAGGCACCAAGCTTGTCTGTCTTCAGGGTTAGATTCATAGGAAAAAAATAAATAGCAAAATTTCTGAGAAGTTATGTAATTTTTGACACTTGGACACTCATCCATTTATTTATTCATTCATATAATAAGTATCTACGAAAAAAAAAGTCTAGAAATTATCAGATACTCATCTGGGCTGTAGAAGTAGATCCAGCATGAAGCCTTGCCTTTTGAAGGGGTTTACATTATCTTGGAGAAGTTAAAGAAATGAATTTACAATCCTGGGTATTGATACAGGCTGTGGAGACAAGAAACAAGTAAAGGGAACTAGTAAAATGAACTAGTTTATGGGTGAATAAAAAAGGGGGGAGCATGGCTCTGATTCTCTGTTAATAATACGTTAGAAGGTGCCATGAGTCAAGGAAGTTCTTTTTAGTAAGATGGCATTTCTTTAGAGAAGCTAGGGAAATGAAGAACTAAGCCTTGCAGATCTACAGGAAGAAAGTTCTAGGCAGAGTGAATGTCACATGCAATGACATGAACACAGCAGTGAAGTTGGTTTTGGTATCTTCAGAAAATGGCAAGTGGTCAGTATGGCTGAAAAATAATAATGAATGTGTGTAAATGCAAAGAAGAGAAAGAGTAAAATCCTGCCATTTACAACAACATGGATGCAACTGGAGGGTATTATGCTAAGTGAAATAAGTCAGTCAGAGAAAGACAGATGTATGTTTTCACTCATATGAAGAATTTGAGAAACTTAACAGAAGACCACTGGGGAAGCGAATGGAAAAAATATTTTCAAATAGAGAGGGAGGCAAACCGTAAGAGACTCTTAAATACAGAGAACAAACAGGGTTGGTGGAGGGGAGAGGGGAAAATGGGTGATGGGCATTGAGGAGGGCACTTGTTGGGATGAACACTGGGTATTGTATATAAGCAATGAATCATGGGAATCTACCCCAAAAATCAAGAGCACACTGTATACACTGTATGCTAGCTAACTTGACAATAAATTCTATTTAAAAAGTATAGGAAAAGGAGAAGGAAGATAGATTTTTTAAATGTTTAAATGAGGGAGCTCACGTGAGTGAAGAAGCGGCAGAGAGAGAGGGAGAGAGAATCCCAAGCAGGTCCTGCACTGTCAGCACAAGAGCCCAACTTGGGGCTCATACTCACAAACCATGAGATCATGACCTGACCTGAAATTGAGAGTTGGACTCTTAACCAACTGTGTCATCCAGACATCCCAGGAAGATAGATTATTTAAGGTTTTGTAAGCCACAGTAAAAATACATTACCACTGTATGGAAAAAAAAATAAAATTTGCCAATATTGGTCAGGGTTGTCTAGAGAAACAGAACAGGGTAATACATAACATTGTTTTAGGGATATAATATAATATTCATAACATCATATAAATATTACAAATGTAAGTATTGTATTATATGTATCTATTATATATATGTAAAGGAATGTATTCTAGAAATAGCCTCATGTGCTTATGGAGATGAGAAGTTCCATGATCTGCTATCTCAGTTGAATCTAAAGGTCCAGGAACGAGGAGCACACATATGCGAGGACAGGAGAAGAGGATTGTCCCAGCCCAAACAAATAGATCACATTCACCCTTTCTCTGACCTTTTGCTGTATGTAGGCCCCCAATGCGTCAGATGATTCCCACTTACATTAGTGAAGATGGTCTTTCACAGTCTGAGTCAAATGCTAATCTCTTCCGAAAACACTCCCCACAGACATATTCAGAAATAATTTTTTACCAGCTCTCTAAACATCCATTTAGCCCAGCCAAATTACATGTAGATTTAACTGTCATTCTTGCCAAAGTGGTATAATTTCTAGAAAATACAAATTCATAACCTTTAATACATGGGACTTCACAGAACAGCATCATTTTATGTCACTTTCTGAAAACATTATAATCAGTAGCTTCTATTTAATAATTTAATGTTATGGAAATATATTCTTGAATCAAATTCCCTCACACTGAATCACTGCCAGTTGGCTTTAATCATTTATTTAGAGTCTCTCTACCTGTATTCCAATCTGTAGTGCAGAGATTATAACAGAACGTAACAGCAATTTCATGAGCATAAATACAAATATATGCACATGCATACCAAACTATGTGATAGCAGTCACATTCAAAACAATGTGTTAGAAAAGTTAGCTGTATTAAGGAAATGCAAGATTAGTTAACATTCTAAAATCAATTGACATGATTTTACTATACCATCAGAAAAATAAAGAAGTATCATATGGTCATCTGCAATTTGCAGAAAAAGCTATCAATACCTGTTAATTTAAAAAAGTACAAAACAAGGAACGGAAAGAAATGTTCTCAATCTGATCAAGAGAAACTATAAACAACAACAATGACAATGTACAGCTAACTCTATGGAAGGGGCAAGACTCTCCATTGTTATCACAGTTAGTCAAAAGTGTACTGGGGATCCTAGACAGTTCAAAATGGAAATTAAAAAAAAAATAGAAATTATAAGAATCAGAAAAGAAGAAATTTAAGGATTATTATTTTTATCTGACGTAATTGAGAACAAGAATCTTAGGTAAATTTAATTAGTAACGTAAATGGAGAAAATTACAAGGTGAAAGATTGTATACAACATAGTAACAAGACTATTAAAAATTCTTAAACAGATACCATTCCTTATAGTATCAAAAATATCAAATACTAAGAGTAAATACAGCATGCATATGACTTTTGGACAGGAAACCAAAAAACTATATAAAAAGAAATGAGAAGAGACTTTAAAAAATAGAGGAGCACACTATGTTCATAGACCAGAAGTCTCAATACTGTCAAAATGTTGATTTTTTTTTATTACTTTTTTAAAATGTTTTTTTATTTATTTTTGAGAGACAGAGATAGCGTGAGCAGGAGAGGGTCAGAGAGAGAGGGAGACACAGAATCCGGAGCAGGCTCCAGGCTCTGAGCTGTCAGCACAGAGCCTGATGTGGGGCTTGAACCCATGAACCATAGATCATGACCTGAGCCAAAGCCAGGCACTTAACCACTGAGCCACCCAGGTGCCACAAAATGTTGATTCTTAACAGATTGTTTTATACATTCCATCCACCCCAGCCAAAACTTTGACAAGAATTTTTGTGGTTATTGGCAAATGGATTCTAAAATATATATAGAAAGACAAGATGGCAAAATAATGAAGACAAAAATTTTGAAGAACTTACACTACGAGGTGTCATGGCTTCCTATTAAAGAACAAAAATTATATTCCATTCTATGTACCTGTTTTATTACCAAGGTGACAGAGCAATGCAATGGAAGAGGATATTCTTTTTATTTTTTAAATGTATCTTTCTAAACTCATACACTGTTAACATACAGTGTAGTATCATTGATTTCAGGAGTAGACTCCAGTGATTCATCAGTTACATGTGACACCCAGTGCTCATCCCAAAAAGTGCCCTCCTTAATGCCCATCCCCCTTTAACCACTCCCCCCATAAGACCCTTCCAGATACCCTCAGTTTGTCTGTGTATTTAAGAGTCCCTTATGGTTCGCCTTCCCCTCTGTTTTTATCTCATTTTTTCAGAAAGGATATTCTTTTTAATATATGATACAGAATCAAATGGGTACCACTATGAGAAAAGTGTGCATTTCATTGATCTTAAACCACATATAAAAACCACTCCAAGAAGACTGTAGATATAAACTTGAGTAAAGAACTATAGATCTTTTGTAAAATAAAGCAAAAAAATGTCTTCATGATTTTGAAATGATAATTAGTAGGCAAAGCAAAGTGATAGTCATATTTCCTATATTCTGATGCCAGCACAGGAGATGGGCATTGGGACAGTTCATGTATATTGTCACCTATCTTCCAGCTCACCTAGTTATTAGCATGGGGCAGCAGTGAGATGTTCAGCTCCTTCTGCCCCACCAGATCTTCTCCACTAGCTTCTTAAAGGCACAGACCAAGTACATGAGTAGCTCCATGTAAATATGGTAGAAAAGTTCAGATGAAAACTGGCAGAAGAGCTGTCTGTACCTACCAAAATAACAAATAACATATTCTTGGAGGGATTCCAAAGCTAGTTTCTATTAACAAGGTTTTGAAAGGTATAATGTCAGGATCCTACCACATTGTCCTTCAACTTGTCTCTTTGGCCTGATCAGAAGACAGATCGAACTTAGCAGATGGTAGTGCGTTATTGTAAACTTAATCAGGTGGTGAAATCTGATTGCAGCTGCTGGTCCAGATGTACCATCATTACTGGAACAAATCAACACAGTTCCGGTACCTGACAAATGCCTCTCTTTCCCTCTCTCTCTTTTTGCTCTCCTCCCCCCTGCCTCCCCCCCACCTATCACTATAAACTATTACAAATTTCTTTTCTTCTGGAATTTACTTTCCTCTGGAAGGGACAGTAATCTAAAACCATGTTAAATATCCAGTTCTACACCATAATATTGTCTACAGGTACCTATATGGCATTTTCATTCCATATGACATCATTATACTGATAATCTATTGCATTAATGATATCATGCTGATTGGGCCAGATGAGCAGGAAGCAGCAACTACCATAGACGTTTTGGTAGAATACATGCTGAGAGAGAGGAAAGGGCAATAAATCCCACAAAAATTTAGAAACCTATCGCTTCGATGGAATTTTTCAGAACAGAGCAGACTGAAGCATATTGAAATCTTTTTTAAAGCAAAAGACTAATGACTTTTTTACAAAAATTATTTAATAATTGTTAATAAAAAAACAAAAAATGCTTAGTGTGCCCCTTTAGACTTTGCTGAACAATAAACCTTCTTTGGGCATGCTACTCTCACCAATTTATTGAATAGCTTGATAATCTGCTAGATCTGAGTAGGGCCCAGAAAAAAATTCTTCAGCTTCCCTACCACTTGGATATGACCTTGCATGGTCTCGTGATGCTCAACACACCTATGATAGATTGGAACACTTTACAAAGACTTTGGCAAAGCCCTATAATTAGATCACATAGTAAACACTTAAAATTTTAGCTCAAAACTGTGCCATCCTCTGTATGCTATGGTTATCATTTTGAGAAACAGCTCAGGCTTACTACTGGGGCCAAGCAACAAATGAATGCTTGATCATAGAC
>NC_043702.1:11662547-11728259 GCF_006229205.1 Suricata suricatta | reverse complement strand
CACTTAGAAAGCAGGATGGAGGTTCCTCAAAAAGTTAAAAATAGAACTACCTTATGATCCAGCAATTTCACTACTAGTATTTATCCAAAGGATACAAAAATACTAATTTGAAGGGACACATGCGCCCTGCAATTTATAGTGGCATTATCAACAATAGCCAAATTTTGGAAACAGCCCGAGTGCCCAGCAACTGAGGAATGGATAAAGAGGATGTGATACACACACACACACACACACACACATACACACACACACACACACACACACACACACACACACACACTGGAATATTACTCAACCATAAAAAAGAATGAAATCTTGCCATTTGCAGTGACAAGGATGGAACTACAGAGTATTATATGCTAAGTGAAATAAGTCAGTCAGGGAAAGACAAATACAATATGATTTCACTCATATGTGGAATTTAAGAAACAAAACAAACATGGCAGGTAGGAGAAGAGGAAAACCAATAAACAGACTCTTAACTATAGAAAACAAACTGAATGTTACAAGAGGGGAAGTAAGCAGGGGGATGGGTTACATAGGTGAAGGGGACTGAGGAGGGCACGTGTGGTGAGCACCATATAATGTATATAAGTGATGAATCTTTAATTATGCATCTGAAACTAAATTTACACTGTATGTTAACTAACCGGAATTAAATTAAAACTTAAAAGAAAAAAATTCAGTGGAAAATTATAACCCAATTTAGGCATGACTATAAATAGCCCCAATCCTTTAGGAATAAAAGTTTGAGTCACCCTCCCAGGCAAGGGACTGTGACAAGCTAAGTGTTTGCTAAGGGAAAGAATGAGTATGGAGCGGAAAGATATGAGCTGCAATAATGTGGCTAGCTATGGAAATAAAATCTGTGATAGTTATGAATATTCCTTCTTTATTTTGACATGGCCATTTGTATAAATATTAATCAACATTTTTCCTTTTCCTATTTCTCAACCACCTCGCATAAGATACATGTATAGACATTGAACTTAATGTCAGTATTTAAACTCAGAGTTGAAGGGGAAGGGGGAGGAGGGAAAAGAGGTGGTGGTGATGATGGAGGGCACTTAAGGGGAAGAGCACTGGGTGTTGTATGGAAAACAATTTGACAATAAAATATTATGGAAAAAAATAAAATAAAAAAATAAAAAATAAATAAACTCAGAATTTCAAAATTGAAATTTAATTCACCTAGGAGAGTAATAACATAGCTTTAAAATTGATTATAGAATTTTATCAGGATAGGGAGAGCATATTTTAAGTTGTATAAATATAATTGTATCGTGTTAGGTAGAAAGGTGATTTTTTTTTTAAAGTTAAGGATAGTTAGCAAAGGTGTGTATGGATGTCAAGGTGACAAGCATTGGAAAAGGGTGGTGTTGTCCTTTGTTTATTTAACTAAACTGAAACTATATTTTACATTAAGCTATTTTCTCACAGGATTCTTTGTTAACATTGGCAAGAAAAGACATTACAAGTGATATGCAGAAGGCAGAAGTAAATCAGGAACCATATTTCTTATGCTCTGAGGGTCATTGCAGGAAGTCAGGCATGGTGGCAGTTATTACACGTCGTCAGTGATCTCCAGTTCACTCACAGCTTGTCAGCTCTGGATAATCTCTTCCTTCAGCCTCTCTGAGACCTGGGCCAAATGTGTGTGCACCTCTGTGGCAGACAATGCCAGCAGATGAACCACCTCATCCAGATTGGAAACTAAAGTGCCCATCTATCAATTTAACTTCCAATTTAATGGAACCACCAGGTGATAAAAGCAGGTTTTGCTTTTTCCTAACACAATTGAGGTCTTCTCAAGTGTTCCAACCTTTTTTTTCCTTGAGGGTTCTAGTTTTCCTTGTGATTTCCAGTTTGTTATTGTTCTCTTCTGATTTCAACTTTTTTTCCATCTGCTGGTCTGGCTGACTTGGAATGATTTGGAACTCAACAATAGACATAATGACAATATCTTCAATAGACTTCTCCAGCTTCAATCAATTAATAAAGTCTAACTACCATAATACATTTCTTATTCTGTATCATTCATAATGGCTTGGTTTCTTTGACATTAAAGAGTATCAACTGACAGAAAATTACTTGTCAATATCTACTAATGCTGAACATGCCCTGTGAATCAAGAAGTCCAGTCCTAAATGTCCACCCACAAAAACGAGTACCTATGTACACAAATATACATAACATGAATGCCCATAGGTCTTACTCATCAGAGTCCAAAGACGGAAATTTTCAAATATCTATCAACAGTAGAAAGAATAAGCCCATCATAATATGGTCACACATTAGAATAACATATATCATAAAAGAAAACATTTTTTAAAAAAAGGGCATCTGGGTGGCTCAGTTGATTAAGTGTCCCACTTTGGCTCAGGTCATGATCTCACAGTTTGTGGGTTTGAGCCCCACATCGGGCTCTGTGTGGCCAGCTCAGAGCCTGGAGCCTGTCTTCAGATTCTGTGTCTCCCTCTCTCTCTGACCTTCCCCTGTTCGTGCTGTCTCTTTCTCAAAACTAAAATATTAAAAAAAAAAAAAAAAAAGAATAGCATACATCAATGAAAAGGAACAAACTTCTGCTTCATACAACAACATGTATGAATCTCAAAATATGTAATGGACAAAAAATAAGCCCAATGTAAGAGAATGTGTGTTTACAAGAAATTCCCTAATCAAATGCGATAGAACTCAGAAAAGTGGCTGCTATTGGAAAGAGGTGATAACTGGAGTTGGTAGAAGGACATTTTTCTGGTCACTGGTAATGTCATATCTGGTGTATTCACCTCATAAGATTTTATTGAATATTAAACTTAAGATCTGTGCACTCTATTATTTCCATGTTATGCATGCATAAAATGATTTAAATATAATTTAACAAAGGGTGCCCTGGATAGCTCAGTCATTTGAGTATCTGACTCTTGATTTGTCTCATGATCCCACAGTTGTGGTATCAAACCCCGTGTTGGGCTCCATCCTGGGCATGGAGTCTGCTAACATTCTCTCTCTCTCTTCCTCTGCTCCTCTTCCCTACCCTCTCATAATAAATGATAATAATAATAATAATAAATATAAATATATGTAGCAATATATATTGCTTGAGATTCATGCATAAAGAACTCAAAAAGCTAAAGCAATATTGAGGGGGGGAAAAGCTGGAGGTATCAGATTTCCTGATCTCAAACTATATTACAAATCTATAGTAATCAAAGCTCTGTGGTATTAGCATTAAAACAGACATACAGATCAATTGAGCAGAATAGGAAGTCCACAAATAAACAGACATATATGGCCTATTAATTTATGACAAAGGGGCCCAAAATATACAATGGGGGAAGGATAATCTTCAATAAATGGTGTTGTGAAACCTGGATAACGCATGCAAGAAAAATTACACAGGACCCCTATCTTATACCATGAAAAAAATCAACTCAAAATGTATTAGACTTAAATCAAAAGACTGAAACCATATATCCTATGAGAAGAGATAAAGGATAATCTCCTTGCCATCAGTCTTTGCAATGATGCTTTGGATTTTACATCACAACCAAAGGCAACACAAATTAAAAGCAACAACTTGGGACTATATCAATTTATGACGCTTCTTCACAACAAAGGAAACCATCAATAAAATGAAAAGGCATCCTCCGATATGGGAGAAGATATGTTTAAATCATATATATGATAAAGAGTTACTATGAAAAATATAAAGAATTCACACAACTCTAACAGCAACAATTAAAACCAAATGATCCAATTAAAATATGGGCAGAGGAACTGAATAGACATTTTCCCAAAACCATACAAATGCTCAGCAGGTATGTGAAAAGTTGCTCAACATCAGTAATCATCAGGGGCATGTGAATAAAATCCTCAGTGAAATATCACTTCATGGCTATTTCCAAAAAGATAAGAGATTGCAAATGTTGGTAAGGATGTAGAGAAAAGGGAACCTTTGTGCCCAGTTGGTGGGCATGTAAATTGTTGCAGCCACTATGGAAAACAATATAGAGCGTCCTTAGAATTTTTTAAAATAACTATCAGATGACCACACTATCTCACTTCTGGGCGTATATCGAAAGGAAAAGCAAAGAAGATATTGAGGGATGTCCAGACTCCCATGTTCATTGTAGTATTATTTGCTATAGCCAATGCATGGAAGCAATTTAAATGTCCAATCAATGGATGAATGGATAAAGAAGATATGCATGTATATATTATGTAAGTATGTATGTATGTATAGATAGATAGTTTATATATATATACACATATATGTATATATGATATATCCATCTATCTATATGTATTTCTACATACCATTTTATACCAAGATAGATGATAGATAGATGGTTATAGATATATACACACATACATACATACACATACATACAATTATTCATCCATAAAAAAAAAAGAAATCTTGCCATTTGTGACAACATGGATGGATACTGAAGGCATTACACTAAGTGAAATAAACCAGACAGAAAAAGACAAAGTACTACATGGTATAAATTATATGTGGCATCTTAAAAAAAAAAAAGAGAGAGAGAGAGAGTAAATCCACAGAAACAGAGAGTGGAAAAGCAGTTGCTGGGGACCTGGGCTGGGGTGTGGGGAGGTAAGGAAAACAAGGAGAAGCTGATAAAAAAGATACAAACTTCCTAGTGTAGACTCAGATCTGAGAATCCAACATATAACATGGTGACTATAGTTGATAACACCACTGTATAATTGAAATTTGTTAGAAAAGATAATTTAAATATCAAAATAAATACTTCTCTCATGGTTTGTAAAGACTGAATAACATAACTCATGCTTAGCATAAGAACTTAATAAATATTATGTAGTATAATTTTGTTATTACAGACTCAGTAATTGGAATAGAAACATTGCTAAAATCCAGGTAGCCAACATTGTCTTCGGGAAGAATCATCATTTTACAGCAGGTGAAAAGTTGTACCTAAATCCATAACATTAGAGCACAAGGTTCATTGTTTATATAATATCACAACCTCACATGTTCATTTGAAAGGGTATTTTACAACAAACAGAAACAGAGCAACCTGGAGATTTATTCAGGAGACTGTTTTTCTGTCTGACCTCCCCATCTCTATTGTTTTCAGCCATAATTCCTTTACAGAACTCCTGAAAAAAAAAATTTTGCCAATTATTTACTGTGTGACTTGTTTTATTAGTATGTATGCTCCATGAGGACAGTTATCTTCTCTGTTTTCTTCATCTTTCTTCAGAACTAAAAACAATGGCACATAGTAGGTTCTTAATAAATATTTACTAACTAAAGCAGTACAGAGAGCATGAATGTCCATGAATTGGGCATAAAGACTTGGCAACTATGGTGTGTGGGTCAGCCATGTTGACACATGTGACATTCGTGGCTGACCTCTGTCCTAGTTCCTTTCTTGTGGAAAGCCATTCTGCCATAGTTAAATTTTTGCTCTGTGGACTTGTAAGGGGAATGGTTTCAAGGTCGTCAATTTCTGAATACTTGACATTTCTGATCCAATTGCCCTTGCACTTTTCTTAATGAAATGACAACACCACAAATCCTTTCCAAAATGAAGTGGAAAATGAAGGTGAATAAATAAATAACTAATGAAGGGACTGCAGTCCAACTAATTATAATCACAATATCAGAAAGTTCATGTTAATAAGAAGTGTGTGTCATTTTACCTTGCATTTATTCATAATCTGAAAAATGGTGACAGGAAATCCTTGTGTCATCAAAAAAATCTCTCTAATAATCAGTGAGACATAACCACTATAAATAATTTAAATTATATCAAGTAAAAACAAAGGTTTCACTGAGTTTTGCCAACTAGGCTTGGGGCACTAAGACATCCCCGCAGCAGATGGGAACTGTCAAAGCCCATAAACATTCAAAATTGTAAGACATGACTTTTAGACTTTTAGATGACAGAAACCAGAAGAACTCATGCAAATCAATGAGCCCAACACACCTTATTTAAAGACAGTCCTTGACAGTCAAAAGAGGAGACCGTGTGGAAGCTGAGCCATTGGAGAGATCTCAAGTTTTAATTAGTCAAATGTCACCCTTTCCTGAATGGAGGCTATTCTATAGATAACAAACACTTTTGAAAATCCATTAAAAAAACACTTTTTCCTCTATTGATCGTGGTGCTAAGTCTATGCTCAATTATGCTTTTTTCATTATTCAAAACTTCACCTCAATGGTATTCAATGATACAATAAGGAGACTAAAAGAGTCTTAGTAATAGATCCAGCCAATTTAATTTTAAGCAAATCCATGCTGGATGGGTTTTGATTTATATTGCAGGTTAGAGTGGTGATACTATGGAAATTGTTTTATAGGAAGAGCAAAAATACATTTGGAATTAGCAACTCAGGGCATATGACAAGGTATTTATCTAACAAGTATACTGCTTTTACTTTGTATGTCCATTTGTTGTTACTGCTGATAAATGCTGATAGAAATTTAAGAGAAGTGACAACTCAGCCACCACCAAATGTTACTCATGAGACTTCTGCTGAAATGTGGACATAAAATAACTGACATATATGTATAGCGCTTCATCATTTCAAAAGAAATGCTTTCATGCGCATGACCTAATTTGTTCCTGGAATTAAACTAGTAACCAGGGTATTTGTATTGGCCTCATTTACAGTTGAGAAAACTAAGGATCAGAGAGGTTGGGTAACTCATTACAGATCACATTCACAACAAACTCAGGACCTCAGCACCAGAACCTTTGGGTTCCACAACCACATCTCTGGGTCTCTTCTACAAACCATTTAAGAACAGAATCAAATTCATCCTGTGGAAATATTTATAAACTTCAAAACGAAACTGCATGATATCCATTGTTACATATTCAGTGTATAACATTTGTATGTTAGGACCTGGTGATCCATTGGGAAATGAGAGACTCAGTCACTATCCCCTATCAAGGTGGACAGGTGATTGTACCTTGTTGTCACTGTAAAAACTGCTATGATGTTGTTTGTTCCCAGATAAAATGGGATATCTCTGCCAAGACTTCAAATCTGAGTAGAAGTTGGTTAGAAGAAAGGACAGTATGTTCTAGGAATAAGGAACAGCATGTACAAAGGCACAACAAACAAGAGTGTGATACAATCTAGAAACTGAAATAAATCCAGTTGAATCCAAGCATACTGATGGACAGGAGAATCATGACAAGTGGAACAAGCGGGACAAGCAAGGGCCCGATCGTGGATGACCTTATAAATCATGTTTTTTATTTAAAACATTTTTAATATGTTTATTTATTCATTGAAAGAGGGAGAGGGAATCCCAAACAAGCTCCATGCGGTCAGCACAGAGCTCGATGTGGGGCTCAAACCCACAGACCTTGGGATCATGACCCCAACTGAATTCAAGAATCAGGTGCTCAACTGACTGAGCCAGCCAGATACCCCCTTATAAATCAGTTTTTTAAAGTTAAACTTTTTTGGGGTGCCTGGCTGGCTCAGTTAGAAGAGTGTGCAATTATTGATTTGGGGGTCATTAGTTCAAGCCCCATATTGGGTATAGAGATTACTTAAATATTTTTTAAAAGAAATATATTAAAAATAAATAAATGCTGTTAAGATTTTGCTTGAAGGATAATGGGGAGCCTAAGGAGTTGAAATTTTTCATGTGTGTGGACAACACATTTGAAAGTTTATATGCAGTCCTAAATATAAGTGAGGATCTATTTTGGAGCATGTTGGATCTTCTTTGGACACCTGCCAATAGGTAAAACTGAAAATGGCCAGATGGACCTTAGAAGGAATAATATTTCTGCTCCAGACCAATATAAATTTTATTCTTGGGATAACACATATTCATACAGACATAATTGACCCAAGGGAGAGTTAAAAATATAACAAAGGCATGAGTTTTTTATAATAGAGCTAAACTATTCCTACTGAGGATAGTTTTTTTAATTATTATTTTTTAACACTTTACTTGGTTCTATATATTGATTTGGTTATGTGAAATAACTTTAAATAATTTTCTGACTCTGGGCAAGATCTCCTGGGCCAGAAGTTGAGGTCTCTGCAGGCTAAACTGCAAGGTTTAGCATACGGCCTCTAACATTTGCATATATAAAATCTTTAGAAACCATTCTCAGTGTGCTGTCTTTTATATTTGTCTTTTATCCATGATTCCTAAATTGTGATTTTTTTCACAACAAATGACATTTTTTCCTTAGGAATAATTTCCATAAATGGTTCAATGGTTGTGCATATATATAGATTTTTAGTTTGCTCAAATACTTTCCTTTGCACCAATTTTGTTCTTAGCTGGTGGCCAGTGATGAATGGGAGTCCTTATTTTCCTAGTATCATCCTACAGTAATAATTCCTGCTCATGGAAATGCAAGGTTTTACATGAAAAATATCTGTAACTGGCAACCATTTCTTTTTTTGCCCCACACTCTTGTTAAAGTACAATTAGCATAGATTAAAAATCACCCTCTTTGGGTACAGTTAAATAAGTTTTAACAAGCAAATGATGTCATATAGCCACCACCACAATCAAGATATATGACAGCTTTGTCACTCTGAAAAATTTCTCCCGACAACCTTGCAGTCAGTCCTTCCCCTCTCTGGCAACCTGGAAACCACTGCTCCATTTTCTGTCCCTACAGTTTTTATTTTATCCAGAAAGGCATATAATGGAAAAACAAAGTATGTAGTTTTGCAGCCTGGATTCTTTCTCTTAGCATAATGCATGTGAGGTTTGTTATGAGTTTAAGTGTATCCCTACAAATTCACGTGTTGAATTCCTAATCCCCAGTGCCCTAGAGTGTGACTTGGAAAATTGGGTCACTGTGAATATAATTAGTTAAGTCAAGATGAGGTCATATTGGCATAGAATGGGTTCCTAGTCTAATATGACTGCTGTCATAGAGGAAATGTGTACACAGATAGGCTTATATGGAGAATGCCATGTGAAGATGAAGACAGATCAGGGTGATGCTTGTATGAGCTAAGGAGTACCAAAGATTGCCAGAAAACCAGCAGAAGCTAGGAGAGAGGCATGAAACAGATTTGTCCTCAGAGGCAACCAACTCTGCTGACCTCCTGATTTCAGAATTTCCAGCCCCCAGAACTGGGAGAAAATGCATTTCTGCCATTCCAGCCATCCAGTTTGTGGTACTTTGTTACAAAATTCCTAGAAAACAAATACAAGGTCCTTCCATGTTATTGTATGTGTCCGTAGTTTGTTCCTTTTTATTGCTGAATTTCATTCCATGGTTTGGGTATACCACACATTGTTCGCCAATCACCAGCTGTAGAATATTTTCGATGGCTACAAATGGAACTGCTACAAGCATTTGAGGACAGACTTGTATGTGAACATAATTTTACATTTCATTTAAACAATGAGGAGCAGGGTCATTGGACCACATGGTAAGTGTATGTTTAAGAATACAAGAAATGGCCAAATTGTTGACTGAAGACGCTTCCTCATTTTACATTCCTACCAGCAGAGTAGGATCATTTTACTTGCTCTCTGCATCTGCACCAGAATTTGGCATTATTGTCTATTTTTAATTATTACTATCATTAATGGTACTGAAAGGCATCACGTGGTGGTTTTAATTTCTTGTACTGTAGGTATTAACAATGTTGCACATGTCACATGTGCTTATTTGCCATCCCTGTGTTTCATTTAGTGAACAATTTGTTTAAATCTTATGCTCATTTTTTGACTGGTTGTTTTCTTGTTGATATTTGAAATTTTTTTTAATTTTTTAATGTTTTGTTTATTTATGAGAGAGAGAGAGATAGACAGAGCATGAGTGGAGGAGGGCAGAGAGAGAGAGAGAGAGAGAGAGAGAGAGAGAGAGAGAGAGAGGTAGACCCAGAATTAGAAGCAGGTTCCAGGCTCCAAGCTGTCAGCACAGAGCACAATGCACAGCTCGAACTCATGAACTGTGAGATCTTGACCCGAGCCTATGTCAAATGCTCAACCAACTAAACCATCTAGGTGCCCCGATTTTTGAAATTTTTTAATGTAGTCTGAATCAAAGTTCTTTTTCAGATATTCGACTTGCAAATACTTTTTCCCCATCTGAGCACATTTTCATTTAAAAAACAAAGTTTACCTATTTATTTTGAGAGCAAGACTGAGCAGCAGAGGGGCAGGGAGAGGGAGAGAGAGAAGAATCCCAAGCAGGCTCCACACTCCGTGCACAACCTTAAGTGAGGATCTATTCCCACATAACCGTGGGATCATGACCAGAGCCAATATCAAGAGTCGAATGCTTAACTGACTGAGCCACCCAGGCACCCCATGTTTTCATTTTCTTAACATCTCCCAAGTAACAGAAGTTATTAATTTAATAAAATTCAATTTGTCAACTTTTCTTTTACAGCTTGTGTCTGTGTGATTTTCTAAGAAATCTTTGGCTAACTTAAGGTCACAAATATTTTCTCATGCATTTCTTGCAGAATTTATAATTTTTATAAGTATAGATCAAAGTCTTTTTAAGTTCTTTGTTTTGGAGTTTTGTTTGTCTTACCTGAAGGTATCCCACAATTTTAGGATCATTTCCTGATGTGTTAAATTTAAATATGTTGACATCTATGTGAAGATCGACCTTCAGTTTTCTTTTAAAGTCTTTATTTAGTTGCAAATTCAGGTCAATGCTGGTCTCATGAAAAACACTGAGCTGTATCTCCTCCTCTTTAACTTTTTGGAAACATTTATGTAGAATTGGCATTACTTATACTTAAATATTAAGAAGATTTCACTGCTAAAGTCATCTGGCTCTGGTTTTTCCTTCAGGGGAGAATTTGTAACTACTCATTCCATTTCTTTAATGGATGTGGACTATTCATGTATTTCCCTTTATCTACTGTTTCTATCTCTAGTTCTATCTTATTGAAGGGCTCTAGTAGTTTCTGTCTTTCAAAGAATTCTTCATTTCTAAATTATAAAATAAATTGACATCAATTTACTTATAATTTTTCCTAATCATCCTTTCCCATTCCCCTAAGATCTGCAGTGACCTTCCCTCTGTCATCTCTGAGAGTGGCAATTTGTGTCCAATCTTTTTTTCCCAATCAGTCTGACTAGTGATTTATAAATTTTATTGATTCTCTCAGAAAACTAGTTTTATGTCATTGGTTTTGTTAGTATTGTTTTATATGTCCTTGGTTTCTGTTGTTATATTTATTATTTCTTTTGTTCTCTTTACTTTGGGTTTAATTTACTCCTAATGTTTCAGCTTTTAATAATGCTATAAATTTTCATCTTTCTCATTGGTATAAATTCTTCTAAGACATGCTATGACTGCACAACACAATTTTTGATATGTTATTGTCATTTTCGTTCTGCTCAAAATACGGTAAAACCTCGGATTGCAATTATTTGTTCTGTGAGTGTTTCACGAGACAAGCAAACATTTCTAATAAATTTTAAGTGGATAAGTGAGTGATGTCTTCCAATACGAGTAGTACATGATGCCGAATGTCACATGATCACAACTGAGCCAATAGTTCTTGAAATTTGCCTTAATATGAGTGCTTTCGATTACAATCATGTTCCTGGAAAGAATTATGCTCAAACACCAGAGTTTTACTATACTTTCTAATTTTCTTATTTATTTACTATTCAGTTTTGTTGTAGGTTTTTCAGTTCCCAACTTTGGAGACCTTTTGAAGATATCTATTATTTTTGTTAATTTAATTCCATTATGCTCATATTTTTGTATTATTTGAAGACTGTAAATTTATTGACTTATTTATGGCTTTGAATATGGTCTTCTTCTCTGAAAATTTCTGTGTGTGCTTGAAAAATATGCATGTCCTGTTCTTGTTGGGTGAAGTGATAATCAACTAGGTGAAGTAAGTGATTATATTGTTCAAGTGTTTTGTGTCCAGTCCTTATGGATCACAATTTCATTGCACATATTCTATCATTTGCAGAGAGAGTGATGTTGATATGCTTGTCTATAATTGTGAATTGGTTTATTTATCTTTTGAGTTATTACAGCTTTTGATTCATGCATTTGGAAGTTTATTAGATAAACATTCATTATTGTTAATGTGCTCATGATAAATTGACTACTTGTGAAATGACCTTTATCACTCATTAAACTATTTTCTCTGTAATTACATTCTTTCTTTCTTTTTTTATGTTTGTTTTTGAGAGAGAGAAAGAAAAACAGTGGCAGAGAGAGAGGAAGACACATAATGAAGCAGGCTCCAGGCTCTGAACTGTCAGTAGAGACCCAGTGTGAGGCTTGAACCCACAAACTGTGAGATGATGACTTGAGCCAAAGTCAGACACCCAACTGACTGAGTCACCCACATGCCCTGACATTTTCTAATACTGCATAGACATTGCATCTTTCCTTTCATTAGTGTTAGAATGATATACCCTTTTTTGTGCTTTTATTTTTAGCTTCTTTGTGGCATTAAAGTCAGTTTCTTATAGTCAGCAAATAGTGGAGCCTTCCTTTTTTATATAGTCTGAGATATTGACAATCTCTGCCTTTTAATTGAGGTGTTTTAATTGAAGTGTTTAGACTATTTATATATAATGTGATTACTGACACAGTTGGATTTATATCTACCATTCTATTACTTGTTTTTTTTTTATTTAGTCTGTTTTTTTATCCTTTCTTTCCTTCTTATTCTGCCCTATTTAGAATTGAGTGCCTTTCATGATCTCATTTTATCTCCATGTTGGTTTATTTGTTTTAACTTCCTGTGTGTATTTGTTTGGCCCTTGCTTTCATGTTTTCTGGCATTTATACCTTCAAATGGTATTACACTACTTTATGGTTAAGTGATTATATTTTTGTATCTACATGCTACTAATTCTGGTGTTCTTCATTCTTTTGTGTAGATCCAAATATCTATTTGGTGTAATTTTCCTTCTATTTGAAAAACTTCTTTTGACATTCTTATATTGAAAGTCTAATAGTAATTAACTATTCATGTTTTGTGTTCTAGAAAATATTTTATTTTACCTTTTTTTAGAAAGGTTTTATACGAGATTTAAACTTCCAGATTGACAGTCTAATTTTCTTTCAGTAGTTGAAAAATATTGCTTCACTGGCTTCTGGTTTGCACTGTTTGCTAAAAGGAATCATTTGTCAAATTAATTCTTATTCTCTATATGCACTATGTGTTTTTTCTCTAGTTGCTTTGAAGATTTTCTTCTCTATCACTGGTATTAATCAATTTAATTTCGATGTGCCTTCTTATAGTAATTTTTCTGTGCTTTATTTTTTCTGAGCTTTTTTTATTTCTGGAAATTTTTCTAATGATTTCTTCAAATATTATGTGTTTTTTAAAAATACTCAACAGGGAATCCCAGGTGGTTCATTTGGTTTAACATCCAGCTCTTGGTTTCAGCTCAGGTCATAATCTCATGGTTCATGAGACGGAGCCCTGTATCAGGCTCTGCACTGACCATGTGGAACCTGCTTGGGATTCTCTCTCAGCCCCTGCCCCACACAGTCTCTCTTTCAAAATAAATCAACAGTAAAAAATAAATAAGTAAAATAATAATAAAAATACTGAAAGTTTAAAAAAAAGAAATTACAGAAGCATTTTTTTTCTCTTTCTCTCTCTTTTCTTTTTTTCTGGTACTCTAGGGTCATGTGGAAATAATTTGATCTTTTTTAAAGCTTATTTCTGAGCTTTGCTAGGTAGGTCCAGAAAAGCTTTTAGTCCAAGGCTGGTTTTTCTCTACTACTGAGTCTATCTTTTACACCACTGTACTCAATGACCTGTGCTTCATGAAGGTTTTACATCCCAACTGCTGAGGACATCAATTCTTAAGCTTCAGTGTAGCTCCAGGATTTTTAGGTCTTTTGCTCTTTTCCTGAACTGGTAGTTTGCCCACACGCATGCACTGATCAGCATTCACCTGGAAAGTTGGAGAAGGGAACCCTTGATATATTTCTAAAGCTCGTTCACTTTCTGTGCAACTTTAACTTCACCATTTGCCTGTCCTAGAATCCTCCTACTCGTCCTCCTAAACTTTCCAATTCTTCTCCTTAATGTAGCATAACCACCCAGTTTTCCCTCCATTTCCTAGTGTACTATGGCCTGGAATCTCCCCAAGCAGTAAGGTAAGACAGTTCTAGGTCTCAGCATGTTTATTTCCCTCTTCTCCAGTACCACTGACCTTTACTGCTTACTGTCCAGGATCTGAAAACCATTGTCTCCTATGTTTTTCTCCCTAAATACATAAAATTTTATTGATGGCTGGAAGGTTAAAGTTCTCCCTTTTATCCCATCCTGCCAGAAGTAGAAGTCAAGACTTTATAAATGCTTTGTTGTGTCCTCCAAACTCTATAATGTAGAAACTAAGAAATGTTAATAATTGATTGCACACACAATTGTTGTGTAAGTGAGGCCACACACAAAAAATGGGTTTCTTTTCTTAAAAAGCTTTTGTTAAAATCAAAAAAGTTTAGTGACCAAAAACATTTTATTCACTAAGTCTGTAAACATTCTTCATGTTGAACATCTGTTTGGATTTTAGTAGGATCTTTTGGTCCCCAGGCTTGAAATTAAAAATGAGATTATGTGGTCATTTGCAATTCAAATACAATTAATATTACTTACAGGGACAAAGTCTGAAATCATCTGAATTGAATGAATTAAATGTAATCTTTTATGAGTGCAAAGCAATGAAGCTATAGAGAAAATTAGCTCAAATTTGAACGCAAATATTGTCTTTGCCTACAAATCACTTACATGTATGTCAAATTTCTTTTATGTGTGCCTTCAAATGATTCAGCATACACAATCAAGAAAATTCATTTAGGAGATGTTGGAAAAAGACATAGACCCACACATGTTTTTCTGGTGTATTTTTCCCCTTTTGATGAATAGTTTTCAGACAAACTGCTAAATTAAATTTGTTTAGTGGGTGATTATGGAGTTTCACAACTTTTATTCAGGAATTTCTTAGCTCATTTGTTCTAAGAAAAATATGAAACAGATAAGTGAAGCCAAGTTCTGAAGCGGGGAAAAAAGACAATTTGATCCAAATCAGGCACATTCTGAAAGAGGCTTGGGCTGGTTGAAAATGGGTCTAATGTACATCTTTGTCTCTGAAATGTAACGGTACATCATGTCAACCTTTCCTTCCTCAGACATCAACTTCTTTGATCTACCCTGAAAAGTCTAATTATGCCACCATTCCACATGCCTATAAAAACATTTTGTCAAAATTAATGGTGAAAACGTAACAAATTCAGTGGGTACTGAGTTTACCAAGACTCAATTATGTGAATTTTGTTAATGATTCAGAAGTAGGCAAAAGATCAAGCTTAGATCCAAGTCATACCACCATATACTAGCTGTGTCCCATAGGGCAAAATTGAATAAATTGGTGGAAATTATCCAGGAAGAAAATAAAATTATCTTTTAAAAGAAGAAAAAAATTATCTACATACCAGTAGTAAATTTGGGATTTATGATATTGCAAAAATCACCTATTTCAACTTAGAGAATTAAGAACCGTGAAAACTACAAGAGATACTTTATGATAGCAAATCTTGATAGCCAAGGTTGACAAACGGAATGTTTCCCCTCAAAAGTAGTTGATGCTATGTCTTCTGTGTTTTCCCATTTCCCTTGCTAGAACTGGATAGTCAATATGATTCATGCTTTTTCAAAAAAAAAAAAAAAGGACAGCCCTGAGGGTGGTGAAAACGTAACAAATTCAGTGGATACTGAGTTTACCAAGACACAATTATGTGAATTTTGTTAATGAATGTAGAAAATGCTTAATGACAACATTTCTGTTAACTGTGGTGACAGAATTATGTATTTACACCTAACACTTTTTTTCTGTAGAACAGGGATTACTTAATTACATAGTACTGACATCCAAGGAAATTAAAGTTATTTTAAAGTATGAAGAACATCTTTTTAAGTGAAAGTTTTATTTACTCTTTCTGAAACATACATCGCAGGTCAGAATTAACAACAACAACTTTCTTAAGAGTTGTGAATACATCTCATACACATTTAAATTTCTGTACATGTAATATATATGTATAAAGTAATTTTACTTTTAAAACTCTAATGAAGGTATAACTTGCAAGGCAAATTCAAAAAGTATGGCTTCAAGACAGAGAATTATTTAATTCAAATAACTCAAGACCTGTTATGGCTAAAATTGCAACAGTGGGAAGTTGGCAGTCATTAAACCATGGGCTTGACATGAATTGGTATAAATAATTACATGTTTATACAGCCCAATTTAATGAGGAGACTCCAACAGAAGCCATTTTAAAAAATACAAAATGAAAGTTCAAACTTCAGGCAACCGTAGCAATTAATTTAGTATTAAAATCCATGCTAATCACAAATCATACAGAAATAATCTTAAAGAGCAAAGCAGGGGAATAACTATATGTCAGTCCCCTTTCAGCCATAGATGGGCAATAATATTTTAGGTTGAAAGTATGTTTATTAATCCTGGCCACATTTTAAATGTATAAGGTGGTTTGGTATCACTGACTGTCATTAAATAATTGCCATATATGCTAATTTATATTATATAAATGATACAATTTATAAAAATATTACATGCGTGCTACAGATATGTTGCAATGTTGCTATCCATTTTATAGTCCCATAGATTTTACAAATGGGTTTCAAGTGGATTTTCTCATTCAGTTCCTTTAACGGGTCTACAAGGCAGCTGGTAACTCAGTAATTATTCTGCCCATTTTCCAGTTAAGGAAACAGAAAGCCTGAGAGGCTGTGCCAGGCTCAGACTGTTTTATTCCAAACTGATTAAAGTTAGCCAGAAGCCAGGCATCCAAGCTTATGAATAACAAACCAAGACATTTCAGACTAAAGAGCTAATTCTATTAGATGGATATCATTGTCTAAACAGCACTTCTTAACTGAATGAAAGAGGGCAGAAAGCCCACTTTTATAAATGATTTTGAGAAAAATCCTGCTAGAAGGAATTTCTTCATGTTTGTCTATTTTATTCATCATGACACAATGTGAAAATTGACATAAACTTCTTTTAAAAGCTTATCTTTGGTACGTGTTGTATATTTTGCAGTAAAAAGCATATTTCCAAAAGTCAGTTAGTGCTTTCAATCCAAGGGCAGAAAAAAACACAACTAACAACAGAGAGCTTCAGAAGTAACCTCCAGTATCTTGAAATGATGCCACTTTATATTCTGACACTTATGCAACAGAAAGGGTAAAACAATTCGGGTCAAACACTTATGGCGTGTCCTTTATTTCCATCTTTGAGCTTTGCCATTTGAATGTGCCCGTGTGTTATGTACGTACAGCCCCAGACGCATGCTAGGACATAACCTTCTGACGCTATCTATTTGCCAGCAAGATGCAAATTGAAGACCTGAAATCTAATATCGCAATAAATCAAAAATAAATGTGTCAGGAGATTTAGCACAAGCAGTACATAAGAAGACCTCTTTTTTTTCTTAATCCATAAAAGACAAATGTCATAGTTGACGCACCAACCAAGCTGCAATGGAGAAAGTGCTCCACATGCTGAGTCCGGAGCACCAAGGCTGTGGGCAGAGACGGAGGACAGAATCGACTCTTGATTTCTAACTCCATCTTTGGAAAATAAGAAAGGGAACTTTCTTAGGACTCACCCACAAGGGATGAGTGAAAATGGCTTAAGGATATTTAAAAATAAAAGTTCAAATTCCCACAAAATGCTTTCCCATGAATTGCTAAGCTAAAGGACATCCAAACCTAGATTAGAGTCCTGTGGATGGGTGGCTTAGCCTGAAATTAAAATTTCAAGTCTCCCAAAGGGGTATCAGAATAAAACCCTGCTTCCCAAAGTGTGAGACAGGATCACTGGTGGGAGATTAATGCAAGTGGTATGCAGAAAGACGTTTTTTCCCAGTTCACGTATTAAAAATTGGATTATGTAGTTAATGAATACTTACCAAAATATAATAAGCATGCTAACCTGCTCAGTTTGTGGATTACTAAGGTAAAAAAATAAGTTTAAGAGAGTTTATAGAGGGAAAATAATAAGGAAGTAATGGTCAAAATGACATGTACATTTAGGTAAATGATGATGGAAAGTGCTGGAAGTGATCATAACATCATTTAGTAAAACAATGAGCCCTTCTTCCCATTATCCCTTTGACTCCTTACTCAGGAGATAGGGAGTACAGAGTACCCTCTTTTAGCCTAACTTACCTTTCAGAACGATGCAATTAATCTACTCACTCTACAACCAAGATTCCTTTCTAGGCTCCCAATTTTAAAAACTTGTTTATTTATCTATTTTGAGAGAGAGAGAGAGAGTACCTACAGGAGGGGTAGGAAGAGAGGGAGACAGAGAATCCCAAGCAGACTCCTCATTGTCAGTGCAGAGCCCAATGTGGGACTGGAACTCAGGGACACTGAGATCATGACCTGAGCGGAAATCAAGAGTCAGTCATTTAGCCAACTGAGCCACCCAGATGGCCCTCTGCTTCCCAATTTTATACTCCGTTCTTTCCCCTCACTCCTTTCTCCCCTCATGCACACAGCCTGGAGGGCAGGTAGTGTATCCCAGGCACTTAGTGTCTAGGCATTTAAAAAATGTAAGAATGAAGGAACAACTGCTTTCTCTCTACACATCTCTGAACTTCAGCCTGACACCACACACACACACACACACACACACACACACACACGCATGCACACACGCACACACAGCAACGATATCAGCTTGGCTCTTGAGGTCAAATTTCTGCTCCCTCGAGTCACCTTTAGTTGCTTTCTGAGCACATTAGGTCTGTTCCCGTGACACACTAAAGCCTTGTGTGAGATTAAGAAGGATTCCAGAATCACCTATGGAGTGTGATGGTCTCTGTAACAGCCCCTTCTGCCCTGTCAAATGATTTAAGAATATTTTTCAAACTGCAGGCTTGGCCCTATTAGCCGACAGCAATTCAGATAATTGCCCTTTCCATAGCAATTGGAGAGAGAAAGGAAGGTCCATGCCAATGATCAACTGCATTTCTCCTCTTTACTGAAATTGGTCACAAACAAGCAAGTTCCCCAATTGTCAAAGGAGATGCAGACAGATGCCTGCTTGAGGTTTCTGAGAGAGAAAATAATTCTCACTTATGAAAAATCCTTTGGAAACAATCATCTAGTTTCCACTGGATCTAACTGGTTCAGATGTGAGGCCTGGCACTAGTTGCACCGTTTGGTTGTCTGAGGATGGAAACAGCACCTAAAGAGCCAAGTAGAACCAGAGGCCTATGGGAGACTGGATGTGAAGCCTGATCTGTGCTCCTGGTCTGAACCGGATCTGAACCCCTAATCATGGCCTTACCTTCAGTGAGGCAATGAATTAGACTTATTAAACCACTTTAGACAGATTAACTTGTGGCCCATATATATCCATATATCCATATCCATATATACATACAAACATATATATAAACAGATATATATGGTGTATGCATATATAATTTAATTTACATAAGGTATAAATCTGTTATATAGCCATTTTCTCTGTTGTCACTAATAAAATTCCCAAAAGGAAGACATTTATCACATTGTTTACCTAATAGCTTTGTTTTGTTTATTTAGTGCTTAGTATAGTGCTTCTCCACTAGACTAAGAGCCAAAATAATAGTAATAATAATAATTGTAATGGCTAACCCTTACTGAACATTTGTTATGTACCTGACAATCTGCTCTCTGCTTTGCAGGGATCGCAGTTAATCCTCCCAACAACCTTTTGAAGTCGTTCCCAAATTTATTCTCATTTTACTGACAAGAAAACTGGAAATGTTTAAAAAAAAGTTGTAGCCTCAGATTGAACATCATGAACGTAGTCACCAAATGATACTGCATTTTCATTAATTCTGACTCCCTTGCTGAAACAAATCTGATGACTATCGTCTTAACACATGCATTGATATTTTGCCAGTATGAATTGTCAGCCAATTTTGTTTGCTTGTTATCTGCCTTCCTATAACTTGCATCAGAATTTCAGGAGGAGGGAGATTTTCAGCTTGATTGTTTTTATCTCCAGTATGTAGGCCAGTATCTAGCATAATAGATGCTCAGTAAATATTGAATGAAGTCATGAATGATAAATGAATGCGAAAATAAACACATTTGCCTGTCTTAGTTCATGCTACTGTAACAATTGCCACAGGTTGAGTGGCCTAAATAAATACGAATTTATTTCTCACAATTCTGGAGTGCGGAAGTCCAAGATCAGGCTGCCTTCGTGGCAGGGTCCTGGTATGAACACTTTTTCTGGCTTACAGAAGGCAGTCTTCAGTTTGTATGCCCACATGGCTGGAATCAGAAGAAAGGAGGAAACTCTTGTCTCTTTGTATGAAGACACTAAGCTTCATACCAGAGCTCCATCCTCAGAACCTAATTCCTTCCCGAAGGCTTTATTTCCAAATACCATCCCATTGGTGAACAAACAAATTTTGCAGAGGTGAGAAATACTATCCATACCATTGCCCAAGAGTACTTAGGAATAAATGTCACAACTGACCCAAAAGCTAACCCCCTTCAATACTAGGATATTCCATAAGAGCATGGTAACTGGGTGGTCTCACTCCATACTGACCACTTCACCAGAATCACCAGACTCGTAAAAATTCACTGACCTTAAGAACCAAAGATTGTGGACAGGGAATCTGCATTTTTATTAAGTACTTGGGGGTACTTGTTATGTTTAAGACCCAGAGCCACAGACTGAAACTTCATAATAGAGATAAATAGCCCCTGGAAGAGAGACTATTCAAAAAAGTTCAAATGGTTTAGTTCACTTTCTTTGAACTTCCGCCCTCTGGGTTTTTTCCAGAGAAGATTTCCAAATCAATGCCTTCAAATTAGCTATCAAATATGGTTGTAAACTTACAACCTACATAAGGAACTTTTGAATATAGTGTCTCATTTAAGCCCACAACACGGTCCTGGGGCCACTGAGACAGAGACCAGTTTACATGTAAAGAGTTGGGGACATGGAACAACTTGGTTGTTAGCACATAGAGAATGGCCGATCAGCTGTCCAGACAGCCTGGTTCTTACTCTTGTCTTATTTTTGGCAGCATCTCTGGTTCCGCCAAGGGTTGGAAAACCACACTGGAAGCCAAATCTTTGAGACCACCTGCCCTGAGCAAATGTCGAGCTGACATTTGAGCTGAACCTGAGCAGAGGTGGCTGTTGCCCCAGTAACTCGCCCTGCTTCGTGTTTGGCTGTAACCTCAGATTCCTACACTTCTCCTGTGAAAACAAAAGTGGGACCCATGGTGATGGAGAGGGAAATGCCTGCCAAGGCAATGAGGGAGGGCTTTGCTCCTGTCTTTTATCATTGCTCACAACACATGACCCAGGTCAGTGTCACCTGCCATCTCCAGCCAACTAAAGGGTGAAGCCAATTTAGGAAACATGTGAACTCTCTAACACACCAAGGTATAATTCATGCCATTCTTCTGTATTGATTTTGAGTTTTCTTTTCATTACTCTTTTTTCCCTTACAATGGAGTTCATTTTTAGTGAAACAGGATTTTGAGATGTGCTAATGAACAGTTTATGAAATTAAGGACATTATATTTGCTTTCAACCTCCTATTTATATAAGACCCAGAAGCTTTAAAAAAACTACATTTTATTAGAGTAGAAAATGGCTATTTTGGAAGTTAATTTAGATTGTATTTTATCATATGAATAGTTTTAAACATCAATTCAAAAGCAAATCATTTACCTTACAAATTATCATAAGCTTAAATATAAACCTCTCTCTAGATAGTAGTTCATATCTCCCTTGCACAAAAATACAGCATGTAATACCAATGGGAGAAAGTTTGTAATAAAAATAGGTATTATGCATGTTTCTTATTAAGTCTTTAACTCGTCAAAATTATCATTTGTTTCCAATAACAAAGAAGTAGTTAGAAGTCTTTGGAATTAGGGCTTTGAAAAATACTACCAAAGAATATTTTCATTAACACTCTCAACTCTTGTTAGATTCTATAGAAGCAAAACATGAAAATTGAATAAGAGAACATATCCATAGAGCATCTTTATAAATAGTAAACATGTCAAAGAAGAATAGTAGCTATGCTATTTTTTAATATATTAGAGAGATTTGAAATTTCCCCCCTCACCACAGCATCTGGTTACATTCAAAATGCTTAATGAAAAAAGATGAATCTATGTGTTATATTCACAAAAGAGTTTTGGAAGAGCATATACTATGGAATAGATAAACAAATTACTTTCAGAAAGTGCTATGTCAAAGAGATTAATTCTGACACAGATACATTATTTGTTGACTATATTACAAGTATTGTATGTTTCATTCAAAAACTTCTAGTATTTTCCCAAATAAATGGATACAATTTTTTAAAAAACCAAGTATTTTGAAGAAACTAATAAATATGAGAAAGCAAGAGGGCATGTATTTATCCAACTATTTATTTTTAAACTCACAAAGCTAATATGCATTTATATATTAGGTGGTGCCACCATTTAATCATTTTTAAATGGGTCAAAGTGGGCAATTGTCATATGGGTCAACCTAACGAAATGTCATTTCTCAGGCAACATCATTTTTGCTTGATTGTCTAAGTAACATAGACAACATAGGACAAGTTCAGCTATCCAAACTGTAAAATTACAAGTCTTGACTTACAATAATATTTAAGTGGGGTCTAAGAGAGAATTAAATCTTATGCTCTAGTTAACAATTCTCTTATTGACAATTAGCTACCTCGATTGTTTCTTGCCTATTACCATATTGCCTTATCCAGATAAATTTCACTTCCAGCTTCAAGCATTTACACACATCCCTGTGTTATCATGTACACGGCATTAACTGTCTGTGAGTCTTCATGGCACCAGTCACATGTTGGTCATATCTTCATAAAAACTTCTTCTTGTGTATTTTTCACATGGTGGCCTGACTAAAGGTTCCATTGGCAAATTTACTTTTTGGTGGTTGTACTTTTAATTTAAAACATCCATATTTCATCAAAGTGATTATACCAGAGACAATGTGTTGAAGGATGGTGAGATATGAGGTTAAGAGATCAATGTGTGATATAATTTCAAGAACTTGTAGTTCATGTTAAAGTTCTGGAGGCTATTCTAAGAGCACTGGCAAACCACTGACGGATATTAGAAGAGAGATAATATGATAAAAATGTGTTTTTAAAGATAAGTCTAGCTGTTGAGAGAAGAAAGAAAAAGAGGCAGGTTGTGAAGGAGCAACCATAAGTTGGAGGAGAACACATTCAGCACATTGTCCATTTAGCCTAGGATGTTACATGTGGAGAAAGGTAAGCAAATGAGAGAATGGAGAGTAATTGAGTGTGGTTGGGAGGGTAAAAAGAGGTGTCAATGGTGTTAACCAGAATTCTATATTGAGCAGGATACTGGTTGATGATGTCATTTATTGAGATGGAGAATATTGGGTCAAGAGAAGGTTGATGGTGGGGTGAAAACTGGTTTGGTTTTGAAGACTTGAGTTTGAGACATTTAACACAGAGACCAAGTCAACAGGAGAGTTTAAGGGAGGGTAGGATAAGACATTGCCTAGAAAGGGAATATGACAGGGAAAGGTCAAGCTTTGAATGGAACATCAACCTTTGAAGACTGAGTGGAAGAGAAGGAGACAGGAGGGTGAGGGTGGCAGCAAATACTGACCAGAAAGTTGAATGAAAAACAGAAGTATCTGGTATCAGTGGAGCCAGATCATGAAGTTGTTTCAAGGAAAACCAAATGCATTAATGGGTTTGAGATATCAACTAAGATAATGATGAAAGTGTGCCTTTCAGACTTTGTGTTGCCAATGTCATTGGTGATACCAGCATGTCCAGTTTGGGAGTAGAAAACTGGAGTCAGAAGATAGTATGGAGTGCATCAACTGGAGACTATGAGTGGAGACTATGAGTAGAGACAACTCCTAAAAATTTTAACTGGAAGAGAATAAAAGTAAAGTATAGGCATGGGAGGAAATATGAAACAGAGGTAAGTCTTCATGGAAGTGCTAAAGAAGCATAGCAGCTTGCCTTCCCCGAGCCATCCCCTGCCCCCACTCCCTGTGCCATCATGGCTGAACACTGCAGTGTTTTGTGCCCTATATGAGCTCCCTGGGAAAATGTGAAGTTATATACAAAATAGGAGATTTCATTTTTAAAAAGAAATCTTTTCTTTCTTTCTCTCTTTCTCTTTCTCTTTCTTTCTTTCAATAAAAGAGGCAAGTTGAGCTGAGATAGCAAGCTCAAGTAGAATAGCGAGTTGAAGACCCAGGACACTGTAGGTGATGTAAAGTACAAGATTCCTGAGGTGGCCTGAAGAGAAGGACTCAAGCAAAGGAGAAAAAGCTGAACTCGAATGGAAGAGAGTGTAGGTGATATATCACTTCCATTGTAGCAGATGGGCATATTTGGTTTCAAGAATTAAATACCTTCCTCTTTGGAAGCTTATGCTTTCTCTGTAAGTCAATAAGGTATCATTTACTGAATGTGAAAAGTCGTGAAATGTGAGAAGTTTGACAGTACTGTGGAAAATGAAATAAACAATATGTTTACTGGGATTACAAATCAATTAAAAAGTAAAGAAGGAGGTCTGCCAAGCAATTTGGAAGTCCATTTAACATTGGTGCCCATAAGGGGCTGGCTCAGTCGGTTAAATGCCCAACTTTGGATCAGGTTATGATCTCACAGTTCATGAGTTCAAGCCCCGCCTCAGGCTCTGTGCTGACAGTTCAGAGCCTGGAGTCTGCTTCAGATTCTGTGTCTCCCTCTCTCTGCCTCAACCCCTGACTCATGCCCTGTCTCTCTCTCAAAAATAAATAAGCATTAAAAAAATTGTTTTTAAACATTGGTGACCATGAATTTAGAGGTAATCTGTAAATTTATGCAATGCTTTTTTGACCAAGGTTAATACGTCTGACAATGGAGCATTGTTGCCTGGATGGCCAAGAACTTCCCATCTCTTGCTACCTCTCCATGCAACTTTGAGTACATACCCTTGTAATTTGTAAATTGCCATGTCTATTCATACACTCAAGCAGTGTTGCCACATAAAGATTATCCTCTAATGCTCTTATACCCAAATCTAGTCTTGAAACCACTTTTTCTAATCCATTTCTTGTCCAGAAACCATTTCCTGAAATTCAGGATCAGTTGTGTTTATAAGTATAGTCCACCTCTCAATACCAAATTTCCACGGTTTTCAGCTATGATGATATTTCAGCTATGCTGTCTCATGATACCATAAAGAAATAATTTTCATTTGAAAATTAGAAATGCTCTTAAGCCATGATTAGGATAAATAACAGCCACACAGTCTGTACAACCTAGCACGGACTTCTTGTCTCTCCTCTTCTAGCACATTTTCTCTGTCACTCTAGTAATAATAGTATTAATCATTGTTTCTAACAATAAAGCCCTCACAGAAATGCTTTATCAAATACAAGTTGTCCAAATCATAAAATCAAAAATTTTTGTCACCAATTCAAAACTTGTCTAATATTGAGTGAGGGAAGGAATCTCTAAGAGGATTTGAATCAAGTTATTCTGAAGTGATCCTTGGGGATTTCAATCATTAAATCCAAGGATTTAGAGATCAGTGTGGTGTCACCTCAGTGGCTCAGTCAGTTGAGTGACTATTTTTTTTTTAATGTTTATTTATTTATTTTGAGGCAGAGGGAAGCAGAGTAAGAGGGACAGAGAGAGAATCCCAAGCAGGTTGTGTGCCACTAGCACAGAGCCTGACGCAGAGCCTGATGCAGGACTCAAACCCATGAACCATGAGATCATGACCTGAGCCAAAATCAAGAGTCAGACACTTAACAGACTGAGGCACCCAGGTGACCCAGAGTGAGTTGCCTTTGGCCATGACCTTTGGCATAGGTTATGGTCTCATGTTCATGAGATTGAGCCACTCCCATCCCCAGCCTCTGCACTGAGAGCACAGAGACTGCTTGAGATTCTCTCTCTCTCTCTGCCCCCTTCCACTCTCATGCATAGTTTCTCTCTCTTTCTCAAAATAAATAAATAAATAAACATTAAAACAAATAAAAATAAAGGAATCAATGTGGGATAGGAGGCAGGCAGGAGGTATGTACTCCTAACATCAAGTAGACCCAAATTGTATATATGTTAAGTGAAACTTTTCCAGTAAGTGAAACTTTCACATTTGGGCACAATTATTTCCTTTTGAAATCTGATTAAATTTATTAATATTCCTCCTGAAAAATGCACAAACATATGTGGATGAGTTTTTATTACATTGTTAAGTGTGGGGAGCGGCAAAGATTCAGCTGCTTGGCCATTTACTAGCCGGATTTGTCACTCCCTGAGGGGAGTTGCAAATAGGCAGGGGAGCGCCACTCCCTGTCAGAGGAGAAGCCAGAAGATCAAAGATCAACCGCCTGCAGGCAGGGTAGTATCAGCCCCTCAGGCGCTGTGCTAGAACACTTTAGTCTGGTCCTCTTTTACTCCAGCCTTAATCCCTTAACCCTGGTTCCTAGCAACGGACCTAGGTCAGCTGCCTTGTTTTCCCGCCTTGAAACCTTTATAAGACAGGGTGTTTTCTCAATAAAGAAAGAGGCTTGATTGGAAACCGTGTGTTGTGTCCTTACTCTCTGCGTCTCCCTCCTGCCGTCCGTTCTCTCCCTCCCTCAGGATCAAGAACCCGCAAGGATTTTCTGCCCTGCTGGCCGGGACGGGCCACGACAGTTAAGAGTTTCTCAGATACTCTGAGTGTCAGCCATGAGTGTTAATTCATAGATCTCCAAGTAAATAATCACTATTCAGAGTAAAATCAAGATATACTTTGAGATTTCTTCAACCTACTCAGGCACTTTAGACCCCAACTCTGAGAACCAGTCAGAGCTAAATTTGTCACAAGGAGTGTGGAAAGAAAAATAATCATCCTCACATATTTTAATAATACTTGTCCTAACAATGTAGTATGTTTCTCTTAATTCGAGACAATAGTTAGAGTAAACATTTGCATTCCTTTTTTTTTAAGAGAAAGAAAGAGAAAGTGTGAAAAAGCATGGAAGAGTACAAAAGTGGGGGAGAGGGGCAGAAGTTGAGAGAAGGAGAGAAAGAGAAGAGAGAAAGAGAATCTCAAGCAGGATCCATGCTTAGTGGGGAAAGCAACACAGGGCTAGATCCCACAACCATGAGATCATGACCATACCCAAAATCAGGAGTCAGATGCCCAGTAGACTGAGTCACCCAGCTGCACCCCACACCTTTACATTCTTAAATACATATTTTAATATCTTATGTGCTTCTAAAATTAATTATCATAATTCAGGAGTTACTCCATAGGAAAAAAAATTACAGAGATGAAAGTGAGATTAAATAATTATATATCCAGACTGGAGATGTGAATTCTGGGCATGCTTACCAATTATAATGGTTTTCTCAGGTGAAAAAAGGTTCCAACGATGTAGGACTGTCAGCATTAACACCCAGAAAAACATCTGGGAAACTGGGATAAATTGGTCAAGAAACTAGGCTGATGATGTTGTTGGCTCCTAACCTATATGGTATGGCTCAGAAAACTGTCCATTTTGGGTTTAGCAAAAATTAAAAGTAGTAATAACTAAAGTTTCATTGAAGTTTACTTTGTGATAGGCAGAGAGATGAACATCTTCACATGTAATACCACTTCTACATCTAGACTTATAATAAAAGTATAATTACTACACATCTTAGGGATGAGATTCAGTAATTAGCTCAAGTCAGATAATGAAAAAGTAAAAAATCCAACATTCAAACACAGGGTGTCTGACTCCTGGACTTGGGCTTTTTTTGTTTTTTGTTTTTTGTTTTTTGTTTTTGTTTTTTTTTTTTTTTTGAGACAGAGAGAGACAGAGCATGAGTGGGGAGGGGCAAAGAGAGAGGGAGACACAGAATCGGAAGCAGGCACCAGGCTCTGAGCTGTCAGCACAGAGCCCGATGCAGGGCTGGATCCCACCAACGTGAGATCATGACCTGAGCTGACGTCAGAGGCTTAATCAACTGAGTTACCCAGGGGCCCCTGGACTTGAGCTTTTAATCACAGCACCAATACACACTAAGTCTTTAAAATTATTTGAAAACTGTAGAAAAAACCATCAATTGTATGCTTAAGAATAACAAGGTTGTACTATTTTCCATGGCATAATTGTACTCATCTCAAATTGTTAATGAGCTGAGATACAGACATGTGGAGAAAGTGGAATAAGTAAATGGAGCTCGACATTCAAGACAGGTTCTGCTACTGAGAAATCCATTTTTAAAGAAAAGTGTCTCATATACTTGCAATAAAAATGCATATGAATAATTCCGTGTGCATAAAACCGAGAAAAAGAAATTAAACAATTCAGATATTGGTCTTAATAGTTTAGACAATATAATTTCACAAAAACACACTTTACAATCTCATTGTAATTAGGGAAAAGAAGTTCAAAGAGAATGTCAACCTTAGAATCCTTTTCAGAGAAACATCTGCATTAGAAAAAATTGACCACATTAGAATTTTGCAGAAATTAGATTTCTTGGCTATTGTTGTTTGAAAATACAGTCACTATCCTATTACCAACCCAAGTTTGTTTTAAAAATCTTTGAGACACATGAGGATATTTAGATTTGTCCAGAAATTGGACAGCTTAAATGTAAGGGCAAAGATATTCACCTCTATAGAGGCAGTAGAGGGTATCATATTTCTGATTAATTCTCTTCTCTTTTTTTTTTCTCAACCAAAAACAGCATGAGTCTTCTGTATATTTTGAAAGACATGCTATTAGTGTTGAAGCATGAACTAGCCAACCATTTATTGGGCCACTATGTAGTGATTTTTATATGGTAGATTGATAACTACTAATAGCCTTTCCAATTAGACTCTCTCTAAGTCTGTGCATTCCTAAACTTACAGAAACTCTAAATTTTCAAAAATGTCATTTCCAATTCTATACATAATTTAAGCCCATAATTTAACCCTACTGACATCAATGAATCAGGGTAGAGCATTGCATTCATTTCTGCCCCAGCAAATATTTTAAATGTTGGAAAGGTTTGAGAAATCTGTGAAATGAGGAGTTGTTCCCCTCCTCCAGATAAATCACAAATTTTCTCTAAAAGTAAAACTAACCAAGAAGAGACACCATCTGTAAAATTTTAAAGTCTGGTATTCATCACTGTGACTTAAAAAGTATAAAGGCAACCCAGATGGATGATTCCTTGGGACAGCATTATGGCAGTCTGGTGAATATTGAATACACCTGCTGGAGGTGAAAGAAGGAAGGAGAAAGTGAGAAAAATCTTATCTTCTAATACTATCCAGAAATATTACAGTAAAAATATTCAGCAACGTTCCTTCTATATAGTCCAAATTAACTGGAGATGGATGGTTAGGTTCAAGTTTCTTTCTCCTTGTAGGATACGCTCACACTTGGCAAACTCAACCTGGCTATTTTAGCTGTCATAGTTCAGCCGAATGGAATAATTCACTAAATAAAAGCAAACCAAGGGTTAAAATGGTTTTGCCTGAATCTTTCAAAGATTAAACTCACTGATCACCCAGTGGAATCAATGGTTTACTCATGCAAACATAGTTTTTATTTTTTAAACTCTCAAACAGGATGAGTTTATGTGAGGAAATAGTCAAGAAAAATGCACATTTTGAGGTGAGAAGTTAATGAAATTATTGGGAAGGGGGAAAAAAGGAGGAATTGATTTGACCCTCCTTTCCAATTACCATTTCTCAAGCTCTTTTCTTTTTCCTATTTTATGGAAATTAGAAAGAAAAGATGATAGAAACAAAAGAATCAAAGAGGACAAAGTGTTTAGGGAAAAAAAGAAATATAGAGGGGGGAAAAAAGCACCTTGTTTTGAAGCTCTCGCCGAACATGAGTGGAAGAGCATCTTTCACTCAAGTGAATGGCATTTTATTAGCTCAGTGGCTCCCTGTGTTTTACTTAACTCATTCCCAACTCCACCTAAAGTCGCCCCAAAGCTCGATTTCTCCCCAGAGCCCGCTAAGTCAAGATGATGGATGGTGAGCATGTCTTATCTTCCTACATTCTACCTTCACATTGGAGGTAGAGGATTTTGGAGGTTTGGGAAGATGTAATAGTCACATTCTCAGTTTTGTTCTTGATCATTCTTTAAATTACAGTTTACCTGGGTTTTTACCTGTTTTTCTCTCGCCTTTTAGATTATTGCTAAAATGCCACATTCTCAGTGAGATCTTCCCTAACATTCAAACTATCAGCACCTGCTAGTGCTTCCTACTCTCCTCCCTGTTTCGCTTTCCTTTCACACTGATCATTATTGAACACATCATCTGTTTACTTATTTTATTTTACTTATTGTCCTTTCTCTCTATACTTCAGTCATTTCCATTAAAATCCATGAGGCAGGCATTTTCATTTGTCTTGCCCATTGCTGTATCTAGCACATAGTAGACTCTCAATAAATAGCTGCTACTTGGGTTAATTATTTGTTGTGGCTTCTATATATGGATCATATCCAGAGTATCCTACTTTATTTGTCACTATTTCTTTAAGGGCAATAGATAATACAATAGTCATCTTAGGGCTCCTGTGTGACAGTGAGACGTAGTGTAGGTTTTGCAGGCTCGAGTCCTGGTTTTGTGTTATGGTGTCACTACTACAACCTGAGCTTTAGACACTAAACTTCAGCTTCCTCTCTGCAAAGTGAGAGTGAATATAATCACCTCTTTTGGGCGTCATTGCATCGAATAACATGTGAAAAAATTAGACATAGTAAAAAGTGATAGAAATATTGGCTATTTCTGTGTAACAAGAAAATCTGGCTGATTTATCTGAAGTAATAAGTAGTAGATTGGAGCCTGCAAATTATATTAAGACATTTATACTCTTTGGCTATGATCTATGGCAATAATTGACTGGACACCTGAAATACTTTATTTATGCTCCCAAGTAGTTCCATGTCTCTTGAATCTCTAGGTTTGGAGACTATTTGGCCATTGTAGCTGAATTATATAATAGCATCCATCTTTTGTACACAATATTATGGTGAACTCAAATAATTATAACTTTATATGCAGCATGCACTTTTCATATCACATAACCTATTCTTTAGCAAACATACTTAAGTAAAATTTTGAGAAAGAAGTCATTCTTTGGTATGTTTATTGTCACTTGAGAAAAATTGGTGTGGCAAGCTTATTGTCTACAGAGAAAATTATTTGACTCTATAAAATAGCTTGCTTTTCATACCACTGGTATAGCACTTCATTTTAGAAATGTGGTATTTTAACATTGTAGGACCATGAGAAGGAGGTGATTTCACTCACCAGCTGAGAATCATGAGCTCAAAGGGCATCTAAGAAGTCTTTAAGGAATGAAGCAGCTAGACATGAGGGGAAAAGGGCTGGATTTTTTAACCTTTTATTTGATGTCCTCTGACTTCACCTCCTGCCTGATTCAGGTTCACTGCAACAGTATTATCGCTGATGCCAAAGAGAAATTTTAGGCTGTAGGGGTTGCAAGTTGAGAAGCAGGTAAGCCTACCTTCCACCCAAGGACTAATTCAGCACCATTTGCTTTAATTAGCCAGGCAGATTCCTCTGCAAGTTAATCTATCAAAACCTGACACAAACCCAGAATGCCCCACGAGCTTGTTCCTTCTGCTGAGGACTGAACCCTCGCCTGACTCTTACCATGATTTTGGCCATTCTCGTGTCCTGCTCTAGAGTCCATTTTCAGAAGACAGAGCCTTCAAATTCTGCCTTGTTGAATTAGTCTACATGGATGTGGACTGACTAAGAGGAAAACCACCATTGATGGTATCATCAAGGTGCACAGTGGTCACTGACCTAACCTACTCCCTTTATGGAAAAGGAAACCAGTGCATGAAGGCTGTGACTTGATGAGAGAATGAGAGATGGAGGTGAACTTAAGGGGGAAGTCTCCATGTCAAGTCTGAGGCTTTTTCCATGTAATGTTCTCTACTCTGAGTATTCTCTTTTCGCCTACTTGAATATTTGTAAATGTTAGATTACAGCAAATAAATAATATATGACATATTCATCAAAGAAAGGGAAAACTACAGAACTGGGGCAGTTGGGCAGATGTTTGTTCCTTAAATGGGAAAACACACAGGCAGTGTTTAAATCAATGGCTGGCATTTCTTAATTGCTCAATGAATGTTAATCAACATGTATTCATCAGGCAGTAAGATTCCCTGTAGCAAGATCTGAGGTATTTGTGAATTCTCTCAGAATTAGACAATATGAACAATTTATATAGTCATGCACTAGCTCTTGTGACGTTGGACAGTTTATATAACCTCTGCAACTCACTTTCTTCATCTATAAAAGAGAAGGCCAATATTAACCATCCAGAGTTGTAGGCATAATACCTGGAATTTAAGAGATGCTCATAAATGATGGTTTCCATTAAACTCTCATAATGATATCCTCATCATGAAGCAGCTAATGACTAAATATTTTAATCCAGCTTTGAGAAATTGAGACAGATTAAAATTGGCAAACATCTTACCTCCCTCTATCTCCAAGCACATGGAAAGCCTATCTTTCCTGGTCCTCTTGAAGTTAGGTGTAGCCATGGGACTTTCTCTGACCAATGAAATATGAGCAGAGGTGTCATTTCTAGATGAAAGCACATAAGAGTCACTTCAGTATCTTCCATCCTGGCTTTCTTCTGAATTATTGACTGGTGTTTTGGATGATCACAGCCCACATCACCTTGACACCTTCAGTAAGGACCACATGGAACAGAGCACCTTGCCAATGAATGATGGACATGCATGTGAGCAAAGAATGAAGGTTGTGTTGTGTTCTACCCCTGAAATTTGGAGAAATTGTTTTTCCTTACCTTCAGATAACCTAGACTATCTTCATTTATACAAAAAGAGATTTCAAAGTTAAATCTTCATGAAAACTATTCACCCAGGGTGCCTGGGTGGCTCAGTCAGCTGAGCATCTGGCTTCAGCTCAGGTTATGATCTTGCAGTTCGTGGGTTCGAGCTCCACATTGGGCTCTGTGCTGACAGCTAGCTCAGAGTCCAGAGCCTGTCTTCAGATTCTGTGTCTCCCTCTCCCTCTGAATTTCCCCTGATCATGCTCTCTCTCTCTCTCTCTCAAAAATAAATAAAACATTAAACAATTTAAATTAAAAAAACTATTCACCCAATAACATCCACATAAATCCTTATCAGTATTAAAATTTTCATTTAAAAATTCCATATAACTTATTAATTATGATTCATTTATTTATATCAATAAATCCATTCAATAATATTTTCTGAGAACACCTGTGTACATAGCACATTTAATTCCCTAATTTCTAAAAGAGTGACTTTTGCATAGTAGACATGCAGTAGATGTTTCTTAAATTAAATTTGTGAATTGAATTCTGTGGTGCCATTATTACTCAGACGACCACATATTACTGTGTGTGTGTTTTTAGGATAACTATTGCCAGTATGCAACTATGGATCTAGAAGAATGAGAGAGACATTTATCAACCTATAATATTTAAGCCCAGTTTCATCTTCAAGTAGGAAGGTACCAATGATGTCCACCATAGTTCTCCTTTGTAATCTTTGAGTTATACATGATTGGGTTGAATGCAAAGTGGACATAATAAAATTATAAAAGGAAGATAAACTCTAGGTCAAAGTATAAAATTTATGTTTGGCTCTTTTATGCTCTTCCAATGTCATTTTTTGTGTTTCTAGTCCTCTGGAAACCATGGACATAAATATTACAGAGTATATTTTCCCTTAAACTATATGGCACTCCAGTCTATCTTGCCCCTGCTCCCCAATCCCAGTCCACGTAGTGAAGCCCCAGAATTAGCTAACCAAGGTTTCTATCAACCTGATACACGAGCCTGGTCCAGGAGTGGTCAACTAGAGCTAACCAGAGTCAATGAGAACTGAGTAACATCGGTTCTGGAACTTCTGCTCTAGCAAATAGGAATTAGAAATTCTTTTTCTGCTGGGGGACTGAACTAAAACTAAGACATCTGTTGGCATCTTGCCACAGTGCTATAAGAGTGTGCCTCACAATAAACTAACATAGAGAAAAACATTAGAGAGAATGGGAAGAGAGAGAGAGATTATTCCTTTTCATTATTCTCTCTTTTCCAGTCTCACCAATTCCTTTTCCAGACTTGGGGACCTGATGGCTTGGCAATTCTCCATACCCTATAACTTAAACCATTTCCTCTGCAGTTCTCTTGAGACGTCGGATGACTCTTCTTGCTACTCGTATTGCACAACAGGGAGGCTCAATTAGTGGTCTCCTAGACCACCAATCATCACCTCCACCTTCCTATGAAATAGTCCCCTCCAAATGACCATTACAAACATTCACTTTTCTCTCCAAGCTCTTCCTCCCAATGTCACGTCTATCTCGTCAACCCCAGAAGACAGCTCGCCCTCCTCATTCAGAAGAAATTAGAGAATGAATTCTTACAAATCATATTCCCCTGATTGGATATATGTACATTTAACCCACCTCTTTTCTTTCTGCCTCAGTGAAAGAATAATTTTCTTAATATATTTCAGGTTAATTCCTCCACATGAGATCTAGATTTTATCCCTCCCTATTGTCTAGGAATCCTCCTGCATTCCTATTCTGTCTCTCAATCTCTTTTTCCCTACTAAAACATATTCACTCAACTGTTGGGTTGCCAAATTTGCAAATAAAAACAGGAATATCCCATTAAACTTCAAATAAACAATGAAAAAAATCAATTGAAGTATGCCCTAAATAGTGGAGAATATATTTATACAAGTATTATTTGTTTTTTCAATCTAAAATTTAAATTTAACTAGATATCTTGTATTTATTCTGGCAACTCTACTCAGCTACAATGCAAACAAGCATACAAGGCTTACAGGCAATTCGTGGGGAGCAACTCATTGTTTTTCTCCTCATTTATATCAACTCATTCTGGAGGAATGGCCTTGGATTTATGTTAGTATGCTCTTACAGTTGTTACAGACTTTCCCCCTCATTAATATTGACCTCTGAGAGCATCGCTTACATGTTATTATGGAAAAAACTCCTAGGATGGGTGGATGTCTCAGTCATTTGAGTGTTACACTTTGGCTCAGGTCATGATCTTGTGGTTGGTGAATTCAAGCATCTCATTGGGCTTGCTGCTGTCAACCGCAGAGCTGGCTTCAGGTCCTCTGTCTCCCTCTCTCAGTCCCATCCCCCACTATCATCCCACTCTATCTCAAACTAAATAAAACATTTTCAAAAATGGGGGAACATTTAGGCTCTTTCCATGATTTGGCTATTGTAGAAAGTACTGCTATGAACACTGGGGTACATGTGCTCCTATGCATCAGCACTTCAGTATCCTTTGGGTAAATCCCTTGTGGGTCATAGGGGCATTCTACTGATAGTTTTTTGAGGAACCTAAATGTCCATCACCTGATGAATGGATCAAGAAGATGTGATATATATATATATATATATATACATACAATGGAGTACTACATGGCAATGAGAAAGAATGAAATATTGCCATTTGTAAGAAAGTGGATGGACCTCGAGGGTGTCATGCTAAGCGAAATAAGTCAGGCAGAGAAGGACAGATACCATATGTTCGCACTCATAGGTCTAATAGGAGAAATGTAACAGAGGACCATAGGGAGAGGAAGGGGGAAAGAGAGTTGGGGAGAGAGTTGGACACAAATCATGAGAGACTATTGAATACTGAAAATGAACCGAGGGCTGAAAGGGGGGAGGGGTGATGGTCATGGAGGGGGGCACTTGTGGAGAGAAGCACTGGGTGTTATATGGAAACAATTTGACAATAAACTATCATAATTTTTTTTAAATGCGGGGGGGGAAGTCTTTACTGCCTAGGACTGAAGACTGATAGGAAGGGATAAAGAGACTGAAGGAAGAAGGAAAATCTGTTCTAATGCACATATACATGCAGGCGCACCACACCAACACTCTGACTCACACAATCTCTTGTCATCTCTACATCTCATCTGGTCATTACCCTCTCTAGAATTTTCTATACTACTCAATTCTCAACCTTATGGAACCTGCCACTGTTCTTATCATTCCAATGTGTCTGCCGAAAATAAGGCTAACTGACTTTTAATCATGAAATCCAGCAGACACATTTTAGTCCTCACCTCACCTGTCCTTTGTTTTCTTTCTTATGTTTTACTGTCCTTTCTTCTAGAAGCACTGTTGTTATCTCCCCCAAAAGCCTGGAAAATCCAGAAGCTGGAAGAGCCTATGAAGGCTGCTCCTCTACAGATTTTGAAGGTAGCATGGCTTCCCTGATAGTCCTTCTAGCTTCTAAATTGTGAGGGAATAAATTTCACTTGCTTTAAGCCACTTAGTTTATGGTATTTTGTGATGGCAATCCTAGGAAACTAATATACTTAGGACACTATTACATTATTTTCTGATACTCCCTATTTCTCAGAGTTTTAATCTTATTCCTCCATTTAATATGTAAATTTTGTTAGTCACCAAAGTTTGACCTTCAGCCCCTTATCCCTCTCATTTTACTGTGATTTACCTAAATGACCTCATCCACCGCAGAACTTTAAATACTGTCAATATACCACCTGCCAGGTATATATGCAACAGTTTATTGCTATAATCATTAGTGTTATTAGCCAATAAAGGATAGGGACAATGGTTCTTTATATCTCTGAATCCTAAAAACACAAATAGCACCATCTTGAAAACAGGTCACATTTAACCCCTCTTAAATTAGTGGAGGAATTTATGGCTGAAGAAATGCATGCACCTTGAAGAGCTGCACATTCTTATTTTGCATCTAAGACGTGAGCCAATCAGTGTCCTCGCCCCTGACTTTCCCAATAGTCATTGCAATGCTTAATTCTGAGAGCAATATAAACATTTATTCTGATAGTTATTTGAGTGGAACAAGTCATGGAATGAGAACTCCTAAGCGAGACTGATTCGGATGATCTTCCTAAGTAGGCAGAAGCAGCGGAACCAAGCCGCAAAAAACAACAGTCCCGATCACGATTATTTTAGCACCACTATGTTGGCTTTATTTATTTATTTATTTATTTATTCTTTTTTAAAAAATTCCATTTCATCCCATCAAATTGTTTTAAGTATATATTTTATTTTTAAAGAGAGAGAGTGCATGTGTGCAAGTGGGGGAGGGGCAGAGAGAGGAGAAAGATTGAGAGAGAGAGAGAGAGAGAATCTCAAACATGCTCCATGCTATCAGCACAGAGCCCAACGCAGGGCTTGATCTCACGAACAGTGAGATCATGATCTGATTTGAAATCAAGAGTCAGACACTTAACTGACTGAGCCACATAGGCACTTCCATCCTATCCAAGTTTTGAGGTGACCTACAGAAAACACACAAAATAAATAATAATAAAAACTGACAACCCTATGATATGCACTTAACAACTAAAGTTTCTAAGAGTACTGTGTTGCTCAAATGGGAAGATATGGAAAACGAGGCTTATGCTTATAAAGCAATTACAACATGTAAGGCACTATCATTTTGAGAAAAGGAAAGTTGTTCTTTCTTTGAAGAAATAAAAAATCTCTTGTATCAATTTAGGACTCTAAAGGAGTACTCGAAATCCAGTATGAGTGCCCAGTTTGTGTGAAACAAGCATGAATTTGACAAATGGCCTGGCCTCTCTGTTCTTACAAAGCAGAGTGAAGCCAGCAGAGATCAGCTACTTCTGGGAAGAGCTGGGAGAGAAAATGCAAATGGCAACAACCACAGCCAGAAACCAGCTCTCTTTTGTAGACAACAGTTTTTCTATTGTTGGAGTTTCTGAGGATTAGAGAGTCCTTCCCAATCCATATCGGATCAACTTGTTTAGCCTTGATTTTTTTTTTAATTTAAAGTGGTACTTATTAACTTTATTTATATTTGAAAAACGCCATCCCAGTGGAGCTACTGCACCTGAGTCTTCATGATGGATGCATTATCTCCCAATCACCTACTCATCCATCCAAGCACATGCTTTCACTGTCTCAGGAGGAACACACCTGTGACTTCCTGGCGCTGGGCACAGACCTGGCCTGCCATAAGCCCATTCGTGGGTGGCATATTGTCCCTTTGCTCCTTTTCTCTCAAAATGTCTCCTTTTAGGAAAACAGAAAACCCTAGATAAACAACAAAACACGTTGTCATAAAAGGCCTCTAGCAAGCATGAGCCAGCCAAGATCTGCACGGGTTTGATCATTTCCAGCACGTTCATCCAGAAAACAGATGCAAATGGGAGTTGAGGGGGACACAGAGCAATAACATTTTCCACTGTGCTGTGCTGCACAGTGTCACAATTACAGACACATCTGCAGTAACTCATACTTTCTGGGAATCTAATAGAAATTCTTTTATTTCATTTTTCTACCTGCATCAAAAGCCAGATACTGCTATTTCATCTATTTCTTCCTAATTTTAGTCTGTCAAATCTGGTAACAAGGTGACTTCCTACCTTGAGGGACTCCCCCTGTACTGGTCTCACCCTTCTTGTGGCCAGATCACCAACCTATTTTTTTCAAAGATTCTGAGAAAATCTGCCAACAGGAGGACATTTCTCCTACAGTAGGCAGATGAACAAAACAAAATGGATGGAAATAATGCAATAAAGGATAGAGGAATTGGCAAGTGGGAGCTTGGCCAGCAAAAAAGAATTTGCTAGCTAATAAATTGAGGTTGAACATGACAGAGTGGAAATGTAACCTTTACAAGTGGAATCCACAAGAATTCAAACTTGAAATGTTGGAAAGCACCCTGACAGAGCCTGCTTTGTTTAATGATGACCTCAGTGATTTAAGGAGAATTATAAATTCTAGTAAAAGTGAAAGATAGAGGAAAAGAATAAAAAATGGTACCTCTTCAATTCTAGAATGAAACAGATTAGAAAAATATTTCTGAGGATACTCAAGTAAGTGGATGAAATGAGATAAAGAACTGTGTCTCCCTTGAATTCTCTTGCATAAGATGACTTCCAAAATCTACACAACTCAACTATCATTGTGATCTGCCTATGTTTATAGATTTTTTAAAGATCTTATATATAAGATCAACTCTCAGCCTACTTCTCTTATGTATGGGTTTCCTGTTGATTTTAAGTTTGTAATTTTTGGGATGTCTGGGTGGCTCAGTTAGTTAAGCATCAGCTTTGTCTCAGGTCATGATCTCATGGTTCATGGGTTCAAGCCCCGTGTTGGGCTCTGTGCTGACAGCTAGCTCAGAGCCTGGAGCCTGCTTCAGATTCTGCATCTCCCTCTCTCTCTAACCCTCCCCTGCTCACTCTGTCTCTCTCTGTCTCTCAAAAATAAATGAAAAACATAATGTGTAATTTTTGCACATATTTTCTATCCACCTTGAATGGGTTATAAAGGAACAAAGAAGAGATTTCAAGCAGCTGTTTTTTTTTACCAATGGAAAGACTATGTTAATTAGTGCTAGCCCCATTACTTTTATTGTACGAAATCACTGCATAACTTGTCTTAACTATAAAACCTGATGTTGATGTCAGCACTATGGAAACATGAAATATTTCATTAAAAAGAAACAGAATCTATAGCCCAACATCTGCATTTCATAGAAGGGGAGCCCGAGATCCAACAAGGGTGAGTGTTACACAATAAAGCACATTTCAGAGTCGGATGCATTTAAACAAAATTGTCCCAACACAGCTCCTTCATAGGTCTTGTCCACTGATGTCAGGTTGTATCTGTTTTACTCATAAGCTGGCAAAAATAAAGAGGTCTAAGGGTGCCTGGGTGGCTCAGTCGGTTAAGCGTCCAACTTCGGCTCAGGTCATGATCTCACGGTTCGTGGGTTCGAGCCCCACGTCAGGCTCTGTGCTGACAGCCAGCTCAGAGCCTGGAGCCTGTCTTTGGATTCTGTGTCTCCCTCTCTCTCTGACCCTCCCCTGCTCACACTGTCTCTCAAAAATCAATAAAAAACATTAAAAACTTAAAAATAAAGAGGTCCAGTATCTCAGAGATGGAAGGCCAGTTAGAGATGAACTTATCCCACTGGTTAATAGATGGAGAAACTATTTCCTTAGGGCCGTGTAATTAGTTAGCTAGTTAATATTGTGAGTTGATGATCTTTTACCCTCCATTCAATAGTTTACCTGGAACAGATAGAATTCAGTCTTATTTTAAATCCAATGAATCTTGGGAAAGGTGTTTAGTTTATATGGTGACTTACCTACCAAAACTGAAGATCAGTTTATTTTATTCTATAAACTGTGTGAACTAAACCCACTGGCTTTGCAGAAGACCAAAGAAAGGGGACTGTGAGAGGTTAATCTGCCTTCCTAAACATATGAGGAGTCTGAGCCCATTAATGTTGCAGTGGAGAAAGATGCATCACTGAATGAACCTCAGCTCCTTCTTTGTATGTAAACACCTGCCCTGGTGCTCTCTCTGGACTCCCCTCTCATCAGGCTGCAGGTGCCTCTGTACTGTGATCTCCACATCTCCATGAACTTTTCAATCAGGGTTTAACTTTTGCCAAAGGAATTTGTTTTCATTTGAAATGTTTATTTACTTATTTTTGAGAGAGAGAGAGTTTGAGAAGGGAGGGGGAGAGAGAATCCCAAGGAGGCTCTGAAGTCTCAGCATAGAGCCCAATGTTGGGCTTGAACTCACAAACTATGAGGTCATGACCTGAGCCGAAACCAAAAGTTGGACACTTAACCAACTGAGCTACCCAGGCACCCCATTTCCCCAAATCTTTGATTCAAAAGGAATTATATTTATTTTATTTTAGGTTTTGTTTATTTTTGAGACAGAGAGAGAGAGAACGTGAGGGGGGGAGAGAGAGAGAGAACCCTAAGCAAGCTTTTCTCTGCACTGTCAGTACAGAGCCTAATGTGGGGCTCAAACTCATAAACCATGAGATTATGAAGTGAGCGGAAATCAAGAATCAGATGCTTCATTGACTGAGCCACCCAGAAGCCCCAGGAATTTGTATTTTAAGCCATATATGCATTTGTAGAAAGTGTTTTTTTTCTCCTCTGTGTAAAAGCAGCAACAAGGAGGCAGGAAAAGCATTTGGGAGTACATACAAAGTTTTTTTCTGACATCCTTGAAATAACACCATATGGTTGGTTTCCTTTGTTGTCTTTGTGTAAGCCAAAATCTAGTCCCACGCTGACTGCTTGCTAACCAGGGCCTAGTCATATGGCCACACATTTGTAGAGCACACCTTCCTAGATGTGGCCTGCATCTCGAAGGGCTGTCTGTGTTTAGTGACCTTCCCAGAATTCCCCTTGTCAATATGTAACAGGTGACTGATTAGTACTGAAGGATCTGTGTGAATGCTCAATTTAATTCAACTTTGTTCTAATAATGTCACTGGAAAGTCTAATTGAGGTGAATGTTTCAAATTTTGATATAATTACTTACTGCACAATAATGGTTTTGTAGTTTATGAATATCAATAAGATACCTTCCAAGTTATTTATCACTTTGTTAAATATGTAAAAGAAAATGCCAGAGAAGCATGTCTAGAAGGACTGAGTGGTGCAGTCTAATTCCAGCTTTGCAGATGATCTTTTCATTCATTGATTCATTCATTCATTCACTCACTCAGTCACTCATGCATCCATGCATTCAACAAACCTGTATTGACCTCATACTATATACACCCTGAGAACTTAAATCCTAACAGAGGAGACTTACAATAGCTGTAATAAATTAGCCAAATGTATTTTATGTTAGAAGGTGATATATGCTATAGAAAAATGAAAAAAAAGTACACCAAATTAGAGGAATGGGGAGAGCTCAGAATTGGGTGTGACTTTGAGAGATGTTACAATTGCAATAACTAGGAAGGAAGGGGTATTACAGAGGCCCTGACTTAAGAGATAAACTTGAACTACACCTATGAACCTCTGAATTTTCTAATTTTTGAAAGGAAGACATATAACTTAAATTAAAATAATGGCTGAAAGTGAATAAGAATTGTAATTAATATCTCTCCACATAAACCTCACTATGGAATAAGAAAGATGCAGATTTCCATTATTATCATCTTTACTCCATACTCCAATCCATTCCTAATTCTATGTCTCCAACACTGGCTAACAAACTCAGAATTTATCCCTTCTTTTATGTTTTTTCTGTTTATTTTTTTTTCAAGTCCATTCTACACTCAGTAGTTTGATTTTGTTCATGAGACATGACTTGGCACATGACCTGCTCATCTTCAAAATGCTTCCATTGCTCCCCAGTAGTCTGACACTGTGTAGGGTCTTTGAATTGCAGCTAATTAAAACCAAACTAGCAGCTCTCATAATGACTAAAATTAAAAATATTGTTAACACCAAATACTGGGAAGGATGTGGGAAAACCATTTATCATACATTGTTGGAGGCAGTGTAAAATGCTATAGCCATCTAGAAAATAGTCTAGCAGTTCTTTAAAACATCTATCATGCAACTACTTTTGCAAGCTGTATTTTAGGTATTTATCCCAGAGAAATGAAGACATGTGCTTATACAAATCATATACACAAGTATTATAGCAGCTTTATTTATGACATCCCCAAACAGGAAAAACTAATATGTCCTTCAACAGGCAAATGGTGGATGTCACAAACGATACTACATCCATACCATGGGATACTACTCACAAACAAAAAAAGATACACTATTGGTACACAAACAATCTGAAAGAATCTCCAGAGAATTACCCTGAGTGAATAAAGCCAATTCCAGGCTATATAGTGTAGGATTCCATTTATGCAACATTCTTGATATGACAAATGTATAGAAATGGAAAACAACCTGGAAGTTGCTATGAGTTAAGGAAAAGGTGAAGGTGAGAGGAAGGTGGAGATGTCCATGCAAGAGTAACATTAAGGATTCATGGGGTGCTGGAAATGTTCTGTATCTTAGCCGTACCCGTATTGGCATCCTGGTTTTGACATTGTACCATAGTGTTGCAAGGTGTTACCTTGACATAAATTGGGTAAAGGGTACATGGGTCTCTCCACATTGCTTCTTGTAACTGCTTATGAACCCACAAGTATTTCAAAATAAAAAGTTTAAGTTTTTAAAAAGCTACATTTGCTCTCTTTTAGATCAAGTTTCCATTAATTTAGTTAGTATTCATCAAGTTTTGACTCTGGGTATCTACTCTTAAGAGACCTTTCAATGCATGAATGGCTAGCATGTACAATCTTGCAAGCCAAATGCTCCATTAGTGGTGGCTTCCTGGAGTCCTTTTCTGAAGTGGGTTGTGAGTCCACACGTATATCAAACAGACAAGAATGCCTTAATGCATGATCAATGTCTACAATGAATGTGGAGACAAGGGGTGGCAGATGGCATATTTGATCTCTCAAGCAGTGTAAATGCATAAACAGAAAACTTACAGTATTAGAGGGTACATAGTAATAAACAGAGGTAATAAGCAATTCTGCCTAGGAATGTAGAGAAGATGCTGAAATAATAGAGGAAACTTTTTAAGGCGTAATGTAAGGGAAAGAACTTTTCACAGAGAAGAAATCATGTGCTTGAGCATAGTGAGAAGTGCTGGGTGATTGCAATATAAAAATCGTATATAAGCATGATGAGAAGTGGAGCAGACAGCTCGGGGCTATCTGGCCGTCGAGTCGCTGTAGTGTGCATGCTAACGACTTCAGTTATTCATAATTTTTAATGGTAACTTAGAATTGGGGACATATTATAACATATTATAATCTTAACTTTTTTTTAGCAAGATACAGATTGCGTGTCTTTATCTGGCCCTTATCATCACCACTTTTGTGCCTACGAGGAGTAACACAGAGAAGCAGACAGAGTAAACCTGCTTCATCCTGGAGAACTAGTGCGATCCCTGGAAGTTAGCCCTTTTCCCAAGTGTACTTGGCTCGATCAAAGATCAGGAAGAAGCCGGAGAAAAATTATTTTAAACTGAATTAATTTTTACAATTGGTGCACAGAGAGGTAAACACCATGCGTTTAAAGAGTCACATATGGTGCATCACACATGCTAGCCTGGATTCCTTACTATGCAGCATGTGGGTGCCTGATGGAACAGTAGTTCCCAACCTGGCTGATCACCACTATTATCCAGGGAACTTTAAAAATCTAAATTCCCAGACCATACCTCAAATTTACTCAATGAAATTTTTAAAAAAGACTTAGAGACGTGTTGTTTTTTTAAGCTCTCAAGGGGTCCTCATTTGGGACAAGTTTGAAAAGCAGTATATTTAAAACTTAAGGCTTGTGATGGGCTGAAATGTGTCCCCCCAAATTCATATGTTGGAGCCTTGACTACTAGAATCTGAGAATATAACTGTATGTGGAAATAAGACCTTTAAAGAAGGAACAAAGTTAAAATGAGACCATTAGAATGGGCCTGAATCCAGTCTGACTGGTGTCTTCATAAGAGGAAATCTTACATGTGGAGAGACACCAGGAAAGAGCACCCACAGTGGAAGGAGCATGTGAGCACACGGGAAGAAGGTGCACTTCAAGGAAAGGGACCTCCGAAGAAACCACACCTGCCAACCCCTTGATCTTGGACTTCAGGATGTAGAAAATAACTTTGTTGTTTGTGCCACCTAGTCTGTGGTATTTAGTCATGATATCCCTTGCACACTGATAAAGTCTGAAAGCCTGTAGGATGCTGAATAAAATGGTGTTAGAGTACTTGGTCTAGTGGGAAAAGCGAAGATCAGAACCAAAGTGGAAAAGACCCAGAAACAGCTAGAAGATGAATGAACGAGTATCATCTTTAAGAACTGGGATGTGCCCACTGGACAAATCCTTCTCATTACCTATACTTGTTAATGATATTTTGTTGCAACACATAGCTGTGTTCATTCCTTTACAATGCCTCTATGGCAGCTTTCATCTGGCAAAGTTGAGTAGTTAAAACAGAAACCATTTGGCCTATAAAGATTAAAATATTTACTACCCAGCCCTTTCCAGAAAAAAAAGTTGTCAAATCCACACTAGAGTGTAAATTAAAAAAGGGCAGGGACCTGATCCGTCTAGCACAGCACAGCCAAGAGAACTTTTTGCTATGGTCGAAACATTCTATCTGTGCTGTCACTATGGTAGGCACCAAACACGAGACTATTTAAATTTAAACTTAATTTTTATTTTTTTAATTTTTTAAATGCTTATTTATTTTTGAGAGAGAGAGACAGAGTGCAAGCAGGGGAGGGGCAAAGAGAGGGAGACATAGATTCCAAAGCAGGCTCCAGGCTCTGAGTTGTTAACACAGAGCCCGAGGCGGGGCTCAAACCCACAAACCGTGAGATCATGACCTGAGAAGAAGTTGGATGCCCAACCGAGTCACCCAGGTGCCTCAAGTTTAAATTTAAATTTAAGTTAAATACAGTAAAATTTAAATTGAATTCCTTAGTCTCATTAGCCATAATCAACCTTGCAAATAGCCCTATATGTGGTCAGTGGCTACCATATTGCCTAACGCAAGTGTAGTGTCATGCATTCCTGTATTCTCAGTGCCCAGATTAGTGCCTGGAAAATAATAAATAAGACTTCCATAAATCATTGCTAAATGAGTAAATGAATGAATCAATGAAAAAGGAAAACGACATTTAATGTTTCATTTGTATATAAGCATTAAAATTCACATTATTCCCCAAATCCCCATCTCCTGGCTTTGCAGCCTAATAGAGGTACTTCGGTGAAGGGACTTTCCAGTTGTAATTAAGGTAATGAATCTTAAGCTAAGGGGATGATCTTGGAATATCCATGTGAGCCCAGTCTAACCATGCAAATCCTTAAAAGCAGAGAAGTTTCTCCGGCTGGAGTCAGACAGCAGATGTTGCCGAAGAGGAAGGCTGGTGAGATGAGGCAAAAAGGGAGCCAGAGAAATTGGAAGCATGAAAAGGATTTCTACATCCTCCATTGCTGGTTTGAAGGAAGCCGCAAGCCTTCCTAATGCACGTGGCCTCCAGAAGCTGAGAGCAACTTTCAGCCCACAGCTGCGTGGCTCTGAACTCAGTCAACACCCTGAATGAGCCCGGAAATGAATTTCTCCCTATAGCTTCCAGAAAGGGCTACAACCATGTTCTGAGGCTCTGAGCAGGGAACCAGTACCTGAACCTCAGACTCAGAAACCATGAGAAGATAAATAGATGCCAAGCTGCTTTGTTTGCGGTCATTTGTCATTTAACCAGTCACAGTGCAGACACGAAGTCTCCACAAATTAGATCTTCAGAGTGATCGTAAATGAAGCATGAATTACTATATATGTGAGAGGAAAACCAACCCCCAGCCCACCCTCCAGATATTCCTTCTCAAGGATCTGGGGGAAAGGCAAGTCTCCATTTATGTAAGACCGTCTTGCCTGGCACAGAAAGACAACTTCGGAGCCAGTGTGCAAGTCAGCAGTGTTGGCCGGTCAGACGGACTGTGAGAGCTTTCAGAGACACCTCCTACCAATGTCCACACACACACACACACACACACACACACACACACACAACCCAGGTTCTAGGTTAAGAAGGGTCTTGTAAAGACAGTTTCAAGCCAAACCAGACTGAGCAACTTCTCCTAAACTGACAGAAAAAAATCACAAGCCACCAGAGGCATCTGGGTGGCTCAGTCGGTTGAGTGTCCAACTTCCGTTTGGGTCATGATCTCACAGTTTGTGATTCATGGGTTTGGGCCCCACATCAAGCTCTGTGCTGACAGCTCAGAGCCTGGAGCCTACTTTGGATTCTGTGTCTCCCTCTCTCTCTACTTTTCCCCCGCTCGTGCTCTGTCTGTGTGCCTCTCTCTCTCTCTCAAAAATAAACATTTTTAAAAATTAAAAAAATATCACAAGCCACGTAATCAAGCATCCACCTCATCTTTTAGGTTCCCCCCTCTGTAGTAGTTTGTTTTCTTTCATGAATCTTGAGATATCCAATTAGTTAGGTTTAGCGTGTAATTACACCATTCTCCAGGAAGGCCAAGCAAACATAAATATGGTAAAGTTACGTCTACTAAAGCATTTAGCTTAGTAAGTTGTTTTCAAATATCTTTAAGGTAATGTTTAAGGCAAACATTTAGAAAGAGCTTTGGACTTAATGATAATCCAGTAGCCTTTCACCTTCTTCTTAGAGCACACACCTCTCTCTCTCTAATAATGTCAGGCCTAGAACCTCCTTATATTGATTCTATGCTAAGTACCCCATTACCTTTCTGGTATTTCTTGATGCCAACACCTTTGTGTATTCTTTCATGTAGCTTTCAGAGTACAACTTCCTGAGTTTTTACCATACAACGCACACAATAGCAGTAAAACTGCAGACAGTAATTTTCAAGTTGTTACCCAAAAAGAGAATCAACTTTTTACCCCTAACATTATGTATTTTGCACTTTATTATACATTTTCCTTTATTCCCTTAGTCTTTGTTTCTTATCTTGGCATTACCAACATTGTAATGGGCTTTTTCTGTATTCTAAACATCCCCTATCTGCTTAATAAACGAGGAATATAAATTATCAAGCTGTGTTTATCTTTGAGTTTTATGAGTTATTATGAATAATAAATTGTATGAATTGTTGTGCCATTTCACAACTCTAATATATATCAAACTTAGTATTAATATTGGGGCTATTTGGTCTTAACTTGTCTGTTACTGATAAAGGACAAGAACTTCTAAAAAAAACCAAAGAGTTAATTCCTTGCAGTTCACAGTGAAGTCATTTAAAATATTTCTGATTGTTGGTTTTCTGTTTTACTCTTTCTAGTACTTGAGCTTAATTCACATTTTAAAAACCATATTATTGTCATCCCTAATGAAGTATCTTTTTAACATATTTGGATGGTCTCGATTCGTTAACCTTAAGGCAAGAAAATGAGGAACTAACAACTGAAGGAAAAAAAAGGTCACTGTAAGTGGTTTTAATGACAGAAAACGTGAAAATCAAGCGATATTTTCATACCCACAGTTCCACATGCCAGTGTGATTCAGGCAGAACTTCTGATGATAATAAATGTGCATGTTGTGGTGTTAGTAATCAGATGATTGGTATAAAGAAATAAGAATTTTCGTGAGGAAAATTATTCATGTCTGCTGAAGAACCACTTCCAAAGCACCTCCGACAGAGTAGTCATTCTGGAAATGTTAGTAGGTGCTCCTCACCAAATGGAACTTAAGGTCAAACACAACTGAGAAAATCTTTGGACAGTCCCTGTCCTTGGAGAGTTGTGATTAAGAAAAATGTGTTAAAAGTCTAGAACAGTTGTTGATGAAGTAAAATCCTTCATGTAGTGGAATCCAGAACACTCTTAATTTAGTTGCCTAAAGAACTCTTTTCCAAGGAACATCTATTAATATCTTGTGGGAAATGATCTGCAAGAATAATCTTGCGTACATTTTTCTTCTATACTTAGTTGTAGTTCCAAATGCACGCTCTACAAAATAGCGAACGTTTCCCACTACACGTTTTAGTGTGGTCCATATAAAATGTTTTAAGTAATTTCATGCATGTATGAAATAATAAAAATGTTCCCCGATTTGAAGTGCTTGGAAGAGAAACAAGATGGTTGTTTTTTTCATCAGTAGCTACTATGCCCATTGCTTAGTTTAATCCCCCTTCTTTCCTTTCCACGCACACAAAACCAAGGGGAGAGGGCTGCCGAGCACTGCAGTCAAAGAGAACTTTCTTATTGTGGATTTATCAAAGACGCACACGAGCTGAATATTGGTGGATTTTGCACAGGCCCAAATAAAAGAGAGGAGATTTTAAGAGAAGAGAACATAAAGGAGAGTCAGAGTGGAAAACGAAGTGGCAGATTTCTGAAATTATTTTGTAAGTCAGTGGAGTTAATGCATATAAAGCTCTTAACAAAATGTGTCTTATGTGGTACCAGCTTATAAATGTTATTACCATTATTAATTGTCACAGGAGGCTCTCTTTCTCACTGTATATTCTGGGCAAGGAGAGGAAAGCTAAAGTACCTTTCCTTCTTGGAGAGTATGACAGACACTCACTGTAGCCCTTTTCCCATCCCTACTGACTCCCCAGGGAGTAAGCAAGCATATGGGCTAGAATATGCCTATATCAGAGCACATTGTCCTGATGGGCAGAGTCACAGTGCTTTTTCTTTTTTTAATTTTTATGTTTATTTAGTTTTGAGACACAGAGAGACAGAGCATGAGCAGGGGAGGGGCAGAAAGAGAGACCCAGAATTGGAAGCCAACTCCAGGTTCTGAGCACAGAGCCTGACACAGGGCTCGAACTCATGAGCTTTGATACCATGATTTCAGCCAAAGTTGGACACTTAACCAACTGATCCACACAGGCACCCCTGTAGAAGAACTTTCTACTGCTGGTCCTTGTCTTGCCTGTCTGTGTCTGAGCACAGATGGCCACTTGGACCCCTCATGGTAGCACCGCGGGGCATTTCTGCTTGGCATAGAAGCTGGATTGTTTCTACCTTCTCTTCCCTCATATATGAAATTGGCCCAATAATCCACATTCACACAGCTGTGTAGGTCCAGCTGCTGTATGTTCAGAAAAGTAAGAGTGAAAACATCCTCATCATCTTAGGTTTTACCACATTCTCTAATCCAGCTCTTACCAGAAAGTTCTGCAAAAGAGAGTGTAGGGTGCTTTCGGCTGCAAAGAAGAAAATACCCAACAATGATTTAAACAGGGGGATTGACTTCCCTTATGTACAAAACAATACCCACAGCAGGCCCCAGAGTGGTCAGTCCACAGGCTCAGGGAGAACAGGGCTGGGGACATATTCTGAGGGCTTTGTCTTGGAACTGTGAAGGGCTGGAGGCTGTTTCAAGCATCATCCTATTGTCACATGATGATAAATGGGGGGGGGATGTTATAAAAGATGGATGTCAAGTCATAGAAGCCTATGTTCTAGTTCCTATTAATGCCCCAGAATCCCTTCTCTGGGCTGGTGCTTCCCTTCCCCCAGCTGCCATGAGTATTGGTGACAAAGGCTCATAGCCATACCATTAGCAGCAAATCCCCCATGCCTGAAGGGGGCTGTCTCAGCTGGAGATGCCTGGGACCTGCAGCTTCCCGAGTGGCCTGCAGCCACTGAGACAAAGGAGCAAAAGGCAGTTTCCTTGCCCTTCAGATGGATAAACCCTGACACCATTTATGCTCCAGAGCTCCTGTGGGATCAGGAGGAGCTAGATGTCAGCTGAAAGCACATCTGTGCTTAGTTTCTTCCTCTGGCCCTCCTCTGCCTCCCTCTTTTCCTTACTGGTTTGTACTGGGAACATCTCCTTAGCCCTTTACTTGCACAAGAACCCTTATGTCATATTCATTTCTGGGGATGGGAACTAAGATGGTCAAGAGTGCCAAGCTAAGGAGTTTGGATTATATTATGCAAGCAATGGGGAGCTATTGAAGGCTGTAGAGCAACTGGGCTTGAAGATGACTAGTCTGGCAACAGCCTGTAGAAAGAATTAAAGGGAATGATTGCCCCAGCATTACTAATGATCACACAAAAGGTATGATCTTGAAATTACATATTCGAGAGAGGAGAGACCTTCTCAAAGATCTCTCCTTTGTGACTCTATAGAGATTTACTCTAAAAAGAGTTCCAATATTTTTCATTACAAGATATCTGGCAAGAATTTCTAGGGGTATTATTTGCCAGAAATCTAAAGTTTACAATTTGCTTTTATGTTTTGCGTATAATCTTGAAGTATGATTTTTTCTCCTTATGACATTGCCCACCTGTATCCACTAAGAACTTACCAAGAATGACTTAAGTGAGAGAGAAATTTTTAAGGCATGATTTAAACTCAGGAGTGAGGGCAGGCCCTTGTAGATTTTCTGATCTTAGAAATTCTTTTAAGAAAATAAATAAAAATTTAAAAACACCTGTGTTTGATGGTTTGCATGTAAATTAACCTGAGTTCATGACCATACTCAGAATTCTCCAGGAAATCCCCTCGATGTCTGAGTCCTGGTAATTGACACAGCTGAATATCACAGAGTCTAAATCTATATCAAGCATAAAACAGATGAAAAATGTACATATGCAGCTTTTATACAAATGTTTAGAGTTGATATGTTAAATATGTCTGTATATTGTGTCTGCTAGAAATCAAAGGAAGGTATTTTTATTCATTTTCTGTTCAGAGGGGTCTCAAACAATTACATTATTGGAAGAATCTAAAGTAGAAGCAGATTTATTTTGTTACCTCCTGCAGTGAGATTTTAACAATATAGCAACAAAAGTTAGGTCTGTTGTTTGCATCGAGAAAGATTGGAAACTATTGACTAAGGCAGCTCTCCACTCCAACAACTTTCAAACATAGTCCTGGGAACTAGCCCTGAATAAAGACAAAAAACAATGAAAGTATTGAGGTTCGCTTATCTTAGTCACTCAGAGAGTCATGGAGCCATATTTAAGGTAATAAAGCACAGTACTTTTGGTCTCACTCCCTAAACAAAACTTTTCTAAGCCCCCAATATGTCTTAAATTTGGTGCTGTGAGCTTATGTGACAAAGATTTACATAGTAAGCACTTAATTACTTATTCACTGGCATTAAAACACTATACATATCCTGCAAGGAATTTTAATCTTCAAAGCAATGAGTAAAATGCTACAATGCATAAGAATTTTTTGATGATTCCAAACTTCCTGGAACTCCTGGTTTTGTATTAAATGGTGGTAACATGAGTTCTTGTTCAGTCATGTGTTTATCGTACAAATAGTTTTTAAGCATCTGTATTTCTTAGGACTACTGTAGGCACTAGAGACAAAGCAGTAAGAAAGGAGAAAAAAAACTGTTGCCTCCATAAATACTACATTATAATAAGAGACAGACATTGATTTTTTATAAAAATAAAGGAAAATGGCAACAAATGCTTTTGGACCAAATAAATATTCAGGAAGGGAGTGAGTTTTGTCTAGGCTTAAAAAGGGGAAGAGTTGCATATTTAAATAGGTAGTCATTGGGGCGCCTGGATGGCTCAGTCAATTGAATATCCAACTTCGGCTCAGGTCATGATTTCATGGTTTGTAAGTTCAAGTCCCGCACTGGGCTTGCTGCTTTCAGCACAGAGCCCACTTTGAATCCCTGTCATTTCCTCTGTGATTTCCTCTCCCCCTATGGCTCATGCTTTCTTAAAACAAACAAAAAAACATTTATAAATAAATAGTCAGAAAAGATCTCATTTAAAAATTAGATTTTCCCCAATGAATTATCCGAAGGAGGTAAGAATGAGTCAAGGAAGTATCTGGGAGACATAATTATTCAAACAAAAGAACTGCAAGTTCAAAGGCAAATGCCCAGAAGCTCAAAGAACAACCAACATATCATCAGGGCCCCAGCCAAGTGAAAGTGTAACAAGAGAAAAGCAAAAGGGTGTTGTCGGTAACTCTTTGGTTTTCACGTGAGTCATGTGGAAGTCACTGAAGGTTTTGAACAGGATCATGACATGACCCATCTTATATTTTAACAAGAATAATCTGCTTCTTCTGATTGAAAGAGGCTGCATGGTCAAAGAGACCCGCTCTACAGTTTATTATTAAATAGGAAGACAACAGCAATGCTGACTAGGGTAGTGGCTCTGGAGGCAGTGAGAAACAGAGGAGCCCTAATAACTTTGAAAGCAGAGCCAAAAGAATGTGCCATCTGATTGGATGTGAAGTGGGAGAGAAGCAGTCAAGGATGTTGCTAAGGGTTTCTGCCCCAGCGCTGGAAGAATGGAGTTGGAAGGATTAACTAGGATGGGAAGACAGTGGAAAGAGCAGGTTTTAGAGAGAATATGAAGAGTTCAGGTTTGGACATTGTCTTAGTTTGCTAGGGTCGCTGTAACACAGAACCACCAATGGGGTGGTTTAAGCAGCATATGCTTATTTCCTCACACTTCTGGAGGCTAGAAGTCTCAGATCAAGGGGCCAGCAGGGTTATTTCCTTCTGAGGGTTGTGAGAGAAGGATCTGTTCCAGATCTCTCTTGTTGGCTTTCTTTACTCTGAGGCTCTTCAAATTATCTTCCCTCCTTGTCTATCGCTGCATCCATATTTCCCTTGTTTATACGGACATCAGTCATATTGGACTAGTGCCCTCCCTGCTGACTTCCCTTTAATGTGATTACTTCTGTAAGGACCTTATGTCCATATAAGGTCACATTCTGAAGGACTTGGTGTTAGGACTTCAACATATGAACTTGAGGGAACACAACTCAACCTATAATAGATACAATAAGATCAGGTTGACAAAATGTTGTGTTCTCTGTGTCCACTTAAGGTTGAGGGTTATTCTGAAGACATATTAATTCTGGAGACAGAATGCCCCTAAAATGCTTAAATGCAAGTCTTGATAGGATTTGTCACTATTTTTGTTTGTTTGATTGGTTTTTAATTTCACCCAGTTTGCATCTTGACTATAGTAGAATACATTATCTGAAAAAAAAATTAGAGGCAATTCACAGAAAATCTTGCTAATAGAAGCTTTTCCGACAGGCACATCTATAATCCTCCCTAACAAGAAGTAGGATGGCAGGCAAAAACAGAATTCAATAATTCAGCCATTCGGTTATATCACCAAGGACCTTGGGCTGTTTAGTTTTCATTTCTGCCCTTCAAAAGTATTGTTGTCATTCTTTTGGTGTCCTTATGACTCTCATGTGGCTGCTGCAGCTCCAGACATGATATCCTCACAAAAGATTGCATCGTATGTCCTATTTTCTCAGGATTCAAGGAATTGGGTATCTTATAGTCTCCATCTTTCAAAAGAGCAAGACTGTCATCAAATTACAAGAAGGGTCAGAAGGACAATGTCTTCCATGATAAATCCTCAATAAATGTTTGGATGAATAATAATGCATAGTCATGCTGATGGAATGTCAGTGATATCAGTGACTACTCATTATTTTGTTGGCATGACCTCTATACTCTATATTTCCTTTACTATTAGACACTTGATGTTACAATTTCCAATTGAAGAAGAGGTACCATATGTACCACCACCAACTTATGTAACTTGGATTCTCAGAGTGTTTGGGAAAAAATAGCATAGGCAGAAAATCAAGACATCATACAACAGATAGAAGATTTGACTAGAAACCCTAGTACCATAATTCGTCTACTGGCTCAATACCATCTGAAAGGTAATTGTTAGTCAATGGGTAATACTGAAACCAACTGATGACAATTTTCTGAGAAGGAAAACATATTACAGAATGAGAGTTCTGAGAAGGGGTGCTATCAGATGTCCTCCAAGGAAGAAACCAAATCAGTTGACTTAAGGGTTGCTTCTCAAGTTTCACAGTGTGTTTGGTCTGGCCCATTCAGCACTGGACCATCTTAGCACTGCTACTGACTTAACCACTTAATATGTGTACTATTTCTTTTCCCACTGAACAGACTCTTTGAGGAAAAGAGATACATTTTTACAGCAGCATCTCAACCAGAGGTGATTTTGTCCCTCAGGAGACATTTGCAAAATTCTGGGGACAATTTTGGGTGGTTCCGCAATGAGGAAGTGCTATTAGCATCTGGGGAGTAGAGGCCAATAATGCTAATAAATATCCTCCAATGCACAGTATAGCTCCCTGCACCACTACCCCCAAAGAATTGAACCATGAACTCAGTAATGCTAAAGTTGAGAAACACCTTTTAATAGCAATTCTCAGAATTCATCATTTAATACTGTAGGCATTTGATGGTGTCAGTTCTTATGACTAAACACTCAGCTGTAAATAAACATTAATCTCTCCCTTTGACACTTGCTAGTGTAAAATGTGTAGGCTCAACAGATCCCTCTATGCATGGAAATTTCAGTGTTCTCCCAAGAATGTGTAGACTTTCTGCATAGCTCAGGTCTAAAGATGTCCGTAGACATTCAGGAAATATTTACTGAACAGAATTGAAGTTAATTTGATATTCAAACTAATAAAATAATCTTGGGGATCTTGAAGATATTTCTGCTAGTGTTTCCTCCTCACCAAAAGATCTGGAACTAAATGCAAAATTATATTCTGAAGTTCTCACAGAAGCTCTTTTAAAAACTGTGAAGTGATTGCAGATGACATATCTATTTCAGTTTCAGTGAGAACATCTGAGAGAGATAACAAAGTGGTTTGAAGGAATGTCCACCAACAATTTGAGGAAATTAGAAAAGATGCCAGAGAACCATACCACCATAGAGGGAGGTGAAATTCATGCCTTGCCTGAGAGACTAAGAAAGGGAAAGTGCTGTGGCCTCTTGCTGTTCTAAAGGCCCTTCCAGTGATGAACTCTTTATGCTGTAAGTTCTACAGACACAATTTCAAAACATCTCCTCTGACCAAGGGCCACCTGGCCCTTTTTAATTTCCAGGGAGGACATGAAAAGGGATTTGTGTTGTGTGCGTAGATATTCTGTGTTACACTTTCTATAAGTTGCTTCATTTAGTTGCAACTTTCTTAAATGGTGAAAGAAAAAAAAATAGGAAGGGAGAAACAAGTAAGGCTTTTCTCCATTATGTGCAAGTGTTTGGCCAGAAGCTCCTTCGAGATTCTGCGATAGCTCATTTATAATATGGTGCAATTGGATCATCATTATACTTACATACCATCTGTTCACTTCTCTAATTCTACTTTTTTACCCACTTGTTTCCATTTCAACTATTTTCATCTGAAAGTGATACGCATTTGCTAAGAAAATCCCAAGCATATTTGCTGTAGGAGGACTTCTGGACAAGTGGCTTTCAGAGTGTTGGAAGATAGAGTTTCATTTAGCACACATTTATTTATTTCATTTAGAGCTGGGATTTTTGAGGCCCTATATTTGGGAAGTTCATTAAACTGCACATTTCACAGTTTTGCTGTTCTTTTCTCTTTAACGATGTTATTTGGATTCAGGCACACGTTCAGGAGAGCTGGAATGGAGCCAGTTTGTGAAATTTGGTTTCTGAATTTATGATCATCATAGATTATGAATTCTGCACCACACATCATATTTTGTCCCCTGTAACATGTGTTATCCTTGTTGAGCCCCCTTGCCACAGCTGATCTTTCTCATCCAATGTCCAAATAAAATAATAAGACTAGGAAACATGTTTTATCTGGTCATGCCTTCCCGTGCAAATCCTTTCCCCAACCCTCACAAGAAAACCACTACCACTACTGTATTTTCCAGTTCACACCAATATTTCTTTCTACTGCACTCAGTAGTAGTGAAGTTGAAAAACTCTAGTATTGAACATAAAATTTATTGTATTACCTGGACACTGATCGGGTGACAAACATGATAGCAATTAATGTAATGCATTGTTCTCCACATGCTTGTACATAATAGTTTTAGGAGGTAGATATTAACTCTTACACATTTTAATAAATAATGATACTAAGGTTTAGTGATAGTAAGGAATTCAGAAAGTTTTCACAGCTAGTAAATCTTGGAGTTAAAGTGAAACCAGACTTTCCTAACCTCAAAACCGTATTCCTAGCAACTAAGTAAATTCTAATTGTCTCATATGATACAAGCTTTTTTGTCAGTAACAATGACACAATAACTATCTCAGGGAATCTGCCTCACAAGATGAGACTAATCTTGTCTCTTCTTTTTCCCATTACCAAGAGGAATGAGCATATCCACTCTCATGAGAATGAAAGCAAAGTGGTATGAGGGAAAGTCCTTAAATCAAAAACTAACTCAAATAAATTAGCTGCTGAGTCACAAACATGAGTGGAAGAAACCTGAACTCAAAATACTGAGGTTATAGATTTCTCTTCAAGTAAACTAATAGGTCCTAAATAGAGCCTAAAATTCTATACTTGTCTCCTGAAGCTATGAGTTAAGTTAGAATTAAATGTTATTACACACAAAAATCAGCATATTCTATACACTAACAAAAAACAACCAAAAAGAAAATTGAGGAAAAAAATCAATTTACAATAGAATAAGAAAGAATTAAATTCTTGGGAATAAATTTATTTTTTTGTGACTTTTACTTTTTTTTTTAATATTTTATTGTCAAATTGGTTTCCATACAACACCCAGTGCTCTTCCCCACAAGTGCCCTCCTCCATCACCACCACCTCTTTTCCCCCCCGCCCCCTTCCCTTCAACCCTCAGTTTGTTTTCAGCATTCAATAGTCTCTTAGGTTTTCCGTCCCTCTCTCTCCGCAACTCTCTTTCCCTCTTCCCCTCCCCCTGGTCCTCCATTAGATTTCTCCTGTTTTCCTGTTAGACCTATAAGTGCAAACATATGGTTTCTGTCCTTCTCTGCCTGACTTATTTCGCTTAGCATGACACCCTCAAGGTCCATCCACTTTCCTACAAATGGCCATATTTCATTCTTTCTCATTGCCATGTAGTACCCCATTGTGTATAAATACCACATCTTCTTGAAGGAATAAATTTAAACAAGGAGACAAAAGACTTCTGCATTTAAAACTACAAAACATTGCTGAAAGAAAGTAAGAAGATGCAAAAAAATGGAAAGATATCCCATGTTCATGGATTGGAAGACTTAATATTGTTAAGATGCAATACAACCCAAAGTGGTCTACAGATTTAATGCCTTACCTATCAAAATCCCAATTCAGTTTTTTGCTAAATAGAAAAATCTATGGTAAAGCTCATATGGAATAGCCAAAGCAGCCTTCAAAAAGAACAAAGTTGCAACTATCTCACTTCTTGATTTAAAAACTTATTTACCAAGCTACAGTTGTCAAAATAGGGTGGCACTGCCATAAAGACAAACATATTGATGAAAGAAATAGGAAAAAATAGCCTAGAAATAAGCCTTGACATATATGGTCAAATGATTTTTGACAAGGGTCCCAAGGCCATTAAATGAGAAAAGGACAGTCTTTTGAATAAATGATGCTGGAAAACTGGATATCAACATGCAAAAATATGAACTTGGACCATTACTTTACACTATATATAATAACCAACTCAAAACAAATCAAAGAGCTAAATGTAATAGCTACAAATATAAGTATCTTAGAAGAAAATATAGGGGAAAAATTCATGGTGTTAGATTTGGCAATGATATTTGGATATGATACTAAAGCGTGGGCAACAAAAGTAAAAATAGATACATTAGACCACATCAAAATTTAAAACAACTCTACATCAAAGGACACAATCAGACTGATATGGTAACCCATGGAAAGGGAGAAATTATTTTCAAGTCACATATATGTGATAAGTGATTAATACCCAGAATTTGTGAAGAACTCTTACTAGTCAACAGCAACCAAAAACAAAGAACCTGATTTTAAAGTGGGAATAGTACTTCTATAGACATTTCTCTAAACAGATAAACAAATATCCAATAAACCCACAAATCATTAGCACAATGCAATTCTAAACCACCGTGAGATATCATCTCTCATTAGGATGGGTACTATCAAATAACAACCACAACAAAATCACAACCCTTGTGCACTATTGATAGGAATGTAAAATGGTGAAACCACTATGGAAAACAGTATGGCAGTTCCTTAAAAAATAATAATAATAAAATAAAAAAATGTTTAAAAGAAATAGAATTACCATCTGATTCAGCAATTTCACTTCTGATCGTATGTACAAAGTAATTGAAGGTAGGGTCTGGAAGAGAAATCTGTACACACTCATGTTCATAGCAGTATGATTCACAATAGGCAAAAGGTGGAAGTAACCCAAGTATCCACTGATGGATGAATAGACAAACAAAACGTGGTACATACATACAGTGGAATATTATTCAGCCTTAACAAGGAAGAAAATTACACATGCTATGACACCACTGATAAAACTTGAGTGTCATATGCTAAGTAAAAGCCACCAGTCACAAAAAGATAAGTATTGTATGATACTATTGGTATGATATCTATCATATCTAGAGTAGTCACATTTATAAAAGCAGAAACAAAACTGGTGCCTTCCAGGAGGTGGAAAGAGAATAAAGAGTGAGTAATTGTTTAATAGATATAGAGTTTCCATTTTGCAAAATGAAAAGTTCTGGAGGTTGGCTGCACACCAAGGTGGATATACCTAACTCTTCATAAATATATTCATAAAAATTGTTAAAATGGTATATTCTAAGTGATGTGTACTTTACCACAATTAAAAATGTTTTTGGAGTAGTAAAGTACTTCCCTCTCCAAAAACAAATAAATAAATGAAAACATCAATCACAATGATGGGGATATGGCAAAGGGATACCAGGCCACCTAAAAGTGTTTGAATTGCAAGAATTGCAAAATAAATACAGTGGCATTGGGCTTTAACCCAAAGTCTAAAATAAATATTTGTGATTTCATAGTATAGATGAATTATCTGCATAAATTATTTAAAACTATTTTGTCCAGGAGATTTGTCTAGTCTCTCTTCTTTATTAATTAATTGTTAGTTAGTTTTTAATGACCTTGACAGTTTTGAGGTGCATTGTTCAAGTATTTTGTAGAAATTCTTTTAATTGGGATTTCTCAGGTATTTTCCTCATGACTAGATTGGGGTAATGGGTTTGGGGGAAGAAAACCACAGACATAAAGTGTCATTCTTATTACAACATATCAAGGGTATATAATACCCACAAGATTTATAACTATTGCTGTTGACCTTGTTCTTCAGGCTTGAGGTATGTGTGTTAGGTTTCTCCACTATAAAATCACTCTTTACAGAGAGGGGACATCTACCAAATACCTGAGTAGTGTGCCTCAAAACTATCAAGATCATCAAAAACAAAGGAAGTCAGAAAATCACAGCCAGGAGAAACCTAAGGATGTATGGTAACTAAGAACGATATGATATGTTGGATGGGATCCTGGGACAGACAGAAAAAGGACATTAAATAAAAGCTATGGAAATCTGAGTGAACTGTTTAGTAATAACTTATCAATTTTGGTTAATTTATTATGACAAATATTCCACACTGATTTGGATAAGGGAAACAAGGTGTGGGGTGTGCAGAAACTCTCTACCTTTAAATCCGTAGAACCAAAATTGTTTTGAAATAAAATTTATTTAAACAGTACAAAGGAAAGGAAAGGAAAGGTAAGGAAAGGAAAGGAAAAAGGAGAAAAGGTAGTTTAATTACAAGGCACGGCAAGCATCCTTGTATTTAAACAATATTCACTCATTTCATGCCTTCTTTCTGAACATTTTGCCTACCCACCTACCACAAGATTCAGATTGAAGGACCAGTTGGAATAGGGAAAAGGAAAAAAAAAAAAAAGACAGGACATAAAAAGGGACTTGATATTTCAAAAAAGAAGAAAAGCAACTAAAAACAAAATAATCTGTATATAAAGATCATTGTGGGAGTCTGGTTAAAAAGATATTTAGGGGCACCCGAGTGGCTCAGTCACTAAAAACCTCCGACTTCGGCTCAAGTCGTAATCTCGCAGTTCCTGGGTTCCAGCCCCTCATGGGGCTCTGTGCTAACAGCTCGGAGCCTGGAGCCTGTTTTGGATTCTGTGTCTCCCTCTCTCTCTCTGCCACTCCCCTACTTGCACTCTGTCTCTGAAAAATGAATACATTTTTTAAGAAAAGATATTTAAATCATCTCTGGCCACGCATCAAAGCCTTTGAGTCTGTAAGATATCCAGACAGATAGCCATTCCTGCTGTATGGAGCTATTTGATAAGAATCAGCATGTTCAGCAACCTTTACACATGATTTCAACTCCACAGAAAAGTAAGGCAAAAGTCAAGTTCAGGCCTCGTGGCTCCGGAGAATCTGCGCAGTCAGAACTGTGAGAAGTGGGTTAAAGTGGTTCCTTTCTTCCATCAAGCCAACCTCCACAACAGCCCGCAATACGCCTGCTTCCTGCAAGCCCAAACGTGATGGGGTTTTGATCAGAGTACCAACCACCCCTGCTATCTAGTTGTCAATCTTTGGTGATCCGAAGGGATGTCAAACACACAACAGCCACCAAAACAATTTCAAGGTCAGCGAATGGTCTGTCAGTTTGTGAAAGCCGCAAGGACTTTATCCATGGACGTGTCTCTTCTCCCTCCCCATCTCAAGAACAGCTGCTTTCCCATTTGCCTGGCGGCTTGCCAGAGAACAAGACAGTTAACACAGCGCTGTCAATAATCCATAGTCGCTGAACTTGATAAAGTAATCAGAGGGGGTATCATTTAATCAAGGTCTTGGAAACAGGGAGAGGCAATTGGGATTGCTAATCAGGTAACTGCAGGGGGAATTTCTCAGAAATAATTTGTATTGAACTAATGGAAGAGAAAGTCCAGACTACAGTAGGGAGGAAGGATTTTTCATGCAGGTGTCATCTTTGCTGTGACTGCTAATCTTTGTGCAGTGTGCAAATGAGAAGGGAATCCATTCTTCCGTGGCACTCAGTGCCTTAAATGTCACATTTCTGGCTTGTGCAAGTCACAGATATTGACTAGATTGTCTCTAGAGGAAAGAGACTTTGCTGAGCCTTTGAAGGAAGCTATGGACACAATAGATCACATTCAATGTCACTTACATATTGACCTGATTATATCCAAATGTGTGATTATGAATCACACGAGCTTCTATTCCAACAGGGAATTGACCATGCTCTGGGTCTTTCTCAGAAATTCTGAGGAAGAGCCTTAAGTGGGCTGCACTTGATTCACAGAATACCTTCAAGAGGATTCAAGTGAAAATAATGCAACAGCAAACACTTCTGAATTATGCTCCATTACTTGAGTCACATGATTTGTCAAAACTGCATGTGATTGTTTACAACCCCTTCGTCCTTACAAACATAATTTAAGGTAGCTTCTAATGCTTCATAACATATAGAGAGATGAAAAAATAATAAACTAAACATCACCTGGAACATCAATAATAAATAAAATAAGATAATAAAATAAAATAGCAGTATTAATGATTAAGGAAATTTGACTTTTCATTTATTCATTCATTTCACTAAAAATATTAAAAACATTTTCTGTACAGGAAAGAGTATACAGTTTTCCTTCACTGAATTTTTTTGAATATTTTACAATAGCTGCGTTTACTTTTCCCTTTCCTCCTGCAACTATTCTGCCTACCTTGCTGTATACTGGAATCATTATAAATGTGGTACCAGAGGCCACCCAATGAAAGATTGATTCAAGACTTGCTAGTTATGTGCTTTGACACAACTCAATTAAAGTTCTGATTATTTGATTCGTCCTGGAAAAATTGGGTTAAGGACAACTACTGACAGAAAGTTTTGTTGTTTATGACATCCCGTGCTTAGGCCGCTGTGTAACATGTAGTAAACCCTTAATAAATGATAGCTATTAAAGGCTCTTCCTATCCCTTATCTGTCTTAGTTCTCCACAATTTGTGCTTCAGGAAACCTCAATCTTTTCCTTAAATAAAAGATAGAAATTGAATGAAAGAAAATGATTAATACCTTTGTCCTTCGACAGATGCCAGTCTTTTAAAAAAATTTTTAGGTTTTTTTTAATGTTTATTTATTTGGGGGTGGGGTAGAGAGGGAGAGACACACACAGTATCAGAAGCAGGCTCCAGGGTCTGAGCTGTCAGCACAGAGCCTTATCCGGGACTTGAACTCATGAACCGCGATATCATGACCTGAGCCGAAGTCAGACGTTTAACTGACTGAGCCACCCAGGTGCCCTTACAGATGCCAGTCTTAATTGATATGATCTAGACAGGATTCTATTAATCTGTACAAATGTGACAGTGACAAAATCAATTAACATGCAAGTTTTCTTAGCTTTGAACTCTCTGTGCCCTGCCATTCCATCTGTCAAAGAGCTATCTTGTATTTGCGCATCACACCCCTTCCTCCTATCCCCAACCTTTATTTTTTTGAAGAAGAGTTAAGTCTGGTTAGTGTATAAAATCATGGGTGTTAACTAGACTTATTGTTGGTGATCATTTTTGCAATATACATGACTGTTAAAGCACTGATATAATGTGACTCACCCTTTATGCTTCAATTAAAAAAAAATCATGTGATGAAAACTTATGACCCTAGAAAGGACTGGAAACTAAAAGTGAGAAAGTAAGAAAAAGAAAAGTAAGAAGACAAAAGAGGAGACAGACACGATGCATGGACAGTTATTAGTAAAAAAAAAAAAAAAAAAAAAAAAAACATTGTTGGTGAAAATGAGGACACTGAATTGGAGAAGCCCCTGGGCTTCAGAGAATGGAAGAACAGAGGAAAAAGGATTTTAAGAAGTTGAGTTTGGGACTATTTCCTGAATCCACTTTAAGAATCTTTGAAAAATAAGAGGCAGCATTCATTTGTACAAATATTAGTTGTTGGACATGATTCTTTCAGTACAACATGCCACTAATGCTGGGGCCATGTGGTATTCTAGACTTAATTCACTTTTTTCTTTTCTACTTAAGGTGGTTATCATCAGAAGGAGCCATGGCGCTCAAAGAAACTAACTTGAACCATGAGAAGAGCTGTGAATTGGGGGGTTTGTCTGCAAGAGAAGAGGGAGGGGAAAGATTGTGGTCATCATGCAAGCTGAGTGTTAGTAATATTCTGTGTTATTCGATAATATGTAGACACAGAGTCCTTGACGTCAATCTCGCTGTTCTGCTGGAGTAGATGTGCTGTCCTCCTGCAGTCCTGACTGCCACGGACCTCACGGGGGACTGGTTTTAAGTCCCTCTTCAAAACATTCATTAACACCTCTGGAGACAGCCACCCCTTCATTAAAGTCCAAGTAGGTATGAAAAATTTTGTGATGATGGTCACAGAATTTTAGCAAATACATGTAATTAGACTTCTTTTCTTAAAAAAATGTCTCCAAAGATATGAGAAATAAAAAGTTAGAAATGTCCTCTGCTCCTCTTCAGACAGATTACTGATCTAAAGCAAGGGCATTTGCCTCTATAGTTTCTCTTCTTTTGTAAGAACTTTCCTATTATATCTCAGAGGTCTTGATAGGACATTAAAGTCTCGACATCTAATAATGCATATTATTCTTGTCCATATACATGTTTATACTGAGAGTAACAAAAAGATAACAAATTTCATCTAAGAATAAATATGAAAATAGGCAAAACCTTTCAGGGAACAAAAAGGAATATAATGAGAGGGACTTTACCAGCTATTTATGATTAAGACACTCAGATATCAAAATATATTATAAAGCCAGAGTAATCTCAAAATTGTAATAATGGCACAGAGATAGACAAAACACAATGAACAAAAGCAAACTCTATTGTACAAGAATCATGATGTTTGAAAGCAGTGGGAGAAGAATGGATAGATGGTCTTGAAATAAGTGAGTAAAAACTGGAAGAAAAGTTAACTTCTTTTTCATGCCTTTTACTACAAATAATTCTTGGAAAATAAAGTAAAATATATGTTCCTAAAATTAGTAGAAGATAGCAGTTTTCTTTTAGAGACAATATTGATGGGTTTAACCTCATAAAAATGTAGTTTCCTTATTTTGGGGGGTACTTTCCTTATTTTGAGAGACATTTTAAATTAACGAAAACATAGCACAAATGACTAGCCACGTAAGTAAAAGATGAAGACTATCTTTTTCTTAACGTTTATTTGTTTTTGAAAGAGAGAGCAAGAGTGGGAGGGGCGGAGAGAGAGGGAAACACAGGATCTAAAGCAGGCTTCAGGCTCTGAGCTGTCAGCACAGAGCCCGATGTGGGGATTGAACTCATAACTGTGAGATCAGGACCTGAGCCAAAGTCTGACACTCAACCAACTAAGCCACTCAGGCACACTGAAGCTTATCTTTACTTCATTCCTTATCACAAACAAAACTACTCTGAAATGGATCAAAAATGTAATGAAAGAAACATAAACTAAACAAAATACAAATTTATACTTTAATAATCTTAGTGTAAAGAAAGAATTTATATATATTATATCAATAAAAGATTCCATAAAGGGCATTTATTGCTAAAAAAATATTTTCTATTGTAAAATTATATAAGGGATCAAAACTGGAGAGAATATTTCTAACACATGCACAAATAATCAATAACATAAGTATATAAAGCACTTTTTTCAAACTAGAAGGAAAGGACCAACATCCAAATGAGAAATGGATATGAACAAATTTTCTTGAAGAAGAAATGTAAATACTCAATAAATTTACAGAAAGAAGTTAAACCACCTTGATAACTGACTAAACTGCTATTAAAGAATTGGATACTAATGTTTGCTTTTTAATTGAACAAAAATTAAAATAAAAAATACTCTGTATTGGAGATGGTATAAATAAATGATTCTAGTGTAATTAAAGAAACATAAACTAAACAAAAATTGAAACTGTAAGAGACGATATTGATGGGGTTAGCCTCATAAAAATGTAGTTTCCTTATTTTGGGGGGTACTTTCCTTACATTGTTGGTGGCATTAAAATTGGTACAATTTTTCTACTGGGCAGCTTAGCAATCTATGTCAATACCTTAAATGTTTGTAGCCTTTGCCCTAGCAGTTCCAATTTTAGAAATTTGTGACAGGAGATGATACAATAAATATACACATTTGTATACAAATACATATAAAACATACAAAACACATTTAACATCAAGATGTTGTTTATAGTAGCACATAGAAAGGGTATCCATAAGAGATTGATAAAATATATTATGGTATATCATCAAAATACTGTCGGGGCGCCAAGTTTTCTGTCTGCCTCAGGCAAGGATTATCACTCCATTGAGTGAGCCAGTAAACAAGATTTGCATCTGGAGGCTGGAGATTGCCATTTCCTGGTCAAAATAACTTTGGTGACTGTCTTGCTGAGCTAGACGTGAGTGGCCAAGGCACACAAAAGATCAAAATCGTATTCAGTGTTAGTTCTTCATCCCCCAAGATT
>NC_043702.1:11645396-11662447 GCF_006229205.1 Suricata suricatta | reverse complement strand
AAGTATGTTGCCAAACATTCCATATAGCATGGTCCCATTCTATTGCAATTTTAATAATAACATGTACAGTCAAGGGTGCCTGGGTGGCTCCGACACTTAAGCGTCCGAGTTTGGCTCAGGTCATGATCTCATGGTTTGTGACGTCGAGCCCCATGTCAGACGGTCTGCTATCATCACAGAGCCCACTTCAGATCCTCTGTTTCCCTCTTTCTGGCCTCCTCTCTGGCTTGTGCTCGCTCTCTCTCTCAAGAATAAATAAACATTAAAATAATTTTGAATGGTAATATGCACTATCAATGGAATACTCATAATCTGTAGAATTTATTTTAAAATAGGCACAGCTAAACCTAAGTAGTATTTATAACTAAATGTTAACAATGCATATTCATGAAAATACAGATATTTTTCATTTTCTTATTTTTCGTATCACCCAATCATTTTAATGAGCATTGTGCTACTACTTCGTAATCAGGGGACAGCATTCATCCCGCAAAACTGATTATTATGCATTGGGCAATATTTACAGTGTAGCTTGTAATTTCGACGTTGATTTGTTTGAGACCTGGTTTTTCTCAGGTAAGTCGTTTGAATTGATAATCTATGTTTTAATTGTGTTAGAGTTTCACTTCAATCACGTAAAGGTGTTACACCTTCTTATTTTGTCTTTTCATGTTGCAAAATTTGTGACTTTAAAGGAGATAAAGAGGAGTTAATTTCAAAAGTTGCCAACACACTTCAAACAGCACCAGCTTGACTTTTCCCCTTTAGGTTTACAAGCCTCCCTTTGATTTCCTTTATTTTATTTTCTTGTCCCCTCCTTCTTAGAAAAAAAAAAAAGAGCCACCACCATTTTATTTCCCATTACACAGGCAACATTATTCCAAACATTAGTAGTCTCACTTAAAAAAATTTTTTTTAATGTTTATTATTTTTGAGAGAGAGAGTCAGGGAGGGCCAGAGAGGGAGACACAGAATCTGAAGCAGGATCCAGGCTCTGAGCCTTCAGCACAGAGCTCCGTGCGCGGCTTGAACCCACGAACCATGAGATCATGACCTGAACTGAAGTCGGATGCTTAACCGACTGAACCACCCAGGTGCCATTGTAGTCTCACTTTTATCTGAGGTTGGATTCATCAAATTTGTATATTCTTTATTTTTGTATTTCACATTTTTGGTACTAGTCTCGTTTCTGTAGGATTCTGCAGCCTTCAGTCCATTAAACAAGTTGCTCTGGATTAGACATGTAGTTCAATGTCATTGTGTTTCAATTAAAAATGTCAAGTCCCTGTTACATTAAAAAAAAAAAAAAAAAAAGAATCTGAGGCAGACTCCAGGCTCTGAGCTGTCAGCACAGAGCCAGATGCGGGGCTTAAACTCACTAACTGTGAGATCAGCTCTGAGCCAAAGTTGGGTGCTTAACTGACTGAGCCATCCATGTGCCCACCCCCATCACAATGTTTTAATACAGCTCCAAAATGTCTGAAATATCATATATAATAAATGTCTCATATCCACAAATTCAGTACAAATAACTACAATTATTTTTTCATCATTTTAACATATAATAAAATTTGTTTCTAGAAACAAAAACAAACAAAAAAAATGTCAAGTCTGGCTTGTCAGTGCCAGCGATTGACCCAGAAGTCAACCCTGAGATTCTCTTCCTCATACAGATGATCTACAACATTTAGCATAGATCATGAAATCCTTGGAGGAAAGTTCCCTTACAATTCCTTTTGTTTTATTGATGGGAAAGTTAAAGCCCAAAGAAACAACTAGTTGCTAGTTTAGAGTCAATCTGACAGTAAAGAGATCTCACCTTTTTTCACCAAACGCACAGAGAATCTTCTATAAGTTAGAAGAAAAAGCTCAGTGTGATGCAATGGAGCCCAACTGTGTCCTGTGAAACACTGATTCCCAGTTGCAAATTACTTTGAAAAATTCTTAAAATTGTGTGCTGCCCTCCGGGAGACTCACAGAACTGCTTGGTGGATTAAATTAAGGCCCTGAGAAGGTCTGCTGCCAAGGAATCTATTATACATTGTGTAACCCAGAATCTCCTAAATGTATGTGTTCATGAAACCCTTTGTTTCATTGTGTAAGTAGTGTTTCATTGAACCTCTTCTGAGATTTATGGCTGGGGATAAAGAAACCTGACAGCCAGTCTCATGACTACCAGGGTCTACAGAAATTCCCCTGGAAAAATCATTTAATTTACTTAATGCATGACTAGAAGGGATGGGGGCAAACAAACAGGTTCTAAAGTCTCCCTCTTCATTATGTGTCCTGTACTCTCATCTGTCGTACATATTCTAGATGCTGAACATATATTTCTCCAAAATGAGATTACAATTCAAGGGGCGCCTGGGTGGCTAATTCACTTAAGCATCTGACTTTGGCTTAGTTCATGAGCTCACTATTTATGAATTTGAGCCCCACATCATGCCCTGTTCTAACAGCCTGGAGCTTGCTTGGGATTCTCTCCCCACCTCTCTCTCTTTCAAAATAAGTAAATAAACATTTAAAAAAAGATTATGACACAAGATCCACAGAATATGTATTTATAGGCTTTGTGAAAATTTTTTCATTTCAACATCTCCCCCTTTCTCCCCTCTCTCTTTCTCCATCTCTCTCCTTACCCTTCCCAACTCTCTCTTGCCTCTCCACCATTCAGAATCATCTGATCTTCATTTAGTAAAGAAGCATATAGGCGTGCTCTCTAAGTTGAAATCTGAAAAGTGAGCATAGGGCTTGGCTGGAAATGATACATGCACCAAACAGAGCAGGTGCTCATTAAGTGTCTGAGGGATACATGACTTTGTACACACCTTTCCTGTTCAAATTTCTGAACTATAACTTCCAGTGTAGTTTTTTACTCAAGATCCTGTAATTTTAACTAAGGCCTATTGTCCACAATCCTAAATAGTCTTTCAATTCAGTGTTCGTCTCTCAGCCAGGCTCCTCATAGTGGAGTCAGTGAGGATAAAGAGAAAGGATTTGGGCTTTCAAGTCAGACAGACACAAAGATGACTCCCGCTCAATCAGCAGCACACGGCCATGGACATTGTTTCTGCGGCATTTGGGATCACATTTCCTGCTTTTCATGCCCCTCAAAGTGCCAGCTATATAACAAGAGTTTCATGAACTTAATTTTTAAGGCCACGTTAACTCCTTGTTATGGGCTGAATGTTTTTGTCCCCCCAAAACTCATATGTTGAAACCCTAACCCTCCATGGAATGGTATTTGGAAGTAGGGCTTTTTCAAGGGAATCAATTTGGATGGGGACATGGAATTAGAGCCCTCTTGATGGGTTTAGTGTCCTTATAAGAAGAGGAAGAAACCAGAGCTCTCTCTCTTTCCACCTTGAAAGGACACCAGGAGACAGCGGCTGGCCATCTGCAAACCAGCAAGAGGGTCGACTCAGAACCTGACCACACTGACATCCCGATCATAGAGTTCCAGCCTCCAGATTCTGAGAAAATAAATCTCTGTTTTGCAAGCCACCGGTCTCTGTTATTTTATTACAGCAGTCCTAGCTGAGGAAGATGCTCCTTTTATTTTATTTTCTTATAGGAACCTGGAAATTCTGGCTGTTACTTCTCTCCAGGGCTTATTGCATCCCTTGCCCACACCGTCCCCTCTGTGCCATCTATCCTAAAGTCTTCTCGATCTTCAATGTCATATGAATTGCCTGAATCTCTTCTTAGAATGCAAATCCTGTTTTCATGGGACTCAATGGAGGCCCAAGATTCGGCATTTCTAAGATATTGACAGTACTGGAGCTGATGCCCTTTGAACAACAAGCCTGAACATCACAATCTCTCTGGTCTCTAGACTCTTACATCTGCTGCATTTTTGTGTGTTTCCCTGTTCTTCCCCATCTGCTTGGCCTATGTAATTTCTAGATTTCTTTATTTTAATTTTTTAATGTTTATTTTTGAGATAGGGAGAGACAGAGTGTGAGCAGGGGAGGGGCAGAGAGAGGGAGACACAGAATCTGAAGCAGGCTCCAGGGTCTGAGCTGTCAGCACAGAGCCTGACGCAGGGCTCAAACTCATGGACTGCAAGTTCATAACCTGAGCCAATGTTGGATGCTTAACTGACTGAGACACCAGATGCCCTTGTAATCCCTAGATTTCTGAGTCATAATCACTTGCTTCAGGAAGCCTCTTCTCCTACTCCCTGAATTTTGGAAAAGGAAGGCTCTCTAGCACACTTAAGTTTCAAAATGTATAATGGTTCAAACAAAAGGAAGCTTAATTTTCACTGAGATAAGTTTCCCTTCCTATCTGAAGTATCCTGGGTCAGTTTCTTCCTATGGTGGTTCAGGGACAGAGACTTCTTCCATTCTGTCGCTTCAACATTCTCCATGGTCATTTGAACTGAGACAGTGGAGGGCAAAAGGGAATTGAATGACAATTCTGTTCACGTTCTATCAGCTAGATATATGTGCCCAGGGCCATAACTAACTGCAAGAGAGTTTGAGGATGCGGTTTTGTTGTGTCTTGGAAGTGAATACGGATCTCAGAAGCAGGGAAGCCTCTGGCCTTCTCTAATAAGATTGAGTGTCCCATCCAGTAAGTTCCATGGAAAGGAATCCCTAAATATCCCAACTGCCCTCTTGTAGGTCCCAGGGAGAGACAGATGGTTACTGAATCTTGTATGACAAACTAGTTATTGAATGAATGGTGTGAGGTGCATGGTTCTGACCAATATGAGACTTGAAATATCACTAGAAGTCAGAGACCGGGCTCTTGGTTTCCAGTATGTGATGATAATGGAGGCTGCTTTATATCTGAATTCTGGTGCCTGTACATGTAAAGAGTGATCATGGTAACTACTTTTCCTATTTAATAGAACTATTCTGAAGATCCAATGAGATACGCATGTAATCGTTTTTATAACTGTAAAGCAGTTGTAAAGGAGTTGTTACGCCATAACAGTATTTCTAATAGTGGACATAATATGCTACAGCCACATTTGTAGAAGAATATCTTTGACCATCTGAGCTAATCTTTGAGCATGAAATTACACAAAGATATTATACACATCCCACTTCAGCAATCAGCAGGCAAAGCTTACACTATACTTCTAATGTTATACTTAGCATTTTGAGGACCTCATGGGGTTTGGTAAGAGGATGAAAAGAGCTAAGTTGTGTGAAGTCTTCAAAAGCACCTGCAGTAGTACATGAATAAATGTTATTATCATTAGGAGAACTAGCATGAGATGAGCATGTCTTATGCCTGAAGTGCAAGGCTCAGCACTTGATATACTGTTGTAGTTGTCAGAGCAACTCTGCAATGTAGTATTATTATCCTATATTGTTGATCAGGAAACTGAGACTCTCATTTAAAATTAAAATAACCGACAGAGCCTAAATTTTACCACATAAATACATTTTTTGACTGCGTCATTGCTTTTAAAAAATATTTTGGGGGCACCTGGGTGGCTCAGTCAGTTAAGCATCTGACATCAGCTCAGGTCATGATCTCACAGCTCATGAGTTTGAACCCTGCATGGGTTTTCTACTCTCAGCACGGGGCTTGCTTTGGGTGTCCTGTCCCCCGCTCTCTCTGTCACTCCCCTGCTTGCTTGCTCTCTCTCTCTCTCTCTCTCTCTCAAAAAAATAAACATTAAATATACATTAATTATTTTTTTACAAACCAAAAATCTATTTGCCTAAACCGACCTGAGTTCCATAATGATCTATTATTGTTCTGTACTCTTGTCTCTTTGTAGCTTGGATGATGATGAAGGCAGTTCAGTGGATGGTCCCCATAGGTGACTTCTCCATTACTTCACTCAGTCAGTTATTTCTCTGTGTTGTCCCCTGTCCCCTGGAGCAACTGACAGAGGACACAGAAGACTTGAGAAGGTTCCAGGTAGCTGGAGGAGTCTGCAACCTTGCTGATGATAATGCTCTCTTAGGCTTCATAGTATCTACAGTTGTATGTTCAGCATATGAAAATCAAAGGGCTACTAATGATGTTCCTTCTGCCTAATTTGCACAAAAATTATACCTATCTGTAACATCTTCCTGATCTCTTTTTTAAAAAACTTTTATGCCTCGGTGGCTCAGTTGGTTAAGTGTCTGACTTTGGCTCAGGTCATGATCTCATAGTTCATAGGTTTGAGCCCCAAGTCAGGCTCTGTACTGACAGCTCAGAGCCTGGAGCCTGCTTCAGATACTGTGTCTCCTTCTCTCTCTGACCCTCCCCTACTCATGCTCTGTTTCTCTCTGTCTCAATAATATATAGATATTAAAAATAAAAAACCTCTTATGGGGGCACCTGGGTGGCTCAGTCAGTTAAGCAGCCAACTTCAGCTCAGGTCATGATCTCACGGTTCATGAGTTCATGCCTTGTGTCGGAGCCTGCTTCAGATTCTGTGTCTCCTTCTCTCTCTGCCCCTCCCCTGCTCATTCTCTGTCTCTCTGAAATAAATAAACATTAAAAAAGATTTATATATTTATGTCTTCACTTTTTTTATTACTAAAGAGAGAAGCCATAGTTCTTGATGGAATATAATATTTTCATCTCTGTTCAGTAATCCACTTGTCTTTTCCCTACTATGGTGCTCCATGACACAGATGTTTACATAAATATTTAGTCAAATTGGGACAGCACATTTATATACCCCATGGATAACTTCCCATGGGAATTTCCCATAGATACTCATGAATTCATCTTAGAGCTTTATCAGCAAGAGTCTACACTATTTTCTATTTTTTTTATGAACTGTGTGGGTCTAGAATTGAGTGCTTGGTTAAAATTGTGCTTAGGAAATACAGAATGAATATAAACTTCTAGAAGACATAGGTTACTTTCATGAGAATCATGGTCAATAATTGCCTAACAGAATAGTCACCTCTACTCATTTTAATCTTTGTTCATTAAAATAATCCAATTAGGAGCACCTGGGTGGCTCAGTCAGTTAAGCAACCAACTCTTGATTTCAGTTCAGGTCATGATCTTGTGGCTCATGGGTCTGAACCTTGTGTTGGGGTCTGTGCTGACAGCACAAACCCTGCCTAGGATTCTGTCTCCCTTTTTCTCTGCCCCTCCTCTGCTCACTCTCTCTCTTTCCTCTTTTTTTCCTCAAAAATAAATAAACATTAAAATAAATAATCCAATCAAGTTGACTTGAAATAAAATAATTTGTTCAATGACCTGCCACAAAATAACTATTTATTTAATGTTTTTTGAGAGTCTCCTATTTTAAGAATTTGTGTGACTCCATGATAATATCATATAGATGTATAATATAAACACAAAATATTAAATATTGAAGATATGTATGTGTGTATGCATGTGTATAAGTATACACACACATACAGTGTATATTATAAATACACATAGGCACCCAACATAAAGAACAGCACATGATGTGATAAACAAGCTCCCAGCAATGTAAGTAACATGCAGTGGGTGTACAGGGAAGAAAATTGTGACTTCTGATTGATACATAAGAGAGTGTTTGCTCATATCTCTTGGGACATCTGCTGCGCCCTGTCATTTAAATGTATTCTAATAAGTGGAAAACCCAGGAAAGGAGATTTAGATTGGGAATGCCAGGGGTAAAGGCAAACAAAATGCCTCCTGCAACTGAATATAGAGAATAATAACATACAGATAGAGAATTGGAAAGGAGGGCGAAAGAAGCCTGGAATGTTACGTTGAAAAAGTAGTCTAGGAAGAGATTGCTTAAATTATATATGCATATGTATGTCTCCTAGATGGCAACGTTATGTTTCTTGGTAAGTCTAGTGATAAGGAGAGCATACCCCCTTTCTATTGACCTGCATGGCTCTCCCATACAATCACACATTTCTATCCAATTCCAACATTATCTCCAGCACACTACTACAAAGTCATTACAGACACTCACCTGGGGGAAAAATCACCAATATAAAACACCAGAGAAGGGTCTCAGGAGCTCTTGGACTTCAGTGAAGTTACAAGATGCATGAAATACACATGGCTGCTGTGAAAGGAATGCTCTCTGGATCATTAGGCTTAAGACTCAATGCAAAGGAAAAGCTGAAGGCTGTCAGCTCTTCAGGAGTGTCCCTTAGGGAGGCAGGGACATGGAGAGGATAAGAAGGACATGTGCACAGCTGTGAGACCCTTGAGCATGTGTCGTGGGGAGCAGGATCCAGTGGAGCTGTGCTGAATAGCTACCAGATGTGCTCCTTTGTCAGCGACCTCATCAGAAAGGCCTCTACAGTGGATGTAACAAGTCAACCTTGTTACTGCTGAGAGGTTCATACCAGTTGAACCAAAAGAACCATCATCTTGAAAGAGAGAACATTTTCTTGTAGGTGCCGTTATTTTCAAGAGAAATATAGGACCCATGTCATCAGCTTCAGAGATGCGAGCAGAAAGTGGAATAGAAACTGAACCTTTTTTTTTTTGCCAGTGGTTTGGGGCATCCGGGGCACCAGGGACAAGAGAAATGGGCAAACAGGTCTGGAGTCGAATAACATATTATCCTGAAGGTCCAAAGACCACAGATCGACAGCATGCTCCCTCGTGAGAAATGAGAGAGCATGCAGTATTTATGCCTTTAGCACTTGGAGGAGTAAAAACTGCTGCCTAGAAAAACTCCGGGAGACATGGAATTCTCATAAAACTGGTTGATTGAAAGCCAGGCCCTAATTTTCCCCTGCACTCATATTGTCTAGAAATCAAGCCCTCCTGATATTAAAGATATTATATTCTCCTCCTCCAAAAAACAATCGGCAGATGAAATGCCAAATTATTGTATCTTGGAAAAACCGCCCTTTGCAACATATGGGTAAACAATTGCAAACTCAAGACCTGATGTTAACTCTATCAGCTGCGATGCGTACATTTGTTAGGATCAACATTGGTGTATATTTATTTTAATCTTTCAGCACCACTGGGTAAATATAGCCTGTCAATGTTACGACACACTTTATGTTCAATACCAGCTAAAGCCCGACCTTTCGTTTGCTGGCCACATGAACCATGAGTGCACCATAGCATTCCAAAGGACATAAGGATGTTAAATCTCCCCTACATTTTAACGTTTAGATGGATTTAACTTCCCCTTCAACTTGTATTCATTCCAGCCATGCAGATTCTGCGCAGCCCAATGGAATGTGTGAGGAAAGGGGTCAAAGAGAGTGCATCATAGTGAAAAAAATACTGAATAAGCTACAAGTTTCTAGATCTGGATTTTACCTTTCTCATTCCCTACCATTTGGATTAACTCAGGCAATCACCACTTCAGGGAATTACTTTCTTTATTTAGAAAGTGAGAAAGGGAAAACTCAACTGTTGGGTCAAAAATTCAAATTTTCATGGTCTAAATTTTCAGGAAAACAGAAGGGTAGGGGGCCTGAAGGATAGGCCTGGAGGGACTGAACTCTAGTTGTAGAAGAAGTGGGTCAGAGTACACATAAGGCATCAAACATGTGCTCCACTAGTTTCCAAAGCACCCAGGGTTAGATCATACTAATGATTTTCTCCATCTCTAAAACTCTACGGCAGTAAGATTATGCATTTCTAAGGCTGTGACTCATGAATTCTCCTGGTGATATAGAGACAGATCTTTATGCAAAGATTGTGTCCCTCATTGTGTTTTTGTTTGTTTTTAAATCTGTACATTCAATGCCTAAAATAGTATCCCAGATTTGGAAGTGGCTCTTTGTCAAAGGACATTCTAAACAGGGTTTTTTTTTTTTTTTTGTATCTTCTTTAGCTTAGAGAAATGGAAGCCCAGTCCATGTGCCTGACTTGCAGATGTCATTCCGATCGCCTCTTTTAAGATGGTTTACTTATAACCAAACATCTAGTTTTATTTTAGCCCTCTGCATGGTGTTTGATCTTTACGTGAAGCCTGCACAGGAGATCCACAGAGTGGAAGACTATTCTACGCAGTTTGAACACTGCCAAGTTGCAGATAAGACTTTCTCCTTTCTATCAATTCCATTTATCTTTATCCTGGAGATATAAGAGTTTACAAAGGACAAAGCACATGGTTTTTTGCCCTCTAGGAACATAGATACCAGGGGGCAAAGCCAGGAAACGGGCACTGACACCAACATGTGGTAAGTACCAGAAAAGTGAAACCACAGAGTGCTGTGGGCACTCAGAGGAGAATCACCTAACCGTTTAATGGGCCTAAGTAGGTTTTCCAAAGGAAATAATCCATAAAATGAAAATTGAGAGACAAATGGAAATTTGATTCATGGAGAATGGAAGAAATCTTTCCACACAGCACAGTTTGGGGCCCATGACTGAGGTAATATGCTATATTCAAAAACTACAAATGCAAATTTTAGTGAAGTGTAATGTTTGGGGTATAGAGGGGGAAAAGGATGAGACCGTTTCTGCCTAACGAATGTACAGCCATTTAGATATGACATAATAGAATCAGGTATCCATTGGAAAGATTCTACATAGGATTCCAGGAGACTATTTCATATTCAATAAGTTACACATTTTCACAATAATGCCGAGTGACAAACTATCCTAACTCTCAGTGGCTTAAAACAATGAATATTTATTTGGCTCGTGTATCTTCAGGTGGGTGAAGCCTGCATATTCTTCTATTCTCAGTTGGCCCCACTGACACGTCTGGGGTCAGCCAGTCTTTAATTAGCCAATCTAGGACGGCTTTAGCTGGGGAGGCTGCATCACGTGTCTCATATCTGTCTGGGCATGTCCTCCTGGGGGGGGAGAGGAATAAGAGGAGAAGCGGAGATGTGTGAGAGCTTTTGTAAGTCTCTGCAAGAGTCAGATCCACTAACACTCTTTTGTACAGAGAAGAAGGCATGCGTAACTCAGAATAAAGGAAGTGGAGAAACAGACTGGCCCGGTTTCCTGAGAGGCCCTATATCTCACGTAGCAAAGAGGAAGGCTGCAGGAATGGCTGAGGCACGCCATCAATCAGAGCATACAATCCTGCTGGACACTGGGGTCTGTGCTTCCTAAGATGACAATCTACAAGAAGACCGTGACTTCGTTGGATGAGATCACTCATGGTTCACTCATCCTCCCCCCCAGCAGACGTATGTTTTATAAAACTACATGTTTTGTCTTCAACTTTTCTGAGACAGTGGCCTGCCTTCTCCCAAAAGAGTAATTTGGCGTGAATTACAGAAGGAAAAAAGAGATATGAATGGCAGGAAAATATGTTCATACAAATAGATGGTTTATACAAAGCTGTAGAAAATCATTTGAAGTAACTAAACCTGAATAAAAGTGTATTAATTGATAGTAAATAAAGTGCCAAACACTGTACTGAGCACTTTTACTGAGATTTTCTCAGTTTTCTCTCCCTCTCTCTCTCTCTCCATCTCACACACACACACACACACACACACACACACACACACACACAGATTAGATAAGTGTTTTTATCATGTTTTCCTTCCAATTTTACTCTTAGTAAAACTGAAAGTTAGGGAGGTTATATAACACAAAACACCTGAATTTGAAACACAGGAGTTTGATTCCAAAACCTGTTTAAATAAAGTATGTCAAACTGTCTTATCCCAAAATGTTCTAAATCATGCCCTTAGAAAAGAGTATGTTTGGAAAGTCTTTGCCAAAGTCTATCTATTATACACTTTTCTTAAAAGTAAATGCCAAGACCCACAAACACTTTCTACAAATGAATAATGCAGTGAAAACTTCAGAAACGTATAGATTGGTGTCATGGAAAGTCTGCTTTCCTAACAAGTTTATCTTTGATCCGTGATTCATTTACATAGATTTTGTCTGTGTGTCAATCCTCGCGATTTGTGGCGCTGCATATTTTAAGACGTGACATATGCATTCTATCCACAAGCCACATTTAACAGCACGCTCCATTGTCTACGATCATGAAGAAAGCAAGGTGGTAATATAGAAAGCCCAGCGTCCCCCCAGACTCCACTAAGACAGACTTCTGGCAAGTCTAACAACTGCTCTAGCCTCATGTGTTGAGTAGGCGGCCATACTGACTGGTCCTTTACTTGTAGATAAAACACCCATTCATTCAAGAGCATATCTATTGAGCATCCACTCTGTTATGCACTGAGCTAAATGTAAGAGACACAATGGGCACGAGTCACATATTTACAGTCAAGTGGGGGAGACAGGACAAAAACAAACAAACAACAAACAAACAACAAGTGAACAAATAACTAAGAATGATTACCATTTAAAACAAGACCTAGAGAGATCAACCTATACTATATACTTATACTTAGACCGTATGTATATATCAACCTTACTTACATCATAATGGTCAAGGAAATACTTCCTTTTTTTTAATTTTTTTTTATTTTTGAGAGACAGAGAGAGATAATGCGAGCAGGGAAGGGGCAGAGAGAGAGGGAGACACAGAATCGGAAGCAGGCTCCAGGCTCTGAGCTGTCAGCACAGAACCCGACGCGGGGCTCGAACCCACAAACTGTGAGATCATGACCTGAGCCGAAGTCAGACATTCAACCAACTGAGCCACCCAGGCGCCCCAGGAAATACTTTCTATATAGTGGAACTGGAGCTCATTCTAATAAGTTAAGAATGGGAGGCTTTTGTACAAGGAAGGGATTGTCTGTAATCAAAATGTTCAGGGAATGTAGAGTCTGGGTTGTTTGAATGCTCTGAAAATTAAGAGTTGGCTAGGAAGATGATATTTTTGTTTCTGCCTCTTTTTGTGGAAATGTCATAGTCCTCCCTCTCTCCTCCCTTGGTCACATACACTCAATCATGATTAATTGTGTTCTGGTTAATCAGGACCCCACAGTGTCCAGTGCACTGTTCCTATCCTTAGTCCGGGCTTCCTGCTACCTCTGAATTTGAAGGAACCTCCAAACTGGCAGGTTTTCCCTCCACCCAATGCTGGACTCTGGCATAGCAGACAGAGGTGCCTGGGTGGCTCAGTTGGTTGGGCATTGGACTCTTGATTTCTGCTCAGGTAATGATCTCCTGGTTGTGAGATGGAGTGCCACGTTGGATTCTGTGCTGTGTGGAGCCTGCTTAGTCTTTTCTCTCACCCTCTCTCTCTGCTTCTCCCCCACTCACACATGCCCTCCATGACTCTAAACAAAAACAAAAACAAAATAGCATAACAGATAGAGATGGGGGAGGTTCATCCTGGGCCATGGCATGGAAATTGTCAGGGTTTCCAAAAACGATTTTTAATATAAACTTTTTAAAAATAGCTTTTTTTTCTCTTAAAATTTGAGTTTATTTTAAAAAACTAATTGAGGAGTGCCTGGCTGGCTCAGTTGGTTATGTGTCTTGCCCTTGATCTTTGCTCAGGTCATGATCTCACATTTAATGGAACTGAGCCTGAGTTGGGCTCTGCACTGACAGTGCAGAGCTGCTCAGGATTCTCTCTGCCACATCTGGCGCTTTCTCTCTCCCTCTCTCTCTCTCTCTCTCTCTCTCTTTCTCCCTCTCTCATTCATTCTCAAAATAAATAAACATTTAAAAATAAATAAATAAATAATAAAAATAAATTGAAAATTGTAGTTACTTTAGTACAGGCTCATTTGATAAATATGATAAAATGATGTAAACACATATGCTGATTAAATTTTAACTGATTTCTTTATTAGTAATTAAAAGAGGAGAGGAGGCTTGCACAGTTAGCCAAAACATTTACAAAAACCCATTGTAACTTTTACCAGATTTTCCCACTCACTACAGTGTGAATATAATTATATGTCGTGATCGAGAGAACCAATGCAAAGGTGAAAAGGCGAAGGACAAGTACTAGGAAACATTTCACCCCATTTCCTTTTTGCATAAAATTTTCAATTTCTCTACAGGCTATTTTTAAAAATGTCAGCAATTGTAGTTTGTTTTGGAGTATTCAAATTTATACAAGTAAGTCTTCTTTTTAATACATATAATTTAAAAAATGGGTTTCATTGATAATAATACTATACAATGAGTAAACATCCAAGAAAAAAAAAACGGGGAGAAATGCAGCATTCAGAAAGAATGTCATTGATAAGCTGTGTGTAGGTTGCCGAGAAAACACACGTGTCATCTTGGATTGTTCCTACTTATGTCTTTATATCCTCTCTGAACTGCTCATTCTGTCCTGCCCTGAGTTTCTGATCTGCCTGGAATGGCTTCTGATTGAGTTCTACCAGTCAGAGGCATCAACAGGAGATAAAAGGGAAGACGTGAGAGGGAAGATATTTGCTCCCCAGGGTCTTCTTAGTGGTATCGCTCCGCCGGAGGATGTGAGTAGTCCATGGAAGCCCTCTGTCATTCTTCACTCCTCGATCTCAGGCCAGCAAAGTTCTGAGGTGGTTCATTCCTGAACACGGCATTATCCCTTGTAAGTTCCTTCACGTTTGGCCCATATCTTTCTAAATAGTCCCTTCATAAAACCCTACAAAAATTCTCTTAATGTAAGTGGCCATCTGTTTCTTACAGCGTCCCTATCTGATACACACATTATGAATGCTTTTGTACATCCGCTTCTCTTCTCTTCAAATATTTTGACAAGTGCAATACCACAAAGATAGAATGATAACACCGCAGGGCGACAAGAAACCTTTATTTTTCAGTTCCCTTTCCTGGACATCCCCTTATTTGATTTTCAAAATAGCTCTTTAAGGCTGGTAGAATAGTTATCGCTAGCTCCGCTGTGTAAGTTAAAATTTGGGTCTTGGAGGAAGTTAAGTATTTGGGTTAGAGTCAAAATATACACCCAGGACCCCTTAGCGTATTTCTTCCTCCAGGGCTCTCTGCTTAAACCATGCTATCCGGGTAAACAGCAAACAGTTAAACAACATTTGACCATGACCACAAAATACCAACCATAAGTTCTGTTCATGGTGAATCAAAACCAGTGTTCTGCAAACCATAGCCCATGGGCCAACACATCTGCTTCCTGTTTTTGCAAACGGAGCTTTATTAGAACACAGCCACTTTCATGTACTTACTTATTGTCTGTGGCAGCTCTTTTCACCCTTTGGAGTAGGTAAGATAGAGATCATATGAGCTGCAAAGTCTAAAATATTTACTATCTGGCCCTTTACAGAAAATACTTGCCAACCCCTGAGCAAAACAATCAGAAAATCCAAAATGCTTTCACAGCTGCCTGACTTTGATGTGCAAAATAAAAGACATACATATGTCTATCCCTCCTAATCACATATTAACGACTCAATCATTTCAGGCCTGATTTCTATAAAGAGAATGAATGAGAATCTATAATTGGTAATGTTAACTCTACATTAACCAGAATATTAAATTAATCATAAAATGCGAGTCTATGATTACCTAGAAAACAGAACCCTATCTCACCTAGTAGATTATTCCTTTCAAAATTTCCGTTTAAATGACGTTCTGAAAATAAATTGATTAAAAGAAATAGGAGCACTTTCATTTGTTTTTTCGACTGCCAGGAAACGTACCCCATAAGATATGGGACACGGAGCCCAAACACCAGCAATTGCTAAATACAAAGTTGATAGCTTGAAAGGTACCCAAGGAGAACTGACCTGGCAGGTACTTACTTTCTAGACAAATCATTAGTGCACACTATCTCAATGCTTTATTTCCATAAAAATGCTAATCAGCACTTTGTGTAGAATAACATTGCTTTTTTTTCTTATTTAAAAGTTTTTTTAAATTTATTTATTTATTTATTTTAAATTTATTTCTGAGAGACAGAGAGAGACAGTGTGAGCAGGGGAGGGTCAGAGAGAGAGGGAGACACAGAATCTGAAGCAGGCTCCAGGCTCTGAGCTGTCAGCACAGACCCCGATGCAGAGCTCGAACTCATGAATCGTGAGATCATGATTTGAGCCAAAGCCGGACTCTTAACCGACTGAGCCACCCAGGCACCCCAAGTTTATTTATTTTTAAGAGGGAAGGAGGGTGGGGCAGAGAGAGAGGAAGAGAGAGAATCCCAAGCAGGCTCCACACTGTCAGTGCAGTATACCCACTCTGTGTTCTCTGCCTCGAGGAGAGAATGGAAGGCAAAGTAAAACATTGCCCCTTCCCTCAGGGAGCTTTCTAATAAGGAGGGTAGATCGCAATGAAATAATCTCACAAAAATAAGAATTGCGATTGGCAAGCTAGAAAAGAAAAGCATGTGATGCTATGAAAATGTGAGAATGGGGACTTGACCTAGTGCTGGAGGTCAGGGAAGGTTTGTGGCTAATGACTAGATGAAGATGTGTGAGAAGAACATATAAGGAAGGGAAAATGAGTAACAAGAGTGAAAGAAGTCTGGCATTTATTTTTTTTAATTTTTTTTTTTTACTGTTTATTTTTGAGCAAGAGAAACTTCAAGAGCAAGGGAGGGGCAGAGAGAGAGGGAGACACAGAATCTGAAGCAGGCTCTAGTGTCTGAGCTGTCAGCACAGAACCTGATGTGGGGCTCAAACCCATGAACCATGAAATCATGACCCGAGCCAAAGCCTTACATCTAACTGACTGAGCAACCCAGGCGCCCCAGAAGGCTGGCATTTCTAGAGCGCTGAGCATGGGGGCCTTGAGGGTGTGACGTGAGGTTGAAGATAGCGAGAGCATCATTGCCTGGCCATTCTAGAGAGGGTGACCTGGGACAATACCGTGCTACACCTGCTTCCCGGGTGTCTTCTTTCTCAAAAATTTCCAAGATTGTACATTAAATTCTATAGTTTTTATTAAAACCGAACTAAGCTCACTGCAGCGTGGTATCCTGCACTGGATGTTAAAACAGGAAAATGACAGTAGTGTAAAAAAACAGTAAAAGCCTAATCAAGTCTGAAGTTTAGTTAATATTAATGCTCCAATGCTGGCTTGTTAACTGTGTCAAAGACACTATAGTAATGTGAAGTGTTAGCATTAGGGAAAGCACGGTTAAGTTATGGGAATTCTCTGTACTGTCTTTACAACTCCTTTATACATTTAAGAGTATTCTAAAGTTCTCTGTTGATAAGATAAAAGAGCAACAACAACAACAACAACAAAAGGTAAGGAGTTTTTTTCTTTTTCTAAGAACAGAGTGGGGAGCCTGGGTGGCTCAGTTGGTTAAGTGGCACACTTCGGCTCAGGTCATAATCTTGAGGTTTGTG
>NC_043702.1:11550694-11645296 GCF_006229205.1 Suricata suricatta | reverse complement strand
GAGAAAAGAAAGAAATAAGAGAGAAAAGAAAGAAAGAAAGAAAGAAAGAAAGAAAGAAAGAAAGAAAGAAAGAAAGAAAGAAAGAAAGAAAAGGAAGGAAGGAAGGAAGAAAGAAAAAGAAAGGAAGGAAGGAAGGAAGGAAAGAAGGAAGGAAGGAAGGAAGGAAGGAAGGAAGGAAGGAAGGAGGGAAGGAAGGAAAGGAGAGAGAGACAGAGAAAGAAAGAAAGAAAGAAAAAAGAAAGAAAGAAAGAAAGAAAGAAAGAAAGAAAGAAAGAAAGAAAGAAAGAAAGAAAGAAAGAAAGAAAGAAAGAAAGAAGCAAAAAGGAAGGAAGGACAGACAGAGAGATATACAAAAAGTTTGATCGTGACAGTGTGGGGAGAGAGAGGAGAGCTATCAGAACTGCCTAGCTCACTCTGACTTCAGGTAATTCAGAGTAGGACTTTCTACTCAGGAGCCCAGCAAGAGATGACAGCAACTTCCATCAGGGGATAAAGAGATCAGGCTATTTTGATGATGGACTAAACAGGGATTTTTGGTGGATTGCATATGAGGGTGAAGGGGAGGCAGGGGCCAAGAATGACTCCTAGGTTTCTGTCTATGTGGCATGTGACTGGAGACCTCAGTGGATCATACACATGACCCTGAGTTGTGAGTAGGTCATCTGATGGGGATGGGAGGTAGATGGCCTCCTAATATGGGGCTGGAAGTAAGTGCAGCAACCAAGTCCTTATGAGGATTGGCAAGAGCTAGATGGCACCACCATTTAAATGCCACCAGAACACCAGGTGGCTTATGAGGACAGCATATCAGGCTCCTCAGAACAAGGCACAGGCTCCGACATAAAGCGGCCACCCAAAGGAATCCAGCGGAAGTTCTCTTCCTCAAATGGGAATCCAAAACACATTTGAATTTGCCACAGTAGAAATTGCCTTCTGTTGAATGATGATTCCCAAATGTTAACCTCTTTCCAAACCCCTAATAATGGCCCAGCCTAGCTACACCTAGGCCTCTAGCATGGAATGGGGTATACCCACCAGGCGGAAGCGGGTGGTGATTGAAGAGGGAAGGCAGAGCTTATAGTGTCTGAGACTTTGGAGCCCCTCAGACTTCTAGGAAGACCCCAGAACAGTGTCTGATACACAGCTGACAATATCAGTTGAAGAAAAAAACTGGAATGGATGAAATATCCTGAACATCGGTCCCCTCACCAGTGAAGTCACACCAGTTATAAATAACCGATTGGATGGTAGAGGGTTACATTAGTCTCGGGTATTTAGTTCAGAGCTAGGCTCATGGAGAGCACTGGAAAGACAGTAGCCACTGTGATAAACAGGAAGAAGCTACTTCTTCATGGTGCAACCATGGTGTGCGAGCGTAATTTGTTCCGGAAACATGCTTGTCATCCAAAGCACTCGTGTATCAAAGTGAATTTCAAGAACCGTTGGCTCAGTTGTGATCATGTGATGTTTGGCATCACATACTACTTATATTGTAAGACACAACTCATTTTTCGAGTCAAAATTCATGCGAAATGTTTGCTCCTCTTGCAGAACACTCACAGAACAAGTTACTCGCCATCCAAAGTTTCACTGTATTTCTTTTTTTAAAATAGTTTATTGTCAAATTGGTTTCCATATAACACCCAGTGCTTCTCCCCACAAGTGTCCCCCCCCCACCATGACCATCACCCCCCTCCCACCCCCTCCCTTCAGTCCATGGTTCGTTTTCAGTATTCAATAGTCTCCCATGATCTGTGTCCCTCACTCTCCCCAGCTCTCTTTCCCCCTTCCTCTCCACATGGTCCCCTGCCAGGTCTCTTCTGTTAGGTTTATTAGTTCAAACATATAGTATCTATCCTTTTCTGCCTGACTTATTTTGCTTAGCATTACACCCTTGAAGTCCATCCACTTTGCTACAAATGGCCAGATTTCATTCTTCCTCACTGCCATATAGTACTCCATTGTATATATATACCACATCTTCTTGATCCATTCATCAATTGATGGGCATTTAGGCTCTTTCCATGATTTGGCTATTGTAGAAAGTGTCGCCATGAACATTGGGGTTCATGTGCCCCTATGCATCAGCACTTCTGTATCCTTTGGGTAAATCCCAGCAGTGCTATTGCTGAGTCATAGGGGAGTTCTATCGATAGTTTCTTGAGGAGTCTCCACACTGTTTTCCAGAGTGGCTGCACCAGTTTACATTCCCACCAACAGTGTAGGAGGGTGCCTGTTTCTCCACACCCTCGCCAGCATCTATAGTCTCTTGATTTGTGTATTTTAGCAATTCTGACTGGTGTGAGGTGGTATCTCAGTGTGGTTTTGATTTGTATTTCCCTGATGACGACACTGAGCATCATTTCATATGCCTGTTGGGCATCTAAATGTCCTCTTGGAGAAGTGTCTATTCAGGTCTTCTGCCCATTTCTTACACGAAAAATGAATGATCCAGTGAAGAAATAGGCAGAAGACCTGAATAGATACTGTATTTCTTTACTGTGAGCAGATATTTGCCTGTAGTTAGCAATCTAGTTAGTTATTAGAACTTTCAAGATGTATGCATAAAACATGGGGATTGTGTTCCTAAAGTCTCGGGTATGTTAGTCACCATTCATCACTATATATCAGGTACCTGGATCCTCTGTCTACTCAATAAATATCTGATATAAAGTTTGCTTGTAGCTGCCTCCCTCTTCCCTCCAGAGTGTCTCTCTTCAGGAAAGTGACCTCTGTCGCTATTCTGCTCCCTCCCTGCAGCCACCCCTCCCTCCCCTCCTCCTCACTCTCCCCCTCCTCCTGGCTAAGAATGTTTTCTTCTCCAATTATGGTGAAAGTGGAAAGCACTAGGTGTCTCTGTCCCCAAATGGAATTCACTTACTTCAGTGTCATGTGCCTCATAACTACCACAGAGTTCCCCCAGCACAGCAGATGAATGAAATGCTTTTTGGGTGGGTTGTGCAAGAGGAAAAACCTACCTGTTCCCAGAATAGCCACATCCAGGAGAAACAGCTGCGGATGGCTCTCAGGGACTTGACTTTGATGGTAAGGAAGACTGAGAGGCACGAATAGTGGGGCTGGTTTTAAAGACAGTAAAGCCCTTAAAGGGGGAGCCTAGTGGATGGGAAGAATCATGATTTGTTGCTGCCAGGTAGGAATATGAGTTGGGCTTCTTAGTAGCAAGAACCCTGCTTAATTTACCTGTCAGCTAGCCAGATAGATTTGTCCAGAAAGGTTTTCAATAGAAGATAGAGCTCTTCAATCTGTGTGGCTCTACCCTGCAGTGGTGACCCTATCCATCACTTGCTGAGATCCAAGTGGCCAATTCAGGACCCTTTGGTACCTTCCCCTAGAAATTGAGTACTCTATCTCTACCGTGTAATTATTTGGAGTAGAATTAAAGATTTCCTGTTGCATGCTTGGTTTGTCAGCCAACGAAGGCTGCAATGAGCCAAGTTGACAGCCGCCTCTATTTGGTGGTCTCCGGCATGCCTGGTGGCAGCACCCTGACATACCATCATCAGGGGTGCTCACTTAGAGACCCAGAAGGGCTTGGGGAGCAGGAAAGGCTTACACAGGTGGAAGGCTCAGCCTGTACCCATCATTTCTCACTGACCTTCAACCTTCTTTAGCCTGCTCCCCTAAGGGTTCTGTATATTCTTATCCTTTCATTCAAAAGCATGCTTTGGGAGCAGGGATTAAGAAATAGATAATTCTTAAAGATTCCTGGTCCTCCCCTCTTCTTTCCCATGAAGAATAAGGATAAAGAAATATTATGAATTCTAGGAGCAGACTATTTATTAGCTTGTATCACTTAGACCATGCCACTCAACACAGACTGAAGAATCCAGTGCAAAATCACTGAAAACTACTGAATGTGCTAATTTGATTCACGGTTTTATAGCAATGTAAGTATAAGCACTAGTGTGAATTTATATAATGTCTAGCTTAACCTTCTTTCTCCAACCATAACGTATAATTCTATTTACCCCAGCAAAGTGAACTAAATACAGAACCTATCCATTTGATAGAGTATTTATTTTTGTCTCTTTTAAAAACTGCTTGTTTTTACAATAATGGAAACATAACTGAATTCAGTTTCTTCTGATGAAAAAATACTGAGAAGGAAGCACATAATCAGTCATATATTCAGTGATTTAGTTTTTTAAATATACATTGATGCAAAATAAAAATTCAAAGTACTTTTCTATCTTCTTTTTTTAATGTCTATTTGTTGAGAGAGACAGAGAGAGAGAGGACAAGCGATGGAGGGGCAGAAAGAGAGGAAGAGAGAAAATCAGAAGCAGATTCCATGCTCAGTGCAGAACCTGACATGGGGTTCAATCTCATGACTTGAGATTATGACCTGAGCCCAAATCAAGCGTTGGATTCTTGACTGACTAAAGTACCACAGACACCCCCTTTTTTTCTTTTCTTTAAATAAAAAAAAAAGAGATAAAGAACTTCCTACAAACTGTTTAAATTTTAAAACCTTATTTCAATTAAAAATAAGAAGATACCTGTGCCAAGCTTCCAAGATGGCAATTTAATTTCAGTTGCTCCCATTTTTAGCCCCTCAAGCACTGCTAGTATACTTCAAAAGCATAAACATATATTCTTAATACAATATAAGTATGAACCAAGACAGCATTTTTATGTTACCATTTTTTAACATGACGGTAATTTCAGAAGTCACCGTGGAGAAGGCTGATCGCATTCAAGCTGAAACTTTCCCAGCAGGACAAACCAAGCCCCTGCGAAATCAGCAAGCAAACAAACAAACCCCCACAAAGTCAAAAATCAGATGACACACTGGAAAAGCATTGGCAACTTTAATAGAGTGTTAATATCTCTACAACACAACTAATTCTTACCTATCAGGCAGAAAACAAAAGCCTAGAAATCACAATATAAAAGAGTGTAGACACATAAAGACACGATTCACCAAAGGGATGTAAATGGCCGACATATTTCTGAAAAGATGTTTATACTCACTGATAATAAAAAATAAAATAAACAAATAAAATTAAATTAAAAGTCAGATTTGTAAAAACATGAGAATCATATCAAACAATATTAGTAAGCATGTGGAAGCTCACTTTCATGCATTGAAGATACAAGTGTAAATTTGCTATATTTTTAGAGAGGACTGTAGAGAACTAAGTTAAATTTTTTACCTAGCCACGTTGATAGAGAAAATTCACTTATACAAATCTATCCTTAAAATAAGTATGTAGACAAATAAAATTCACAGATATTTATTAACATATTGTTGAGTGCATCATGAGGAACAATGTAAATATCCATCAGTAGTGATCTGGTTAATTAACTAGAGTCCTATGTAATGATACAGAAAGGTAATAGGTTGCCATTTGAAGAGTCACAAATCTACAGCTATGGAAATAGATATTTATATAGAGTTATAATTTTTAAAAAAACTATAAAGAAACAGAATATATTTCTTATGCTTTTAGAAATTAAAACTTGTACTGTTAAAAATATCCAAGAAGTTTAAAGAACATTGAGGGAAAACACCACAATGCAAATGATTTTCGTTCATGTTGTATCCCAACCTTGAACATACATTCATCTTTATTTACATATGCAATTAGTATCCATTTCTTAAGTACCTTATGTTAAATATATTTTTCTATTTTTAGCAAGGAAATATGTTTAAAGGAGATTTTTATTTATTATTTGTTTTGTTCATTATTTATTTAATTTCATTCAAAGACAGCTTTGAGATTTGCCCTACTTCATGTATCCATGATGTTGATGATGACAGTTAAGAAACTGCTGAAGTTTCAGTCCCTCCTCTGTCCCATCTCATGGTTTGAGATTCCTGTGTTTGGGGTCAGGGTTTTCTTCCAGATGGCTTTTCTGTCCTGCCACTCTGCTGCAAGGTTCTGTTTCAGATCATGCCTCTAGCTCCGCCACTTCTCACTGAAAGCAAGGTCCTCACCAAGGGGAAGGCTTTGGGGTGCAGGATCTTTACTAATGGGAAAACTGTTCAGTTTCTAGGAAGGGAAAGCTCCGGGATGCAATAAGCATGTTTTCTGCAAGGTGTTTCCAAGTAAAACAATAAATTAGATATTATATATAAAATGCAGAAACTCATGTACATATAATTTCAATGAACTGTATTTCTTCATGGACCACCCAGTTGAGATTAATGGTATTTAGTAATTACCATAATAGTCCATTCTCCCTTGTTATTATTGTAAATAAAAGAACTTTTAAAACATATTTTTCCAATTACTAGTTTTGTAAGACAAATATAAGAAAACATTTTAAGTTACACAAATAAACACTGTTATATATATCAAAATGAAGATGTTCCTAACATTGAACTCTAGAGATATATTATAGCTCAAAATGTTCATTGACCATTAAGAAATTAAAGTCTGAATTTGACATATGAAATGTGACCTCAAGCATCATTGTAAAATGTAAAAAAAAGAGATTACACAAAAGGAAGTTGTATATCAGTTGAGGATCACCTGTATAAAGGCCAGAGAGAAATTTATGTTTAATAATGCCAAGTGAATCATGAGTCCTTCTTATTGCCTCTTGCATATACCTGACAAATTGTGTGTGACTAACTTACACGTAAATTAACTTAGGTTGTAACAATGTAACTTTCATATTTTGGACATGCGGGTGATAACCTACTTTTTAAATTATTGTAAGGATCAAATGACGTAAAGCATCTAGGATTATGGCTGGTAAATGTTCAACTAATAGTGACTATTATCAATAACAGTTATTGTGAAAATTAGAGCATCTTGAGAAGTCTGAAAAAGGCTTTCAAACATATGGCCTTACACAGGAATAAATTTCTAATTATGAAGGTTTAATTACTATAGCCTCCCTCTCCTGCCTCGGTGTAAGGACACAGGTTGGCTCTCAATATCATAGAAACAGTAATATGAAAAACACTTGTTAAAATATTATAAATAGGGTCGTCATCCCTATTTTTAAAATCCTGATTTCAAATGTTTTCTTCACTTGTTTCCATATGCCATATTTCAGTGTCAATATCTCCGTACTTCTCTCAGCTTGCCCGGTGCTAAATTTGCATAAATGTCTTTGTCAGATCATATGCTTCCATTTTGAGTTGTCAAAGAATTGTTCACCATAATATTAAGTTTAATGACTACACAGCAAGTCATCTAACATTATCTATATTTCATCTACCACCCCATCGTCTCTGCATCCTAGTGCTGAAGTAGAATCCAAGCAAGAGAGGAAATCAATCCATGTATCTGAGCTTCCAGTCCAAAGGCAGAGAGTCAATGCAATGCAAGTGTGTTACTCACAGCCTATAGCAATCAGTGCAAATCTATGTCACAGTTAGAAGGTGTTTTAATTCCAATAATAGACATCCTGTGATTGACAACTCTTTCACAGATGTTTCCTATGTCGCTGTTTAATCCAAGCCTTCAGGCAGAAGTGGCTACATGCTTCAGCAAGTTACCCTTCCCAGCATACTGTGCCCAACCTCCAGCAGGTTAAAAGGAGTGATAAGGCTGAATGTTGGTGTGCAACTGGTGCCTAAAGTAATCAGTCAGATTCCACCAGCTTCCTAAAAACACCAATCAACAGACAAATAGACCACTAGCTGACCCTATGATGCTCTCTGTCCTGCCTTTGACATTGTCATCTAGAATTGCTCCCTTAGTGACCACAGATCCCCCTGGAAAGGCTTTGTCAAGTGCTTATCTAGCCTTGGATAACATCAAAACCATATCCCTACAAGATTCTACTTTCTTTTAAATGACTGTTGCTTGCATGTACATTTATGTGGGAAATGTCCAGTGCTTCAGATGGGGGGAAAAGTTGGTATAGCCATTGTGAGAAACGACTTTGAAAGTTTTGTTTTTCAAACCTCGAACCTCAGAAATTATTCTTGCTATTTACCCCAGAGAAAATCCAGCACAAATTTACCAGGAAATATGTGCACATTGTTCATTAGAGTATTAGTTATACTGTAAATCTGACAACAGAAAATTGGAATCAATGTAAATGTTTGTCCATGAAGAAGTGGATAGAAGATTCTGTGGTATAATTATACCATGGAATACTACGCTACAGTTAAAAGAATCAAGCTACATTTATTAACATAGACAGATGCTAAAAACAAAAAATGTCCAGTAGCAATGTATATAATCCATAGCAAATAATCTAGTTGTGTAAAATTTACAATTATATATTAAACACTATTTTTGTGTTGATGGACACTTACATACTTTTAGTTTGGGATTAAAGATGGATAGAAAGGACATGCATCAGATGCAAATGCACAGGGAGGGTATGGAACTGGGAAAGGGGGAAAAATGGGACAAAATTGTCTTAGAGTTATTATTTGAACAATGTGCTAGTAACAGGGAATGCAACTGATCGGCCAGTCTGACTCTGGCACGTAAAGTCCAGCACTGCCATAAAATGTTAATGAATGTCTTGAGAAGAATGTTCCTGTAGAAATGAAAGCAGTGCAAGGAACTCAACTCTACTGAGGCCACTGCAACTGTATGCCTTCCTATGCCCGCTGCAGTCTCACGTCTCTGAAAAAGGGAGCTGGTGTCTCACACTTCATACACTGTTTAAGCATTGACCTCTCTGTAGATGCTGCCAATGAAGTCTCTAGTTCAAGGACAATTTGGTGATGTGGTAACCTGTGTGCTGGAAAAAGCATCAAAGAGATCCATTTATTACCTGACCCCTGATAACACTGTGGCCACCACAATGACCATTGCACTGGACGTAGGCACTTCTTACTTACTCCTCAACCATCTTGTCCCTGTAATGCCCACCCCCCCAGCTCCTCAAAAAAAAAAAAAAAAGAATGAATGAATGAATGAATGAATGAAAGAAAACAAAGATGCTTCAATTTGCTTCAATTGGCCTCGTAAATGAAATGGTTTAAAAATGACCACAGTGGTTGAGCAGCTGGCTTTAGTTACCTTCCCAGCCCTGCAGACTAAACGCAGCTGACATTCAGGCTCAGATAATTGGAGTATGAATTGCTTTCAAATACTTCTTTCTTAAAATAGAGAAGAGTCTGTCCTTCATATTTGAAGGATAACATTAATTATGGTTATCCATAGGGCAGTGTGGTAAAATGACTTCATAATACTTGTTATAGTTTCATTTAAATATGTCTTTAATGGTGATGTTCTTGTAAAAAATCAAGTGTGTTTAACTCCATGTCCTTTAATGGAAGTCTGTTTGCCTTGAGATTAAATTTATAAGATGGAACAGTAATAAGACGGACTAAAAACCCTCATGAGGGGATTCTGTAGAAAAGATAGGGAATTCAGAAAAATAACCACAGCTCTGTAGCTTCTGTGTGTGTGTGTGTGTGTGTGTGTGTGTATGTGTGTGTGTGTCTGTGTTTGCTTTGTTTTGTTTTTGGTGATTCTGCCATTTTACTGCAAGCATCGGAGGAGTCATTCCAGCCGTGATGGCTCAGTGTCATGTGGCTCTTAGGCAGAGGCACTTTATAGATGGCAGGGTGCTTCTAAAAGCCTGCCCACCTTCCAGGCATCTACTCCTAGCTACCTTGTTTTCTTGTAATAATTCTGTGACTATCAACCTGTGGGACTGTTTTCAAAAGAGGACAAGGAGATCCCCTTGGGAACTAGAAAAGTAGAAACATTTAACTAATAGTGACTACTTTTGCTTTATTCCGTTGGCTCCTTTTCATTCTGATAATGTGCATGTAACCTCATGGACCAACCTTTATAATACCCATGCTGCCACTTTCCTTACCAAATACAACTGATATTTTTGTCTTTCTTCCAAGGTAATGCTAAATAAGTTCAATACTGATTGTCTCAAAAGATCTAAGAAGATAATTAAGACAGACACAATTGGAAAGAAAAGGAATGATGAGCCACAGGGCAGCTCATCTGGAGCTTCTTGTAAGAAGATAAGTCATCTGTTGGAAACCAGAGTAGAACATCCACAAAAAGGCAAAACATCTGAGAAATGGTGAAATTAGCTGTACTCATTAAAAATGATAATAATAACAATAATATCTATTTTTTAATTGTTTTAAGTTTATTTATTCTTAAGAGAGAGAGAGAGAGAGAGAGAGAGAGAGAGAGAGAGAGAATGAGTGGAAGAGGGGCAGAGAGAAGATACAGAATCTGAAACAGGCTCCAGCCTCTGAGCTGTCAGCACAGAGCCCAACATAGGGCTTTAACTCATGAACTGTGAGATCATGACCTGAACTGAAGCCAGACGTTTAACCAACTGAGCCACCCAGATGCCCCTAATATCTACTTAATCATTAGTTCCAAATGATAAGCAAAGTAACAATGTATTATATAAATTAATAGTAATTCAATTATCTTTCAGAGCCATCAAATACATTTCAGCAAAAAAAAAAAAAATAGAAGTAGGGACATCTTATGATAAAAGCATGAAAAGAAAAGAGCTTAGGGGTACTGCAAACAACAGTAGACCTTTCTTCTGAATTTTACTCCAAGCAGTCTTTTAACATGGTTCATGGAGTTACAGTATTCTTTATTCTCATTGAGCAATGTCCAAAGAACTTATTTCCATTGACCACCAGGAGGCATGTAAAGGTGTGTTTGAATAACAAAAAATGGTGTTCACGCAGAATTGGGAACTCTCTGCTCACTTCCAATTTGGCCCACAAAATTCAAAGATTTCTGATATGGGTCATTACTTGCCTCTTCCTCAGGCTCATTTACTTTAATCATCTTCAAACAAAGAAATGGCTATCATGCTGTGTATATTACAGACCTTTCCTATCCGCCACATCTAGGACAAGCATACTATCAGATAATGTTAATTTTTGTTAGTGAATTAATTATTAATAACATTTAATCATTTTAATAAAGGTTCTTTTGAATTATTGAGTGAATATAATCCCCCAATACCATTTAAGGAGGTTAGATGATGCTAACCAGAGGGCATTTTGCTGAGCACTGTAATAAGTCAGGAGAGGCAAGTTTCTACATAGAATAGAGAGGCAGGGGATTTGGAGACCTTGAAAAATATTTGAGAGAGGGAGATTATATTTTAGGAAAAGGTGGATGTGATGTATGAGGAAAGATGAAAAGGGACAAGAGGGACTTGGGAGAAGAAAATAAGAAAAGCCAACTCATGAACTTTGCTAAATTTTCAATTTTTTAAAAAATGTTTTATTTATTTTTGAGACAGAGAGAGACAGAGCATGAGTGGGGAGGGGCAGAGAGAGAGGGAGACACAGAATCTGAAGACAGGCTCCGGGCTCTGAGCTGTCAGCACAAAGCCCAACACGGGGCTCAAACCCACAAATGTGAGATCATTACCTGAGCCAAAGACGGAGGCTTAACCAACTGAGCCACCCAGGCGCCCCTAAGTTTTAAATTTTTATGCTATAACCCAATCCCGTGCTTTTGTTTTAAAACTTTTTGATGTTTATTTATTTTTGAGAGACAGAGAGGGACAGAGCTTGGGCAGGGGAGAGGCAGATAGAGAGAGAGAAAGAGAGCAGTCTCCAGGCTCTGAACTGTCAGCACAGAGCCTGAGGCAGGGCTTGAACCCACTGACTATGAGATCATTACTTGAACCAACCAACTGTGCCACCCAGATGCCCCTTTATCCTGTGCTTTTTTTTTTAACATTTTTAAAATGTTTTTTATTTATTTATGAGAGACGAGAGAGACAGCACAAGCAGGGGAGGGTGAGAGAGAGAGAGGGAGACACAGAATCCGAAGCAGGCCCCAGGCTCTGAGCTAGCTATCAGCACAGAGCCTGATGCAGGACTCAAACCCACAAACCATGAGATTATGACCTGAGCTGAAGCTGGAAGCTGGATGCTTAACCAACTGCACCACCCAGGCACCTCAATCCTGTGCTTTCTAAAGCACATCTTCAATTGCTTCTACACTAATGCTTGCTTTTTTCTTACTAGAATGGGGAGAACATGAATAGGTAATTTCAAGAGGAACATTAAGGGATAATTAACACCTGGGTCACCTGTATTTAAATAGTTTCAGCAATATCTTACACATGGTATAAAGCCGATTTTCCAAAAGATTCTCAAAACCCATTACTGACTAAGTTCCTTTTTCTCACTCTTTTTCTTTGCATTGGCCAACTAGCACCTTTTACCTGTTCATTCAACAATATACACTCAACACCAACTCTTTAGGAGACACTTAGCTAGGTTTTTGAAAAATCCATTGTTGAATCAAATGTTCATCTTGCCTTTAAATGGAACACAGTCCAGTAGGAACATGAGACCTGGGCACTGTTACTTATAATACAGGGAAAAAAGCAAAAACTATGGTAAGAATAGAAGATTAAAAAATTTGTCCTAGGGAAAGAAATTAAGAAAGAATATGTGGAAGGGTTAGCACTTCAGTCGAATTGAATCTGAGAACAGATTTGAAATCAACCAAAATAAATGAGTCATGTTTCCAAAAGGCAAAATGCGATCTGCAACTCAGGATTTTGTTATGCTGATGGTTTCTCTGGAAAAGTGTCCCACCCTGACGCAAAGCTCATAGACCAAAGAATAAGATTTGTGAAATAGAATAAATCCTGTATGCAATTCACACCACCACCACCCCCATAAGAACCAAATGTGTCGTAGAAAAATAATAGGAAGAAAATCCTATGTGCTTGGGAGATGTTAAATGCAATATATAGTCTAAATTTGTTGATATTTTACCTTTCCTAAGGAATAAAATGGTAACTGAATTGTTGCTGTACCATTTCTACCCTTAGAAAGAGAAACACTGTGGGGAAAATCAGCCCTGTTATATCTTATACAACCACCGAGCTCTTGTGACACAGTTAACTTATTCTTATTAAAAAATTCATTCTTAATGGCCAGCCAATAAATGCCTCCTCTTTCTAAAACCATAGCATTGCCCTTCAAGAGTAGAGATCAAAATGGGGAATAAGGACTCATAAAAGCTAAAGCCCAGTAACTTTGTTGCAAATAAATATTAAGGCTGATAATTCTAAGAAATAATTTTCCTTTTACTCTATCTCTTAAATTATAAAATAACAGAGATAATTCAAACCCATAGGAGTGCATAAACTCCAATTTAAAATGTAATTATAATGAGAGGGAACAGATTTCCTAGAAAGAATATTACCCTAGTCTCATACCCAATAGTATGAACATTTAACTTTCTTTACCACTGTGTAATCTGGAGCAGCTTTATAGAAGTACTTCCATCATTAAGAAGCCCAAGCTTCGACCATACACACATTCAACCACAAGTTAAACCTAATTACTGAATATTAATGACGTTTTTGTAGGAGGAACTACTGAGTTTTCACACATTTCCTTATTCAAAGCTGTCTTGATTTCCACAGAACTCCACCATCTGTCATGATACCAAATATGACTGATCATTAGATAAAGAAATGTTTGAAGAACTTATCCAATTAATTCCTTCTGGGCTTCCTAAATCACCATAGTTAAGCCAAGCCAGTGTCAGCTTGCTACAATCTCAAGCTTCCTATTGTTCCAGCTGCCATGACACCCTTGGTAATTACACATTTCCTTTTATTGTTAGATCTAATTTTGTGTTTATCAATCATGCATTCTGATCTATCCTTAAAAACACTTGAAGTCATTCAGAAGTGTCTCATATTGTTTGAACTGAAAGAAATATGAACCAGCAATGGAGTCTCAGCTCTCCCCACCGTGTGCACGCAGACGTGCACACACACACACACACACACACACATTAAAATTACTATATTTGATCATGTTAAATAAAATAAGCAAGCTGATCAATAAAATCCTAGACCATGGGACTATCTTTCCTTGAAACTTCATATGAAGTAATCACTTCAACTGAATTACATTTAGATATCATGCCAATCATGCCATGAGCCTCTTCTCATGAAACTCCTCATTTTTGCCACTCTGTGGTTGCTGAGAACATTTTTGTGACATTACACAAATGTCTCTCTGTGAGAAACCTTGGAGAATTTTTTTCTTACTTCAGGTTCCAACAGTATTTCTGTGTCTCCTAAATTACCAGCTTTGTTTTTATCTTATGAATGTTGTGGGTTGTGGAATTGATGTGTCCCTTTTTGTATTTATTGCTATGAAATCCAGTCCAGACAGATCCATCATCCATATCTTCCAGATAGCCTCAGAATGACAGCTGGAGTAAGGCCAGCAAGTCACATAAATCTCAAGAACCAAAGAGTCTCTTGGGATGCCTCACCTACATCATGCTTGCCTGGGCCATGCAGAGCCTTGCAGCGTGGGGCTAACTTAACCTTTAGTACACCTTCTGTTTTTTTAACTCATCATTTTTTTACTTACTTGTATTTTTATCTTGCAAGTAATTCTAATACAATACAATCTGAAGGGAATAAGTAGATAAAGAGTCTACAGCAATAAAAAACCTAGTGCTGATCAAAGTTGCCCAGGAAAATATTTCTGCTATACTATCAGGATTTTCCAAGAGACTCTGTGTCTACCACTGGTATTTGTGCAATGTTTGTAAGTGTGTGCACCTCGAAATGTGTTTAGCCAGCAAGGAGGAGAGATTGCATACAATGGTGTTCAACCAAGCGGACTCTAGAGGCAGCCTAACGTGGTTCAAGTTCTAGCTCTGCCATTTAATAACTGGGAGACTAGAGGTGAATGACTTAACTTCTTTGTGCCTTTGTTTCCTCACCTGTAAAGTGAGAATAAATGGCTTCATAAGGTTGTTATGAAAACTAAATGGATTAAAGGAAGATATTTAGTATACTGTCTGGGAGCTAATAATAATATAAAGGCATTTGTATATTCATATATCAATTCTCCTTTATTCTCTCTCTCATATTTCAAACAACTTATTTTTTTTTACAATTCCTGTCTACTATGTAAGCACTAAGCATCACTGTTCCAAGACAGAAGTAAGATGATGCACCAAAAAGCAACATATGAACTTCAGAGTCAGCTTCAACATAATAAAAACCTTGGAAGTTTTCACTACCATTTTTAGAGAAAAAATGCCAAACAAACTTAAAATCTCAGAATCGCCAGAAAACTGACGCTGTAGAGCAAACTATCACCCCAAAATCTGGAGAGAAAGGTAAGTCTAGAGTCAGAGCTGCTTACTTGGAGCCGATGGACATGCCTGCTGGAGACATCAACTAGTAGGACACTTAAGAGAGTTCTGATAGTTGCGGAAGGCCGCATGTGCACCTACAACAAGAAAGTCCTGGGGCTGCAAACTGGAGAAGGTCCCCATGCTTTTGTGGGCATTACATGCAGAAACCACAGAAGGTACTCCCAGTGAGGATCCCCAAAAAGATCCCCTCCTGGCTCAGGCAAGGGGAGAGGAAGAGTGATGATTGTAGAATTCACCCAGAAAGATCTCCACAACAAAGGTCTATTCCAGAAAAGACATTTACCAGGACTTTACCCCAGCTGGGAAGGGCCTTCCACTCCTGTAACTGCCCTCAGCTTTCCTATCTCACCTAAAGGAAGGGGAGATGGTACCAGTGGAACAATTGTGAAGCTCACAGCTTAGAGAAGCAAGTCCACTGAAAGACTGAAGCTTAATCATAAGATTACAGAAAACATCACCTATTCCCACTCCTAATCACCAAATTAATGGTGGTTACAATAATAGAGCATATGCTCTGTGAGGAGGAGTACTTAGGCAAGCTCAAAAGACAAAAACAAAAGCAAGCACAGTAGAGGAATTTGAAATCTCTGATATTTACAGCTACAGCAAACAATAAGCACAGTTGAATTCCTAGCCATATTAACACAAGTCCTTACACTAAAGGGCTATTTACCTGAATTCCTATTACCTGGTGCTGAGTCCAGCTCCAGCAGGTCCAGGGTTCCCTGAAGGATGGACAGTGTTGGTGAAAAGGAGCAAGAGAGCCTCAGCTTCTTTCTGCTCACCAAGCAGCCATCTCTGCTCACCAGGCAGGCATCTCTGCACTGACCAGAGAGTCAGCTTTATTTATTGAAAATATGTATGGGGTACAAAACAGAAGTGGCAATTGCCTTAGGCAATGATTTCTGATGACAAACTCTTTAATATGTAAAAATTTCCCAGAACATAGATTGGTAGAAGACTCATGCATAATCTTTATCAATAGTGAGTGAAGTAGGTGACTAGATGCTTATCACATGGGGAAGGAAGGTATCTTTAGCATTCAAATACGAGGAAATGTTTTTCAAATAGCAAAGGCAAGAGTTAGTTCTTTTGTGAGCAAGGGTCAATAGCTTGTTTTCTCCAGGGGAAGAAAAACAGGTTTCTCAGGAAATGTAATATTTGCTCCTATAATCACAGAGAAGAAACTCCTACAAGTTCCTTCACAAGGTCTGATAAAAGTCAACCAGGAGCCTTAGGGGGTGGTGCATGGATTGCCATCTGACAGTGGGAGGCCCCTGCCTTGCAAACCTGCCTTAATTCAGAAATGGCTTCCAGCAAGGTTTCAAAGTGGTCTAAGGCATTCCAAAAAAGAAATAAAGAAGGAGAGAAAGAAGAAAGAAAGAAAGAAAGAAAGAAAGAAAGAAAGAAAGAAAGAAAGAAAGAAAGAAAGAAAGAAAGAAGAAAGAAAGAAAGAAAGAAAGAAAGAAAGAAAGAAAGAAAGAAAGAAAGAAGAAGGAAGGAAGGAAGGAAGGGAAAAAAGAGAGGTAGAAAGGGAGGTATGGTCTGAGAAGACACAGCAAACATCTGAAACAGACTCAGATATGACACAGATGTTGGAATTATTAGGAATTTAAAATAACTATGATTAATATGTCAAGAGTTCAATGGAAAAAATAGACAAAATTCAAGAACAGATGAGTAATGTAAACAGAGAGATGAAAACGCTCACAAAGAATAAAAAGAAATGCTGTAAATGAGTTCCTTTGCTGGGTTCATCAGTACATTGGATATTAAGAGATCGAAGTGCTAAAAAAATAATAATCAAAAGGAAATGCTAGATATTAAAAACAATGCCAGAGAAATAATGTCTCAGATAAGCTCATCAACAAACTGAAGAAAGAATTAGTGAATGAGAAAACAGATCTGTGGAAACTTCCCCACCTGAAATGCAAAGAAGAAAAAGAATGAATGAAAAAGAACAGAACATCCAAGAGCCATGGAAAAATTTCAAGAGGTATAACATACACACAATTGAAATTTCAGAAGAAAAAGAAATATGAAATAGTTGAAGTAACAATTAATTCCAAAATTAATCACAGACATTAACAAACTAAAAAAATACTAAGGAGAATAAATATCAAAAATAAAAAACAAAAAGCTATGCATAGATATATACAACTGCAAAAAACCAAAGACAAAGAAAAAAAGAGGAGAAAACACCTTACTTATAGAAAAACAAAGATAAGAATTTAAAAACTACCAAAACTCACCCAACATGAATGAAATCATTAAATTGCCCTGTTACTATTAAGGAAATTGAATTCATGATTTATAAACTACTAAAAATAAAATCTTCAGGCCCTGATTTCAGTTGAGATTCTATCAAATGTTTAAAGGGGTCTTAACACCAATTCTGCACAATCTTTTCCACAAAGTAGAAAGTGGGTAGAAAGTAGAATTAAAACAATTCTCAAATAATTTTATGAAACTCATTATATCAAAACCAGAAAAACAGTACAAAAATGAAAATGACAGACCAATATTTTTCATAAGTATAGATGCAAAATTCTCTACAAAGTATTATCAAATAGAAATCAACAAAATGTAAAAAGAAATCTGCACTATGACCAAGTGGCCCATGTTCCAAGTATGCAAGACGTGTCCAACATTCCAAAATCAATCAATAGAATACACCTCATCAATAAGCTAAAGAAAACTCATGATTGTATCAATTGGTGCAGAAAAAGCATACAACAAAATCCAAATCCATTTGTTACACAAAACTCAGCAAACACACAATTGAATTTCCTCAACTTAATAAGAAACATCTGTTTAAGAAAACAGTATAGGTAAGATACTTAACGGTGAGTAAATGGACTTCTCTTTACAGTTAGAAACTAGGGCAAGGGTGTTCTCTCTCACCATTCTTTCTAAATATCATGCTAAAAATCCTACTTATAAAAACAGGATGCAAGGAATTTTTAAAATATATGTTGGAAAGAAAAAAAGGAATCTTTATTTTCAAATAGCATGAGTCTCTATATGGAAAATTCCAAAGAATTATCAAAAACTCCTATAACTAGTAAATGATTATAGCAAGGTTACAGAAGAAAAAGTTAATATATAACATCAATTGTTTTTTTAATATGCCAAGAAGAAATGACTGAATCTAAAGAAACGTTAAACACCATTTACAAAACACACACAAAAATGAAATACTGAGGTACAAATCTAAGAATATATACAAAATACCTGTATAGGAAAACTACAAAACTTTGATTTAAGAAACTAAAGATCTAAGTAATTGGAGAAATAATCCATTTTCATAGATTGAAAGACTTAATAATAGTAAGATTTCATTTTTTCCAATTTGATCTGTAGATTCAATCCAGTCCCAATCAAAATACCAGGAAGCTATCCTGTATATACTGGAAAATTGACTCTAAAGTTTATACTGAAAGGCAAAGACCCAGAATAGCTAATGCACGACTGAAGAAGCACAAGAATGAAGGACCCACACTACACGATTTCAAGATTTACTATAAATTTACAATAATCAAGACAGTGCACTTTTAGAGAAAGGACAGACATATAGACTAATGAAGCAGAATAGAGAATTTGACCCACACAAATGTGGGTCTTTGATGAAGAAATATAGGCAAATCAAAGAGGAAAGTATGGTATTTTCAACAAATGATGCTGCAAAACTTCAGACAAATCCTAATCTACAAAATACCTGACCAGTGTTCCTCAAAACTGCAAAGGGCACCAAAAACAAACTCTGAGAAACCCTTACAGCCAAGAGAAGGCTAAGAACACATGATAATCAAGTTTGAGGAGGTTTCCTATATGCAATGTTGGAACAGGAAGAAAAGAAAAACAAAACTGGAGCAACAGCTAAGGAAATACAGATAAAGTGTGGATTTTATTTAAAATAATGTATAAGTATCAGTTTAGAAATTGTAACAAATATATTGTACTACTGGAGGATGTTACTAGTAGAGGAAACCGATGTGGTATATATGGAAACTCTCTATACTATCTTTGTAATTAATTTTTCTGTAATTTTATACTATTCCAAATGAAAAAGTTTACTTAAAATAATACTAACAAAATAAACAAATAGATAAATAAATAGTGGTGTATGTTTAATCATCAATAAAAAAGTCACTGTTGATATTTTGGCACATGTATAATATTCATCTATTTTTTTAGATGTGTGCATACCATAAAAATCTGATTTTATATGTTTTTATTATGTGCGTTTGTATATGTTTTTGCCCATTAAAATAGTGGCTATACAATGGTACTCATAAGTCAGTACTTGAATTTAAGCTAATTTCTTATTTGAGGAAGATATTATTTGTGAGGTGTATATACTATGCTGGATGATTAAAGTAGGTGCTTAAGAGCCAACCAGTCTTGGTTCATATCTTGGTTCCGTGACTCACTAGTTGTGCTAACTTAACTCCTATAAAGTCAAGGTCTTTAACCTTCTTCTGCTTTATTTTTATAAACTATAAAATGGAAAATTAGTAGTAACCACCTTATGGGGGTTCTTATGAGGCTTAATGATTATATATCTTACATAAAACATAACACTGTGTTGAATATAATTCATATCATATATTATAATGTATATTATGTAGAGCACTTATTGCTATATATTTATACACACACACACCTACATTAGAGCACTGGCTGGCACATAGTAAGCAGTCACTGAATGTTTGCAATAGTCGTGAACTTTCCAGAAACAGTCTGCAAGGGAATCATTGTTATCTCTGTTTTATAGAGGGTAGACCTGAGGTTTTGAGGCTCTTCATAATTTCCCTAAGGACTCACAGCTAAAAAGGAACTCAGTGGGATTTGAAATCAGGTATGCGAGTCTGAAACCAATATATATGCCCTTTTAATCTTTACATTTACTATCAATAATGACTACTTTTATCACAGAATGGAGATGCATTTCTTAGCCTTATTATTGCCAATAAGAACGTGACTCTTGTCATAAATGTTTTCACACAAAATAAAGTTCATGAAGAATTTGTTATGCTGTTATTGGTAGCTTATGCTTGTGTGTTTCAAGTGTCCAAAGAAATATACAATTGGGAAAATTCTGTACAAATTTTAGAAGCCAGGGAAAGGTGCTATTTATTCATAGGCTAGAAAGTTCAGGATTTCTTCAACAGAGTATACTGATAAATCTAAAATAAATGATGGTTAGCCAACACAGAGTTCATTATATGTTAAAGAAAAGTGGCAAACATGAGCAAGAGGGAACACACTGACTTGAACCCAATAGTATATCAAAATTTGAAGAAAAAAGGATTGCCCACTAGGTAGTCATCTGGGGCTATTGACAGGGTGGAAAAGGTGCCATTAGAGAACTATAAGGAGAATAAACACCTACCACAGAGACAGACCATGTCTTCAAAAAATGTCCATTCAAACACACATAAATCCAGTCCAGATTGATATATTAGTAAAAAAAAAAAAAATGGATGTAATGCCACCATGTTGCCAAGTGATGAGAATAATAATAAAAAAATGGAAGGAATCTCCAACTCAACTATCTCAACAAGATAAATAAATAAGTAAATAACATTGGATGTAAGCTACCGGTTAGACCAGATGGACCGAACAAACGCATACAGAACATTCCATCAACAGCAGCAGAATACACATTCTTCTTAAGTGCACATGGAACATTCTCCAGGGTAGATCACATGTTAGACCACAAAACAAACTTTAATAAATTTAAGACTGAAATCATAGCAAGCATCTTCTCCAACCACAATAGTATGAAACTAAAAATCAATCACAAGAAGAAGACTGGAAAATTCACAAATATGTAGAAATTATACAACATGCTCCTGAAAAACCAATGGGTCAAAGAAGAAATCAAAAAAGAAAACAAACAAACAAATACCTCGTGACAAATTAAAATGGAACACAACACACAAAACTTACAGGATGCAGCTAATACAGTTATAGGAAAGACATTTCTGAGATACCTACCCACAAAAAGATAAAAAGATCCCATGCAGCGAGATATCAGGACACACCTCCCATAATGGCTAAAATGAAAAGTTGTGACAGCAAATGTTAGTGAGGACATTGAAAAACCAGATCACACATACTGCTAGTGATAGTGAAGAGTGATATAGCCATTTTGGAAAATGGCTAAACATAAAGCTAAACATAAAACTATCATACAACCTAGCATTGACATTACTCAGCATTTATTCCAGAGAAATGAAAGTTTTATGTTCACACAAGAACCTGTACAGCAATGTTTATGTTTAGGATAGCTTTATTTGCAGTGGCCTCAAGCTGGAGGTGACCCAGACATACTTCAGTGGGTGAATGGTGCATCTACACCACGGAAACTAGTCACCAATATAAAGAAAAAATGTTGATAACACAAAACAATCTAGGTCAGTCGCTAGGAAATGTAATGAGCAAGCAAAAGCAATTCCAAGAGCTTTCATACAGTATTATTCTATTTATATAACATTTGTGAAATGAAAAAAAATTTGAATTGGAGAAAATATGAAGGTTGCCAGGGGTTAGACACTGGGTTGAGGGAAAGAGGGAAAGATGTTGTTATAACAGAGCAGAACAAAACATATTTGTGGTTTTGGAAATGTTCAGAATGGTGACGATGATGGTGAACATATGAACCTATGCAGGTAATGAAACTATAAAGAATTTAACACACACACACACACACACACACACACACACAATTGGATACAAGTAAACAAGTAAAACTCGGGAAATGTGAATAAGAGATATTGTATAAATGCCAATATTCTGGTTGTAATATTATATCACAGTTTTGTAAAATGTTACCATTGGGGGAAACTGGGAAAAATATACAGAGGATTTTACTATATTATCTTACAACTGCATATGAATCTATAATTATTTCAATTTTAATACAATTATTAACTAAGGAAAAAAACATGTGTAACTAAGAAAAGTCATGACAGCAAAATACTTGGCTTAACAATGGTTTTTATATAGTCAAAATAATAAAAACATGAAAATGTAAAACACAAAAATAAAACCTAAAATATACAACCTAACTTTACACCTCAAGTAACTAGGAAAACAAAAAAGAACAAACTAACCACACAAAGTTGTTACAAGGAAGGAAATAACAATGATAGAGTGGACTTAAATGAAATGAGGGCTAAAAAGATGTTTTTAAAAAATCAATGAAACTAAAAGCTATTTTAAAAAGAAAAATAGACAAATCTTTAGCTAGACTTATCAAGGAAAAAAGACAACACAAGTAAACAATATTACAAATGAAAGGTGAGAAATTACACCTGATATCAAAGAAATACATAGGATCATAAGAGATTACTATTACATGCCAACCAATTGACCAACCTAGAAGAATTAAATAAATTCTTAGAAATATACAACCTACCAAAACTGAATTATGAGGAAATAGAAGATTTGAACAGACCAATTACTAGTAAGGAGATTGAATCTGTAATTAAAAACATCCCAACAACAACAAAAAGTCCAGAACCAGATGGTTTCACTGGCAAATTCTACCAAATATTTAAAGAAGAACAAATACCAATTCTTTTCAAAGTCTTCCAAAAAAAATAAAAAGGAAGGAATACTCCCAATCTCATTTTATGAGGTCAGCACTACGCTGACACCAAGCCAGACAAAGATACTGCAAGAAAAGAAAATTATGAGCCAATATCCCTGATAAACATAAATGCAAAACACTCAACAAAATATTAGTAACCTTAATTCAACAATATCGTGAGGATCAGACAACCTGATCAAGTAGGATGTATTTCAGGGATGCAAGAACAGTTTGACATCCACACATCAATAAAAGTGTATACCACATTAACAAAATGAACAATAAAAATTATATCCTTTCAATAAATGAAGATAAAACACATCTGAAAAAAAGTTAACATCCTTTCATAATGAAAACTGTCACTGACTGATTATAAAGCAAACACATCTCCACATAATAAAGTCCATGTATGAAAATCTCACATCATACTTAATTGGGGAAACCTCTAAGATCAAAGGGAAGATAATCATGCCTTCTCTCAATGGTTTTATTTGATATAGTATTGGAAGTTCTGGCCAGAGTGATAAGGCACAAAAAGAAATAAATTTTCACCCAAATCAAAAAACAGAATTAAAACTCTCTATTTTTGCAGATGACATGATATTATGTATAGAAAATCCTAAAGACTGTACCAAAACACTGTTAAAACTAATAAATTCAAAGAGGTTATAGGAGACAAGATAATTATACAAACATCACTTGCTTTTCTATACACTGACAACAAACTATCAAAAAGAAAAATTTTTAAAAGTATTCCACTTGTAACTATATCAAAAAGAATAAAATTCCTAGGAATAGATTTAACTAAGGTGAAAGGTCTATACACTAAAAACTGTAAAACACTGATCAAAACAATTGAAGAAGACACAAATAAATAACAAGATATCCCATGCTCATGTATTTGAAGAATTAATATCATTAAAATTTCCACACTACTTAGGGTGCCTGGGTGGCTTAGTCGGTTGAGTGCCAACTTTGGCTCAGGTAGTAATCTTGCAGTTTGTGGGTTCAAGCCTCATGTTGGGCTCAGAGCCTGGAGCCTGCTTCGGTTTCTGTGTCTCCCTCACTCTCTGCCCCTCCCCCCTCAAAAATAAATGTTTAAAAAAAGTTTTTAATGCCCATACTACCCAAAGTAGATTTAATAGATTTTATTGATTTAAGGCAGTTTCTATCAAGATTTGAATAATATTTTTTCGCAGAAACAAAAAAATCCTAAAATGGGTATAGAATCCTAGAAGACCCTAAGAGCCAAAGGGAAAGAAGAACAGAGCTGGACACATCACATTTCTTGCTTTCAAAGCATACTACAAAGCTATAGAAATCAAAACAGTATGGTTTTGCATAAAGACACACATAAGTTAACAGAACATAATAGAGATTTCAGAAATAAACCCATGTATGTTTGGTCAATTAATTTACAACAAAATAGTCAATAATATACAAAGGGGAATGGATAGTCTCTTTCATAAACAGTGTTGGGAAAACTGGACAGCTACTTGAAAAGTATGAAACTAGATCGCTATCTTATACCATACACAAAAATTAACTTAAAATGAATTTGTTAAACATAGATCTGAAACCAAAAACTCCAAGAAGAGAACAAAGGTGTAAGCTTCTTGATACTGGCCTTGGCAATGATTTCTTGAATAAGATACCAGAAACACAGGCAACAAAAGCAAAACAAACAAACAAACAAACAAAAACAATGGGGGCTGCATCAAACTAGAGAAGCTTCTCTAGAGCAAAGGAAATAATCAACAAAATTTAAAAAGCAACATATGATAAGAGAGGAAATACTTGCAAACCACATATCTGATAAATGGTTAATGTCCAAAATGTAGAAAGAAATCACAATCAATAGCAATAAAACCCACAGATAACACAATTTTAAAAAATGGGCAATGGAACTAAATAAACATTTTTTTCCAAAGAAGACATATGGCTGGCCAACAGGTATATAAAAAGATAGTCAACATCACTAATTATCAGACAAGTTCAAATCAAAGCTACAGTGAGACATCACTTCACACCTGTTAGGATGGCCATTATCAAAATGACAGGAGATAACAAATCCTGGTGAGGATATGGTGAGTAATGTGCATTACTGGTAAGAATGCCAATGGGTGCAGCCATGATCGAAAATAATATGGAGGTTCCTCAAGAAATTAAAAATAGAGCTACCTTTAACCCAGCATTCCCACTTCTGGGGATATATATCCAAAGGATGCAAAATCATTATCTCAAAGAGGTATTTGTATACCCATGTTTGTTCCAGCATTGTTTGCTGTAACCAATGCATAGACACAACTTAAGTGTCTGTCAATGTAATAAATGGATAAAGAAAATGTGGTATATATACAATGGAATACTATTCAGCCTTTAAAAAGAAGAAAATCCTGTCATTTGTGATGACTTGGATAAACCTAGAAGGGATTATGTTAAGTCAAATAAGCCTCACAGAGAAGGGCAAATACTGCATGGTATCACTTACTATAGAAACTTTTTTTTAAAAGGCAAACTTGAGGCGTGTGGGTGACTCAGTCAATTAAGCCTCCAACTCTTGGTTTTGGTTCAGGTCATGATCTTGCAGCTTCGAGGGTTCGAGCCCCATGCTGGGCTCTGTGCTGGTGGCATGGAACCTGCTTGGGATTTTCTCTCTCTCTCTCTCTCTCTCTCTCTCTCTCTCTCTCTCTCTCTCTCTCTCCACCCTCATCTGCCCCTCCCGCATTGCTCTTTCTATATATATTGTGTCTCTAGAAATAAATAAAACTTTTAAAAATAAAAATAAAACAAAATACAAGTCAAATCCATAGAAACATAGGGTAGAACAGTGGTTCCCAGCAGCTGGGAGTCAGGAAAATAGGGAGATGTTGGTAAAATGTTACAAACTTTCTGGTATATAATGAATAAGGGAAGAGCATCTAATGAGACTATAGTCACAAGGTGACTACAGTTGGTTAACACTGTATCATATAAATGAAATTTGCAGGAGAATAGGACTTAAATGTTCTCATGAACACACAAAAGGTAAATATGTGAGATAACAAAAGTGTTAGTTAACTGGCTAGGGAAAAGTTATTTTTAAAATTTTTTTTACACTTATTTATTTATTTTTGAGAGACAGAGCTAAAGTGGAGGAGGGGCAGAGAGAGAAGGAGACACAGAATGTGAAGCAGGTTCCAGGCTCTGAGCAAACGTTCAGCACAGAGTCCGACGTGGGGCTCAAACCCATGAACTGTGAGATCATGAACTGAGCTGAAGTCGGATGCCCAACGACCAAGCCACCCAGGCGCCCCAAGGGGGAAGTTTTTCATAAGGTATACATGTATTAAATCATTACATTGTACACTTTAAGTACCTTACAGTTTATTTGTCAATTAAACCTCAGCAAATCTGGGGGAGAGGGGAAGAAGAAACAAAAGGAAAGAAACTGCTTGGCAGAGGGGCTATGCTCTCATGACCTCACTATCCTTCACAAGTCATGTCTCTACTTGGTGAATACAATTATCATAAATATAAAAGTGTTCCTGGGGGCTTCTGCATAACTGAGCATGTGACTTCAGCTCAGATCATGATCTCACAGTTCATGGGATTGAGCCCCACATCAGACTCTGTGCTGACAGCATGGAGCCTACTTGGGATTTTCTCTCCCTCTTTCTCTCTCTCCCCTCTCCTCTCTGATTCACACTTTCTCTCTCTCAAAATAAATAGATAAACTTTAAAAAAAGTTCTTTTTCCCTCATCTGAGCCTATAAAATCCAAGGAGAGACCATCCAATACCAATTTACCAGAATTTGTGATTTTAGACCACTTTGGACTTGTGAAGATGAACATTGAAAAATAACCAAACACATGAAAACAGACTTAAGTTCAAAAGAAATGAGCCAGTCTAAGAAATCAAGCAAATATTCCTCAATGTCACTGGATTTACTGCAATACTGCAATAAAAGGAGAAAGACTTGGGGAAAAGTTAAAGAGAACGTTGCATTTATGAATCTATAATATTAGTCAAGTAGTAAGAGGCAGCCATGAAAGGTGTGGAAGGGATGCCTATTCCCAGGCCACGGAGACAACACCACCTTCGTGAGATTCCCAGAAACCCTCATCTATGAGAACAGAAGATGTGCCTCCTTATTTAATAAAGGCAGATTTTTCAGAGACTACTCAATAACCATGAGTTAAGAAAAATGAGAGAAAAGGGGTAGTTTAGTCAATTAAGCATCCAACTTCAACTCAGGTCAAGATCTTGTAGTTTGTGGATTTCGTGGGTTTGAGCCTCACATCAGGCTCTGTGCTAGCAGCTCAGAGCCAGACTCCTGCTTCATATTCTGTGTCTCCCTCTCTCTCTGCCCCTCTCCCATTTGCACTATGTCTCTCTCTCTTCCTCTCTATCTCTCTCTCTCAAAAATGAATAAACATTAAAAAAATTAAAGTAAATAAAAAATTTTAAATTTTTTGAAATTTTCAAAAAAGAATAATGAGAGAAAAGATGGAAACACAAAGTTATCTGAGAACCAGGACATAGTGTAGTAGCAGCAGTTTTAGGAGAAAACAGGAGGAGAGATGGCTCCCTGAACTGAAGACAGATTTGAAGCCTGGGGTCAAAGGGGCCCATGATTGCCAGACAAAACAAATGAAAAAAGCTATATACTCTTATGATATGTTTTCATTTCAGAAATAAAGAAAACAACCTTCTGAATGAATACAGCTAGAACAATAAAGAAGTTGTCGACAAAGGATAAAGTATTCATTTTATATTAAAATTCTTCTCATAACACAACATGACAGAAGGCAATGAAACAATGTCCACAGAGTTTTGATGAAAAATGGCCATGAAAGAAGAAGTTTATAGCACAATAAGAGAAGAGAAACAGATATTATCAAACGTGGGAAGGCTCAGAAGGTATTTCAACCAAATACATTTTCTGGAGGAGAATATTGTAAGTCTAATAAACTTAAATGAGGAAATACAAGAAAACACAAACACAATGCCTTAGGTTGTTGTATAAAGACCACCATAACAAAGTAACATAGACAAGCTCTCTTAAACAGAGACTTGGATTTTCTCACAATTCCAGAGTCTAGTAGTCCAAAACCAAGCTGTGGATAGGGCTGGTTTCTTCTGAGCCTCTCTCTCTTTGGCGTAGAGATGGCCATCTTTTCTCTGGGTCCGCACAAGGTCTTATTTCCGTACATGTGGACATCTACACCATCTCTTCTTCTTACACAGGCACCAGTCACATTGGGTTAGAGCCCACTGTGAGACCTCACTTTGATCATCTTTTTAAAGACCCTATCTTCAAAAATAATCCCTGAGGTACTTGGAGTTAGAACTTTCAACATATGGGTTTTGAGAGAACATGATTTAGCCTATAATAGGCATAATCAGCTACATATCGAAGAAAATGTTAAAATGCCCATCTCATTCATGAACAACTTTTCAAAAAAGTACAAATTTTAGATTTTGACTCAAAAACTTGAAAACTGAGATTAGTAATGATGTAAAAATGTATTAAGTTAAAAAATATTTTGAAATGAAAAACAGAGGACTTCACTGATGTTTTTTTTTATAGACATTCAAGTCACAGATAATTCTTAAACAGCATAAACCATTTCAGATCAAAGTATTAGAGAGAGGCTGTAAATCCTAATCTATAAAATAAGCATAAACCTGGTCCCCAACCTTGACAAGAATGTTCTTGTGGGCCAAAACTGTGCTGCCATTGCCCTCCCCTTTGTCAGGCAATGTGATTTGAGGGTCACAAGTCCCTGGCCTGGCCAGACAGAGGACCTGGTCTTTATGGCAATACAACTGGTTAGAATTGTCTAGATGATACAGCTGAAGCCAAGCAAACCTTCTAGGGAGGCTTGCTGTAGTTATAGGGAAAAAATAAAGACACTCTCTCCTGGGATCCAAGACGTGAAGGCAGATTAAAGCCTGGAATTAGCTGTCCAGAGCCAGAAGTGGCTACATAAGTTGTGGAGACCACTGCAAAATGAAAATCATTAGGAATTTCAAGATAATGACTGTTATGGGTGGAAACATACCCCACCCCCAAATTCATATATTGAAGCCCTAAGCCCCAATGTCTCAAAATATGATCTTGTTTGGAAGTAGGGTCATTACAGATAAAATTAGTTAAGATGAGATCATTAGGGTGGGCCTTAGCTCAATGATCCTTATAAAAAGGGGAAACTTGGGACACCTGGGTGGCTTAGTTGGTTAAGCATCTGATTTCAGCTCAGGGCATGGCAGTCTGTGAGTTCAGGCCCCGCATCCAGCTCTGTGCTGATAGCTCAGAGCCTGGAGCCTGCTTCAGATTCTGTGTCTCCCTCTCTCTCTCTGTTCCTCCCCCGCTCATGCTCTATATAAAAAAAAATAAATATAAAAAATAAAAATAAAAAGGGGAAACTTGGACACAGAGACCTAGAACACCATGTGAATATGAAGACAGAGATCATGGTGACACGTCTACTGGCCAAGGAACAGCAAGGTGTCCAGGAAACCAGCAGAAGCTAGGAGAGAGGCATGGAACATGTTCTTTCTCACAGCCTCAGAAGGAAACAGAAATCACCACTTTGATCTTGGACAAGAGATCACTTCCAGCCTCTGGACTGTTAGAGAATAAATTTTCATTGTTTGAGCCACTCAGTTGGTAGAACTCTGTTATGGCAGCCCTAGCAGACAAATCCAGTGACAACAGAGAAGTACACCAAACTCTGGGCCCTCCTAAGCTGCGGGCCCTGTGCCACTGCACAGTCCGCATGCCCTTGAGGCCAGCCTTGCCTGCACCTCTCCATGTCACCAGGTGGAGGGAGCCAAGCTGAGGATGAAAGTCTTCCAGAAGGAAAAGAGACCTGGGAGAGGGAGGGGGAGCAGGAGAGCCAGAGAAAGTGTGGAAGCCCTGGCTTAAGCTTTAAATCTCATGTGTCACTTCAGGTCTTTGCACAGGGGATGCCAAGATGTGATTAGACATGAAGTGTTGACTTAAGAGAAATGCCTGTGAAGAATGTGTGAAGGAGGAAACCAGAGAGGACAGACAGAGCCTTCAGTCTGCAATGCTGATCTGACATTTGAGGGAAGCAGAGAGATTTCAGTAGGAAGAGACTCAGCAGAACAGCTCAGAGAAAGTCCTGGCTGAATGGAGGAGATGCCCCAGGGCAGAGAAATCAAAGGAAGCCGAAGAGGGGCAGGAATAGCTCAGCTCTCCCACACTCACCTGTTCAGCTGTTGGCTGGGAACATCCTGAAGAGAGAGTGGCCATGGCCTGAATGCTGGGGTGGGTCCAAAGGGGCAGCACCTGGGAGCTGTCCGCTGGCCACACTGAACCCACTGGATTTTCTTAGAGGGAGATCTGAGTGACGTGCCTTGATGGACGTCAGCACACACCCCTCACACCTCACATACCGTCAGGGAGCAACATGGCTACAGTTCCTATAGCCTCTCTTCCTGAGGATAACTGTAGGAGAAGAAAGTCACTGGGAGAAAATGCAGCCCCCATCCCTGTGACTGGACCTGGGACCACATCTGGTACTACTCATTCTCTTCTCTCCATCTTAAAGTTCCCCTCCTCCTCAGCTATCACCTTAGCACATCTTGATACCTAGTGGGATGATCCAAGCCTTTATTCCTCATGGTATGAGCACTTGGTCATGATGACATCCTCACCCTCTTCACGAACAATGGAGCAATGGAGTACCGGGAAGTACCTGAGGGGATTACTTGGGCTCCATACTTGTTTCTCCATTGTGCGAAAGCACCCTTTCATTCTTCTGCTGGTCAGGGTCAGTGGCTCTTGGAATGAGAGCACTGCCTTGGTTTACCTGCTGGCCCTTGGGCATACTGAGTCCATGCCCTGGGGCAGCCATATATAATTTTTTAATGTTTATTTATGTTTGAGAGAGAGAGAGAGAGAGAGAGAAAGCACAAGCTGGGGAGGGGTGGAGAGAGACAGGGAGACACCAAATCCAAAGCAGACTCCAGGCTCTGAGCTGTCAGCACAGAGTCCAATGCAGGGCTCGAACCCACGAGCTGTGAGATCATGACCTGAGCTAAAGTTGAACACTTAAGTGACTGAGCCACCCAGGCACCCCCATAGTTTAGATTTAAATGAAAACTTATGTCCCTAGCAAGAGTGAGAGCCCTCTGGGGACCAGAACTTCCAATCTTGTATAACCCAGAGTCATGGGGATGAGAGGTAAAAATGAACCCAAATAATATCTATATATATGTAAACATTCTTCATTTCAAAAAGTATGGTTATTAACTCTCATTCTTTTTTATTATTATACCATAATTTCCCTGACATGTCTGTTGTTCCCGGTTACTTGCTAAACAAACAACTCTGTAATTTGGGCCACTGGCAACAATGGTAAATGGTGCTGCTCATGCTTCTCACCTTTGGTCTGAGGATGCCTATATCCTTCCTGCTAGGGACACAATATCGTAGAAAAGTCTCCTATTCAGTGCACATGGGTCCTGAAATACAGAACCTCATCTTGTAGAGGACTGCAACCAAGCCAACATCTCAGCTCTGCCCTCAGCAGGGTGTTCTAAGCCGGATTCAGCTACCTAGTTCCAGATGGCTTGCAAGGTAACCAAGGAGTCCACAGTGACAAGCTCATTCTGGCACCCTTTTGGCTGGGACATGGGTGTCCTGGTTAGATTCCATGTCTGTGGCATCCCATGTCTGTGGATCAGGCAATCATAAGCCCCACCAAATGCTGCTGGCTGAGTGTTCTGTGGGGGAGAAAGGCAAAAGCACACCAGAAGAGGTCTCTGTCCCTACAAGGATCTGCCCTGAAAACGGGGGGACACCCAATGTGGTCAACTTGCTACCAAGTAGCAAAGTAGATTCTTAGAGAAAGGTGTCAGATTGGGTATCAGAACCGGTCTCGGCTGCTCCCGGGTTGAACTTTTAGAGGCAGGGGTCACTCAGTCAATCGTCGATGGGAAGAAGAAGTCTGTGTGCTGCTCCCAACTCAGCCAGTTAGTTTACATGCCCACTTGGCCAGTTCTGGGACCGTTAGTGATGCAGACGGGCTAGCATGAACCGGTTAAATCATCTGCTTCCTAAGTTTTCCTGTGCCTTTCAAAGGCCGGTGCTTTGGGACCAGCATGCAGAAATCACGCCCCATGCCCCTAACGTGTGCCCATCCACATGCTTCTGCTCCAGACCTCCTTGCCTCCTCCAGTGCTCCCACCTCTTTCTTCACTGGCCCTGACCCCTTTTAGCTACTTCTTCCCTTTGGTTCAGGAGCACTCTTCCTTCCACACAGGAGCACTGTCTAAAGCTGCATTTTTGGAAAGATTTTTTTCTCTACTGACTCTCAGGGTGACCTCTGATGGTAGCAGTAATGCAACGTCCTTTAGTTTTCAGTTTGTTCCAACCTATCAAGCTCACCCATCTGCAAACTGCATGTGGACTTTATAGGCTCCCTTCTTCTGGCCATATAGGAAGGTCTCCTTAGAGTGTAGCCAGAGGGAAAAACTGAGAGAAGGGCTGGTGCCACTTTGGTGGGAAACAGGCGACTCTGAGCTCTTTGCTCATGACGCTTCCTCCCACCATGTGGTCCTGCTCAGGCTGCATCCTTGATGAATGGTCCGCGGTGCCCCGGCCAACTGTAGGATTTGATGGGCTGATAGGATCTAGCTCATAATCAGTAGTTCTAGATGCCTGATTCTTTGTCATCACATAGTGGAGTGTTCAGCCTCCACCAGAGCCTAATAAAATGTCAAAAGCTGTTTTTCAAAAAGCATTTAATTCTCACTCAAACGGCGTACACTTTCTTTAGCGCTTCAGGATGCTTTCTCTGTAATTCTCCTATTCAGGCTTCCCATTTGTCCCAACTTTATCTTTTCCTATCATCAATACCTCCAACATAGAGTTGGCTGGATACCATCAGAGCCCAAATAGCAGAACTACGTACACTACAGCCTGACTTACTATAGAGTCCTTTCCTATTGTGAGTTTCACGCAAAGGTGGCAGCATTTCATGTCACGCAGCACATGAGCAGAGCTGCATTCCTAGGACCTGGGTGATCTCTCCAGAACTGGGAGCAGTGCTCCCTGGTTTCTTATTAGGAGGGAGTCCAAGATGTAGCCCTTTGGCTTTTACTTTGAAGGGTATGTCCTGGAACTCTACTGACAACTGGGTTTCTAAATGTTTCGTAAAGAGATGGATCACTGATTTATTACTGACTTTAACTCCCAGTCTCTAGAGTACATGTGTCTCACCAAGTTCTCCAACATGCGAACAACTCCTTGCTCAGTAGGCCACATCGACGTGATGTCATTGATATTTAGTAGCAATATAATGTTCTTTAGGATATGTAGATGGTCAAGATCTCTTTGGATTGTATTACGAAAGTCAGAGAGAAAGACAGTTAACACAGCCAGGAGGCAAAACTGTAATGATTACCATGTATTTTTCATGAATGTGAACTGTGTCTGCCCCTAAAACAGAAGATATTGGCCCAATCAATGGCCACATGCTATGTACATAAGGCCTCATAAGTTTACTCTAGCAGTGACACCAGCGGTTGTGATCGGAGTTACACGATTGCTTGTGGTAGTCTATAATCATTCTTTTGGATTAATACAGTTTTTGCAAAGGCCAGACTGGTGAATCAAATGACGATATGGTGGGGAGCACCACCCCTGCCTCTTTTAGATCATTAATGGGGGGATTAACCTCTGTCATTTCCTGAGGCTATAGCACTGTTGTGGCTTACGCTTTTGGTGGAGGATGGGAAGGAGCAAGAATGGCCCAATTCTAATCCTCCTGCTGCGCTCAGTTATTGGCTGAAAACAGACTAGAAGAGGATAGCCAGAGCCTGAATACTAAGGTGGATTCCAAGTTGCAGCAGCTCAGACTGTCTGCCAATGACTCTTTGCTCAAAGAAATGAATTCTACCTCTATGTCCACCACAGCTGGATCAAGCTACGTTAGTATACCAATCTCTATACCTTGGTCTGTGTCCAAATATGTAGCATTTCATCATACACCAGGGGGATTCATCCCTTGAATTCAAATGTTTACTCACATTACAAGACATGTTAGTAGAATTTGCCAAATTGCCAGATTGGAGGTGGAGGCACATAAGCAAATAAAAATGGCAATAGTTTTAGTTTTCCTTGGGGCTTTTCTGTATAGCCAAAATTTCAACATGAAAACCTTTTGCAATAGCACAAAAAGGATTGAACTGTTAATTCTGAAGGAGAATTAAGAGATTTCTCTGCTGATTCTCAGCATCTGGAAATAATACTTGCAGAACCAAATGATTGTAATCTGGACCATCTTAAGAGCTTTGGGCCATCAGATCAATCCAGTCTCCCAGTTCTGTATAATTCTACCACATGCACAATAACATGCCTGACACTGGGCTACATACATCCACGTGACTTCTGTAGCATCTCATTGGTTAAGAATAACATGGAATGTTTCCAAGGACCCCAGCATGATCTCTTTGCCTCTTTGCAAGAATGAAAAGAGGCATGACAGTATTACGGAGTGTCACATACTTTGAATAGCCAGGAACTCTAGAATCCAAAACAGTATTTCCTTCACATAGACAATAAAAATACTTCACGATTTAACTTAGCGTTCTGGAGCTCAGCAACTGATTTGCTTTAGAATAGTTTTCTTGGCACGTGGCAACTCAGGCAATGTTCATATATATAAACCAAGAGGACCTGAATGTTCGACAAGCTGGGAACAAGCTGAACCACAAGAGCACACTAAGCACGTTTAAAAATAACAATAAGGATAATAAAGCTAATTATTATCTCTCCGGCAAGATAAAAGGTCATGGTGACCACCAGATCACAATTCCAAAGATCCTGCCTGGCATTATGTTCCTCTGGCCCCACAGGCAAGCACCGGGCCCTGGCTCTCACTCCCTTACCCCATGGTGACTGCCAGTGGCTCAGGTTGCAAATGTGTTTATATTTAGAAGAACAGGTGTGTGGCTTGGTTCTAAATCAAGCCAGTGGTCTGCTGGTGTCATCTGGATGCATTTCATGTAGCTGGAATGATCAAATGTGGAAAAAGGACAACACCTCTACCCCCAGAAGGGCTGCACCTCACATGTGGGAATTTTCTGTTGTGACTTCTGTGCTCTCTGGATTCCCTTCACTAGCTCCTCTTTGCACAAACCTGCAAAATTTGTTGTGAGGATGGGTGGTTTCCTACGAGAAAAGGAATCGGAAGCCCTGGCTTTCAATGTGCCCTTCTTAGAGGACTGAGTTCCCTCTTACCTGTGTGACCCGGGGATAGTTTATAGTTTCTGGTCTTCGCTGGGTCCCTTTTTAATGCAGCAGGATTGTTGTGAAACTCAAATGCCACCATGTAGGTGAGCGTGTCTCCTACATGCTAAAATACTCCACAAATCTAAAACACCATGATGCATGCAAAAGATCTTTAGGAAGCCAAATACTTTACACAAGTGCAAACCAGTAAAAAGATGGAAGTGTGCTATGAGCAATGTTGTCAATGTCAGATACATGGCTGAATTCAAGACCCGGCATTCTTTGAGATGGCAACTTAGCAGCCACTTCCTTTAATCACTATTTCTATTAAGGGGGTGCCTTAATAGATGAGGGGGTGCCTAGGTGGCTCGGTCTGGCGGGTGTCTGACTTTCACTCAGGTCACCATCTCACAGTTCAGGAGTTTGAGCCCCACGCTGGGCTCTGTGCTGACAGCTCAGAGCCTGGAGCTTCTTCCTATTCTGTGTCTCCCTCTCTCTCTGCCCCTCCCCCACTTGCACACTCACTCACTCTCTCTTGAAAATAAATTTTTAAAAAAGCATTTTAAAATTAAAAAAAAAGACTTCTGATGAAAACATAATGTATGAGGATACAGGGACACTACATTTAATGCAGTTATTCTGAGGGTGATTTTAGCTCTGATGTTTTTCCAGACTTCCATCTTAATTTTGTTTAGCGTACCGAAGGACACCAATAGACCATGCACCATGGTGCAGCATCTCCAGATAAACTAGGTACCAAGCAAAAAGCTTTTCTGTAGCAGAGGAAGATAGAATTTTGTTCCCATTTCAATTTCACTTCTGTCTACAATGGAGAGGACTGTGTATTATTCAAAACTATGTAAATAGTGGTAAGATATTTTCTGGAAAAAATGATCCTTACTTCTCATAAAGTAGCTTTACAAGTACTTTCTAATTAAAAGCTTCCTGTCTACCAAGTAAAACTTCTGTATATTATATTAGACTTTTCACTAAATACACGAATACACACAGAGATGCTTTCCCAAGGACTGTTGACATCATGAGCCTTCCGAATGTAGTTGAACTTTCTCTTAGTTCATCTCATCCAGAACCCTGTCAGAGGCATTGGTTGCTCTGAAATATAGGCAAGAAGAGAGAAAAACATTGCTCCAAATATGTCGACCTAAAAGACACAAAAATACTGCCTTCCTAATATCCCAGAAGGAGGCTCACAGCTGGACCTCAAGGTCTACTTCCCCTGGGACAGGAATCCCCTGCCACATGCCTGGCAATGACCACTGTCCAGCCTCCACTTGGCCAGCCATTCAGTGGTTGGGGCTGCCTGGAGCATGTGGCCCCAGACTCGCGCGCTGTCCAGCTTGCTGTCTGTGTGTTCTAGCAACATTCAGACTGCATGTGCTAATCTCTGAGACCCTATGGAAGCCCTAACTTCTTTCCTTGTCTATTTCTCTCTTTATTGTTTTGGGGCTAGGAAGCCACTGATGTTCTACCATGGTGAAAGGGAAGAAACTTTTGTTTGTTATTGCCCCTGCAAGGGCAAATATCGAACCAGGGTAATTACATGCATAAAATAATTTTAGTTGGTTTTGAGTACTTTGTTTTTAAACAAGTAAAATAGGGCTACAGACATTTTAGATGACTTAGGAAGAGTAAGTGATGGAATATGCACTTCAAAGAGATCATAATAAGTTGAGGAAGACACTAATGAGATTGATGGGTTGGGAATCAATGCATGGAGAAGGCAGAGCAATGGAGAGAGAGGTGAAAGCAAACAAAGAGACAGAATGATACTCACGGAGAGAAAAAGGAAGAGAGAGTGGGAGAGTAAATAGCAAGGAAAGAGCCAAGAAGGAAGGGGGTGAGGGAGGAAGGAGACAGGAGGGAGGGAAGGAAAGAAGAAGAGAGGAAAGGAAGGAAGGAAAGAAGGAGGAAGGAAGGGACGAAGAAAGAAATGGAGAGAAGAAGACAGGAAGGGAGGAAGGAAGGGGGAAGGAAGGGAAGAAGGGAGGGAGAAAGGAAGGAGGAAAGGAAGAGATGGGAGGGAGGGAGTAGGGAAGGGACAGAGGAAGAGGTTTGAGGTGAGCGTTCTGATCAGAGGTAAATTACTCACTAGTGTCTAGGCTGCCTGTGCCCTGTGACCATATCAGTCATAATAACCATCATTAATAATAACATTTACTGATGGTTTATTACCTCCCAGGTGCTATTCTAAGTACTTGAGATGTAATCTTCACTGTAAACTTGTGAGCTTTTTTCTATTATTATAATCATAGTCATCACCTGCAAACAGGAAATCTACAGTCCACAAGTTATAAGTAATGATGAAAGGGCCAGGTATACTGACTCAGATAGACACCACACCTGTCTCTGGGCACCTGAGTTTGCTTCCCTTATTCTCCAGGCCAACCATTAACGAGTCTCCTTTTTGTCGAAATTTTTGTTGAGATAGAAATGAGCTTTACAGGAGTTAAAAGCACGTCTTTCTGCATCTAGAAACACATTATTACTACTAGAAAGTTGCAAAATGCACTTTAGAATTAAAGTTTATTTTCTTCTAAGGTGTTGTAAAACCTACTTTAGACATTTACATATGCTTAGCAATTTTCTAGCTATGTTTTAAGTGGCTTTGACAATTTCAAATTTTTAACTGTCTTGTTTAGGACTGATCAGAGTTGCATTGTTCCTTGTTATCCCCAGGGTTTTAATTAAGACTAGCATTTATTTCTGCTTCCCATCATATTCTTGTTTAGTAGTCTTGTTAAAAATAAGTATGAAATAAAATAAGAATACTCTGTAAAATCTAGAAATGAATATTAAATGTATATAATAAATTGTATACATACAATATTGTATATAAAAGTATGACATATAATAATAATAAATACAACATCAATAAATGTTTAATGAATACATGCAATTAATTAGTCATTGCCTGATAACAACTTTTATATTGCTTTTAGCATATGTCTAAAAGCTCCTACCAGTACTCACTAGCAGAATAGTTTCTAAGTGATATCATTAAAATCAAAGAAATGTCATTTATTTTCAAAGCATGCTAAAATTAAACTTCAGATCTATCCAGCAAAATTGAATTATTTTTGGTACTTTATTTATTTTTTATTTTTCTTAATGTTTATTTATTTGAAAGAGAGAGAGCACACGCAGGGAGAGGCAGAAAGAGAGGGAGACAAAGAATCTGAAGACAGGCTCCAGGCTCTGAGCTGTGAGCATAGAACCCAACACGAGGCTCAAACCCATGAACCATGAGATCATGACTTGAGCTGAAGTCGGATACTTAACCGACTTAGCCACCCAGGCATCCCTATTTTAGGCACTTTAAACAGAAGTGTATTAATACAAGAAGCTAGTTGTTTAAGGGAGTATGGAGCAAATGAGAGAGGCAAAAAGGAAACAAGGCTGATACCCAGAGAGCAGAAGCTCACCACTACCCTTGGGCTGGACCACACAGCCTCCATCAGTTGCTGGGATGTCATCGGAGATGCTGTCTGTCTCCTGAGAACAAGTGTAGAACATAAGAGTGCTGCTTAGAAGCCTTTAGATCTAATCTGTACAGACAGAACTTAAGCGATGGTGTTACTACAGCAGAAATATATACCAATCTTGTCAATATACTTGAAATCTCTTGGTTTGACCTAGTAAACCGCCTACCCCAACCAACAGTTTTATTCTACCAAAAAAATAAAAGAACTTTGTTAGAGTCATTCTGTAACTATGCAAGTCTTTTAAAATAAAAATAAGAAGTATTATCCATTGGGGCTGCTGGGTGACTCAGTCAGTTAAGCCTCCAACTCTTGATTTCAGCTCAGGTCAAGATGTCATAGTTCGTGAGATGGAGCACTGAGACAGGCTCTGTGCTGACGTGGAACCTCCTTGGGATTCTCTCTCACTGTTTCTCTGCCCCTCCCCCTCCCTTATTCATGATCACTCCCTCTCTCTCTCAAAATAGATAAAAAACTTTAAAAAAAAAGTATTATCCATTGTCTTAGTTTGTAAAGATCTCTTTTGTTCTATTATCTCTACTATGTTTGAATTTTCACATTGTTTTCATCATCATCATCATCATTATTGCCTTAACTCTAACAACCATGTTTCATATGTGTCAATTTGCAATTGTTTTTCTTTGGATTATAAAAGTAATGATAGTCATTTGAACTTGACATGGATTATGAAATTAAATTATTGAGTGAGGGGTGTTAAGTTGTCAGGAAAGAGTCTGTTACAGAACAATTCTGATGGTAGAGTGCCACCAAGACTAAGAACATCATATCAAGTCACATCGGCAGGATGAAGGTGAAGTTTGCTAGATTTATCATAGCTCTTAGAGATAGCAGTAATTTCAAGGAGATTGCTCTATGCTGATTCCCATAGTCAATTTTGAGGTTGGTGGCATTTAATTTTGTGTGTGCATTTAGAACAAAATCAGATGGCTTGATGGCAACATACATGTCAGGTTTCCAGAGCCTTATTTTCCTTTCACTAAATTGAAAAAGCAGGTACGTCCACTTGTATTACTTGTTTGAAGCAAAAATTTAACAAAAAATATGATGGGCACATGTTGCATGTTAGGCAAAACAGAAAATAGATTTTTTAAAAAATTAGCAAATGTTATCTGCAGCCGCATTACATTAATTTGGATCAACTGCCAAATGTCATCTACAGCCAAGCTCGTTCCATCCAGGGCCAAGCCGATGGTGTTACATTTAGGCAGGGCTAGTCCAGTGATTCTCATCCATCAGCACAATGGGGAATCTGCTGGGCTCCTGGATTTAAAATCCTCAAAACAACTTAGCTGCTACATGTTCTGAGCTCCCTGAGACAGATCCAGAAGAGGACCTTCCCTCCCCTGCCCCCTCTCCATTGGCGGTTCTCAACCTATGAGTTCAAGTACGTTCGAGTACCTGTGACAGAAAGGGTTTCTTAGTTCATGGAAGGCATTTAAAAGGAAGAATCAATCACTTTGAAAGGTTAAATTCAGGAATCACTTGCCCATGTGGGATAAATCTAAGTGAGAAATCAGGAAAAAGGCAGCGTTAGTCCGATTATATTTAAGACAAACCAACTTCAAAATGGTGGGGACTTCCAGTTGTTCGCAAAAATTCCTTTCAACAGCATAACATCGTGGTTAAAAAACATGGAGTGTAGAGACGGGTAGCCAGAGGTCACAACGTGGCTCTATCATTCAGTAAATGAAACGTTTGGGGCAAATTACTTAAGTGCTCTGGGGTTCAGTTTCCTTATCTTATAAAATGAAAGAAATAATAATCGTGCCTATTTCATGGGGTTATTACAAGGGTTCAATGAATCAAAATTTGTAAGGATCTTAGAACAGTGCTTGGCACATACTAAGCACGACACATGTGTTTGTTAAAGAAATAGATTCCTTTCTTGAACCGGGATCGTCACTCCCAGCTCTGTTCACACAACACACGCAAGCGTCTATGCTGAAGCAATAAATCCTTCAGAGAAAGAAAATCATAGATTCCCAAGGCCTTATTTTCAAAATTGCTCATGTTGCTTCCAGACATTGGCTATTTAATCCTTCCAGAACAACCAAGAGAGAATTTACGCAAATAAACTTCTCCTTTTACAGAAGAGAATGCTGTTGGACAGGAAGATCAAGTGTTTTCCTTGCGCCGACCCGAGGAACTCAACCCTTGCCCCGTGTTTACCGCTCTGCGGGGCTCACTGGCTATAAGGCACAGGCAATACTGCAATGATAGGAAATAAGACACCTTAAAAGTGTGAAATGTAAACCAAGTTAAGAAATACGCATCCGTATAGAGAAACGAATCCATGGTATGAAGTTTATGAACTTTGAAGAAACTGGATCTTTTCTCCTGACTGCTTCAGGAAACTGCTGAATGGACTTAATTTTCTGTCCAAATTTCCTAAATGAAAAGAGAATGAAAATATGCAGCTTTAAAAAAAAATTAACCAGTTACACATGCAAGTTACACTTAAATTCATGTGAATATGATTTGATGTTGCAGGGACAGGGGAAAAAAGGGATATGATTAAGGTGAGCCTAGAAGACAGAGTAGTTGTGAGGCCCCTCATTGGGGTAAGATGTCTCATTTGGGTCAAAGTATAAAAGACAGTAAATGAGGGCACCTAGGCGGCTCAGTCCATTGAGTGTCAGACTCTTGATTGCAGCTCAGGTCATGATCTCACAGTTCCTGAGATCAAGTCCCAGATTAGGCTCTAAGCTGACAGCACAGATCCTGCTTGGAATTCTCTCTTTCTCCCTCTCTCTCTGCCCCTCCCCACTCATGCACATGCATGCACTCTCTCTCTCAAAGTAAATAAACTTTTTTAAAAAGGGGAATAAATGAATGAGAGAAGTTTACATGGGAATGATGTATCTTTTCAACCCCTCCCCCACCGTAGTTCTTTGAGGAGTTTTGAAAAACAATCATTTGTGTACATAAAATTTTCTTTATGTCAGGACCTGTTTGTGCAAGAATCCTTGGACCACACCCAGTCCAACAAAGTGTCTTACAGAAGGGGATGGAGGTGGAGGGAAGGGAAAAAAGAAAAAGAGAAAGAGAAGGAAAGAAAGAGAGAGAGACAGAGATTATCAGTTATTTCTATGTTAAAACATGGTTTGAAAAAAAGTCAATTTGTAGGATTTTTTCCTGATACTAGAGCGATATAGACTTATTAAACAAAATTAGGATTTTCTTTTTAATATACAGAAGGAAAGCAGACTCACTATGAAACCCTCTTACTCCACTGTATCTAAACATCCTAGGCTCTATCATTAGCTATGCCCCAACACACAGCCCCTAGGCTTATAAATTCACATAGATTTTTAAAAATCAAATTAGTATCTAAGTATATAGCTTTTTAGCTTAATTTTGCACATTGTTAGAATTTGGGTGTTTTCCTATTCCTGTAAACATACTGCATAGATTTTGATTATTTGTCTCTACCATAATTTACCTGATAAGTTACATAATTTATCCAAATAATTTCATATTAATAGATGTTGTTCCTATTATTTTACTAAAATAAGAACACATATATTTGTGAATCTTATGTACCTCTGTAATTATTTCCTTAAGAGAATTTTCTAGAATTAGAAATTCTGAATCAAAGCAGATGAATCTTTTATTTTTTTATAGTTTATTGTCAACTTGTGTGCATACGAGTCTTTTAAAGCATTTAATACTTAATATTGCATCTTGTGTTTTTGTAGGTTTTGCTAAATTTGAATATTAAACTTTTTTCCAGTATAAAAATGTCTTGAGTTTATCAAGCCATCTTTCTGTTTAATTCATCATTTTTGCTCTTATCTTTGTGATACATTTCCCATGTTTTCCTTCAGATTATTTTCTTTAATTTTATTTTAGGATGAAGTGGTTTATTTTTATTCTTTCCGTAGAAGCAGTGGCAAGCACTTTAAATGTCATTTCTCATTTGACCCTAGCAAGAGCTCTGTAGATACCAGTAATTAGATCTATTTTAAAGATGAAGAAATGCATTTAAATAATTAAACAATTTCCAAAGATCACAGAGCGAGTAGAAGCTGAAATCTGGACCTGATCTCTCCAGGTTGTGCCAGGATTGAAAGACAATGAACTTTCATATCTGAGAGCCCAGATCTGTAAACTCATTCCCAGAGATGGACATGCCCTGCTCTCTTCACAGGAAGGGTAATTGGCGTGTTCAACGCTGGGCTGCTTTCTGCTTTATTTGCTTTAAAATGTCCAAGTGATGGCAAGCTTTCTTGGAAAATCTAATAACAATTTCTAATATTATTGTATGAAAAAATTCACCAAGGAGTTTTCTGTTGCATCTTGCACCCTTATGAATAAGTCTTATGAATATTATGGGAACATTTGAAAGGACCATATTTATTTTGTCATTCCCTTCATCTGCAATGCCCTTGCTGTACTTCTTCATCTGTGTAACTTTTATTTTCTTTCCCTAAATCATTCTTCTCAGGAAGTCTCCCCTGAAATACCCTCCGAGCCTTCACACCACCCTGCATGCTCTTCCAGGAACTCCACCAGAACACCTTTTGTAAGAATGAATTTAAAAATTATAAGTAAGTGAATGTTGAGGAACCTTCTGTTTATAATTGCAGTATTACTTCATGAGAAGTTTAACATCATACTAATAGAAATGTAAAACCTTCTTTATTTTTTTAAATGTTTTATTTATTTTTGAGAGAGACAGAGAGATGCGGCATGAGCAGGGGAGGGTTAGAGAGAGGGAGAGACACAGCATCCAAAGACAGGCTCCAGGCTCTGAGCTAGCTGTCAGCACAGAGCCTGACATGGGACTCGAACCCACAAACTGTGAGATCATGACCTAAGCCGAAGCTGGACGCTCAACCGACTGAGCCACCAGGGGCCCCTAAAACTTTCTTTGAAACGAAAAAACAACTGCCATGATTTTGGCTTACAAACAATTTTTTTCTACCAATTCAGACAAGGTGTACAATCATAAGAAAAGCCACAAAAATGGCGTGGCAGTGACCAACACCCAGGTTTGTGGCTGTGCAAAGAATGACATCCCCCTCCACAAGAATGGATTTGGAAGGCCAACTGTCTGCTGAAACAATATATTGAGGTCCATAAAGGCGGTGTTCTACCTTATCATCAAATGACTATTCTCCACCTAGTCACCAATCATTCTAATAGTTACTCGGCTGCTGTGTCAGAGGTAGGCAGTGAGAAATTACATCAATGCCAACAGCTACACCAGGATGAACGAGGAAGCCCTGGGAAGCCCTCTCCTAACTTTGTCTTTCCTAGAGCAGTCACGACTCAGATCACGTGTTAGCTTGGCGAATCACATTTCTCAAAGTGGAGGCCGGGAACTGGAGCAAAAGTGATGGATGACGCTGGGTCCTCACATAGACCCTCCTTGTGACCCAGATCGCTTCAAGCAGGTGCTGTCTGCACACAGGGCAGGCACACACGTAGTCCTGCATTGACTTCATAGCAGCAAAAGTAAAGTAGACCTTCACAAAGCTCCATGCCTAGAGGGAAACAATGTGAAGGGTCCCGCCAAGTTGGCAAGTCCATCTCACAAGGCTGCTGTGCTGACAGATATCACCTCTCTGCACTATTCCCGCTTTTCAGAGCAACAGTGAGAAACATTTGCGGCTTTTGAGAGAGTGAAAGCAATTGTCAAAGCATGCACGGAAAGAGAGGGAAGACAGTTCAAGGGGCCATATTAGAGGACACCAGGGATTGGATACAATCAATCAGAGCTACAGGGAAGGGGATGAAAATCTAACACCAGGTCTGTCTCTTGCCCTCTGAAGAGAAGGCAGAAGACAATTGCCTTTGTATGCACTGTGATCAGGGATCATCCACAGAAAGCAGTTGGGAGACTCAGCTGTACTCACTATGTATGAGTGGAAGTGTCGTCTTCAATATACTCACAATTCTTTTGGTTGCAAGTGGCAGAGTCTACAATTCATACTTGCCCAAGACTTTAAAAAAAAAAAGAAAGAAAAGAGAATGAGAAAAAGGAAGAAAAAAGAAGGAAGAAGAGAAGAAAACAGGTGGGAAAGAGGAAGGAAGCACCCTTATTCAACTAAAAAATCCAAAATTTGGGTCAAATGTGGGACACAGATTATATCATTATGGCTCAGTTTTGTTTTTCTCCCTCCTCAGTTCTGATTTCCTTTGCATTGGCCCCACTCTCAAATAGACTCTTCCTTTCGTATAGAAATTAGACTTTCAGGAATTATACTCTAGGTTCCTAACAACCTCCAGGAGAAAAAGAATACTTTTTCTCTAATACTTCCCAGAAGACAAATAAGCAAGACAAAATTTTTTGAACATTCCTTGGTTTGAATTGGCCTGGATAAGGTCTCCTATGCAAATCTGGAACTCCATTCACACCAAATGGATGCAGAAAGGACTCCCCAAGCAATAAGAGGACACTGATACCATAAAGGGAGGTGGACTCTAGAAAAGCAAAAATCACAGAACAAACTTTTGGTCAGGTCACTGCAGTTGGAGGATAAGCTGACATAGAGAGTATAAAAGTTGCCTTGGTTGTCTGTCCAGCTTCTCTTCTCTGTCTTTTGGAAGTAGTACCATCTCTATTTGTGCAATATGGTTTAGTGGAACTGCGACCATGGCACCCTGACCACAGGGTGAACATGTGACTCAAGTTAGCCAATCAGATCTGCTCTCTTGGAAAATGTAATCTTTGGCTCTGAGGTACAAAAGGAAGTTGGAATTGAGTCAGCCAATCTAATGGGAGGGCCATGAGTGCTTGTTTCTAAGATATCCCAGGTATCTTAGAGGCTTTGTCTCCTGTCCTTTCAAAACATCGAGAAGCTCAACTCTCCTTTAATTCTGTGGTCTATTCAGTGTCTACTCATTGAGGTTTTGTTTTTGTTTTGTTTTTCCTTTTGTTTTTTTCATTCGTTTGTTTGTTTTATTGCATTTATTACATTAATCAGGGCCAGTTTCTGTTGAGTGCAATCCCACTCAACTATCACTGAGCTAACTGTACAGGCATGCATGGTAGTCCACAGTACCAGAGATGTCCAAGACTGAAGGATGTTTTTGTCAAATTCCATGTCCAGCCCTGAATGGGCTGTTTCTCTTGTAGAAGGAGGACTATGAGAGTCCCCAAATGTACAGTATATTGACTGACCTTAAAATTCGGTTTGTGCTTTAGATATCTTCTGAGATATTTCTTCCCTAGTGTTCCAGAAAGGAAATTTAAATAATCAGAAACAGGGCAAAGCCCTCAGTCTCTTTCTATTCATATAATCATATACAAATTAATTAAGTGGAGTGTCTATTCTATGCTGAGGATTGGGAAAGGCACTGGAGATGCTATCTTGGGCAAAAATAGACCCAATCTTTAACTCAAGGGGCTTTACAGATCTTTCTGTAAACAGAGACTACAAACATTTTTAAATCATGTACTTTATATTAGTTTCCTAACACTGCCATAATAAAGTACCACAAAATGGGTGGCTTAAAACCTCAGAAATCTGTTCTGTCACAGTTTTGAAGTCAAGTTGTTGGCAGGGCCAAACTCCCTCTGAAGGTTCTAGGACAGAAACTTTCCTGGTCTTTCCCAGCTTCTGGCATCTCTTGGGTTGTAAATACTTCACTCAGTCTTTACCCCTGTCTTCACATCATCTTCTCCTCTGTGTGTCTCTGGTGCCCTCATTTTTTATAAGGATAGCAGATACTGTATTTAGACCCAAACCTAAATCCAGGATGGTTTCAACTCAAGATCCTTAATTAATTACATCTGTAAATGTCCTATCACCAAATAAGGTCACATTCTGAGGTTCTTCGTAGATATGAATTTTTGGAAGACACTATTCAACCTAACACACAGTTTAGTACATAATTAGAAACTAAATGAGACCAAGGAAAGGAAAGAATATTATCTTAAACAAGGATAAGAAAGACATATGAGGTAGACCATGCATATAGTAGTTTTCACTTGCTATGTGACAAACTACCACAAACTTAGCAGTTTAAAACAATATCCACTTAGTATCTCAACCTTCTGTAGGTCATAACTCAGGCACAGTGTGGCTGGATTCTCCACGCAGGATCTTAGAAACTAAAATCAAGGTGTTGGTCAGACTCAGTTTTGGTCTGTAGCATCTGGACAACAATTCACTAATAGGCTCCATTCAGATGGTTAGAAGAAATCAGTTCCTTGTTGTTGTAGGTCTGAGGTTTATATTTCTTTGTGGGGTTTGATAGCTGGGGACTATGCTTGACTCCTAGAGACTACCACATCCTTCGTCATCTAATCCCCTCCCTCTTCAAAGCAAGCAACAGAATATATTGCTTGTGTTGAATCTCTCATGTTTCAAAGTTCTCTCTTCCAGAAGAACCCTGTCCCTTTTTAGGGTCTGCCAAATTTGAGTTAAGCTCACCAAACACCAAAGTTAGGTTTGCCATCTAAAAGTCAACTTATTTGGGACCTTAATCAGATTTGCAGAACCCTTTCACAGTAGTACCTAGATTAATGAATAAATGGGATAAAGTGTATATATATATATATATATATATATATATATCAGAGGCAGATTTCTTCGGGACCATCTAAAAATTCTGCTACTTTTGTGGGTCAAGGAGAACTTGCCTGAGGAACTCATCATGACTCTGTGACCTAAAAGCTGCCCTAGCTAGATGAAGAAAGAGAAGGATCATTATGGGGAGAATAAGACTAAAGAGCTGCTCTCATAAAACTGAGAGGAGGCCCACATGGCAAAAGGACAGAGAATAAGGGTGAGTCTGGAGAAAGGTACAGATATATGGCTTGGGCCACATCATCCAGGGCCATGTAAGCCACAGAAGGATTTGATGCCTCCCCTCCAGGGGTGCAGTTTATAGTCATAGACTAAAAGAGAATCTCTCTCAACCATCTACAGCATTTGAAAATCTGAAAAAGACCAAACCTGCAGGGATAATAGTCAAAATATTTACTTGCTGATTAGGCAGGGTTACCAGTCTTGGTTCTTGGCCACACTCCCTTCTGTAGACCCCACCTGCATTACCATTAACCCTCTAGTTGCTATTTGTAGGGAGGCCCAAGGGGAGGGGCAGTGAGAACCATTGGTAGAATGAACACATAATTTATTACCCAAACCAAAACGGTTTTAAGAGTGATAAAGGGTACTCTATTAATAATACAAGGATAACACATATGAATCAGGATTGTCCTGATCACTTCAGTGAGTGGGTAAGGAGCAGAGAGAAAAAGAGGGAGAGAGTCCCAAGCAGGCTCTCTGCTTTCAGTGCAGTTTGACAAGGAGGGTCAATCCTGTGAACTGTGAGACCATGACCTGAGCTGACATCAAGAGTTGGCTGCTTAACCAATTGAGCCACCCAGGCACCCCTACAAAGGAAAATTTTTTTAAAAATATGTCAACAGTCAAGTCTCATCCATGCATGTTGATTACATATTGGCGCTACACACTCAGTCAATAAACATGAATTCGGTAACGAATCTGGCACTAATTGTCACTCTGGGAAATTATTCTAACACCCCAATTTCCTCTACTTTGAAAGTAAGTTGACTGATATTTCTTCGAAATTCATTCCATGTGAATTCCATTTAAACTGATTTATGTATAAGCATTTCTTTCTTTCTCAGTGTGTCAAATGCAAGGTATTTCCTGCGGCTTTCAAATGTGACAGCACTGGGGAGAAACTTGATAAGACAAATAAAAATTCCAGAATGAATAACGGTGAGAACTGTGCTGACGGATGCCCTATCTTGAAGGTCTGAGATGATGTTTTTCCGAGAGCGTAAAGCCTGGACTGAGTCCTCAGTTCCTGTGCACAAAGGCCATTCTCTGTAGGAAGTCAGACAGCTGTTGCTTATCTCTGCTATAGGCAGAGAAGAGAAAATCTCCACTGATTCCACAGGGAAGCATTTCTCACTTTTCTCCACTTACCATCTTTTTACCCGTTCCTCGGAGCCCACCTCAAATCCTGCCATTCTTGGGAATTCTTGGTTCCTGACGCCAGCTGGTAGCTCTTTCTCTCTCAGGTTACACATTTTATGTCTTTTGTGTGCATCACGTGGTGGGTTGTTGTTTTTTTTTAATCACATAACAACCTTGTTCAATAAGTGCCTATGTTTCCCAGTGTCCTGATTTTGTGTGACTTCTCACAGCCAAATCCTATGGTATAGCAAATCAGGCTAATCAGCTTGAGCCCTCACTCTGGCAGGCCCTCACTGCTCCTGGGACCAGGTGGCTAAAGTTTCACATGACAGGAATGAAGAGTAAGAGCTGCCTACTGGTTAGAAAACAGATTTGAGGCTGGTGTCCATGCAGTCGTTGAATCATGACCCCGAGGGCACCAGCCCCATCCACGTGTTCCACTAGGACACATAGTCTTATCTTCCTTTTGTCTGAAAACCTGCCCCTGAAGTTTTTCTTAACCTCAGTACTTCCTGAAAAGCATGGGAAGACCAGGCTTATTGTGGTCTACTGTATGCCTGGGAGTCTTTAGAAATATCTCCAAGTATTATTGCAGCCTCTGTCCAAAGCATATGTTGGCAGACTTTTTCTGTAAATGGACAGAGTGTAAATATTCTAGGCTTGCAGGCCATATGGTCTTCGTAGCAATTGCTCAACTCTGCCACTGTAGTGAGAAATGAATGAATGTGGCTCTCTCCATGGGCTGGAGTTGACCCATGGGCCATGGTTTGCTGACCCCAAGTCGCAAGCTTAGTGTAACCTAGTGTTGTACCAATATGTAAGCATTTAAAGTACAAACTGCCTGATTCAAAAAATCTTTAATTTTGTATTTTCAGCCTCTTTCCTTTCTTACATTAGGTCTCTTAATAACAGTAATGATATATTTTACAGGATGCCCATATGTCGAGTCTCAAAGGAAAATAAAATGTATCTTTATCTGTCCACAGTTCATACTTTCCTGTTTCTACCAACCTAAAAATCTCTTACAAAGGAAAAAGTAATGCAAATTTTTTCAAACTTTGGATCCATTTAAAAATGCAAACCTAAGTAGAGAAAATTGCAAGCTTTAAACATGTGTTGCATGCAGTGAGGGGTGTAAACTCATTACTGCTGACCTGATTTACCGCTCGTGTGTTGAATAATCACATGGGAATTTGTATGAATGAAAGCTTTGTTTTTGCTGTCTTTTTAATAGTAATTTTCTTATGATCCTCAACTTACAGGACAATCAGGATTTCTTTTCTATAGAAGTGGCTAGCAGGGTTTCTAGATTTTGGTAATTTCTTGTTACTAGACTGTAATAGAGAAGCATATGGTCGATCTCTGCTGGACCTCCGGTATTGGAGAACATTCCTAGCGTGAGTGTGAGAATCAGTGTAAGTGAACTGCTGACTTCCCATCACACTCTCCAACAACTTGGTGTCTCTGTCAACCTGAATAGCTATAAAGATTCCTTGCCATGGAAGTGAAGACTTCCAGGACAGCTTTCCTGTACACTTTATCTTCATATGATATTGCTGTATTTATTCTCTGCCCCCTCTGATTTCCATAGTTTGTCCTCTAACCTTTTCTTGCACCTCTCAACTTCCTGTTTCTAGACTTTTCTCTCCTGTATTACCAATTCCTATGAGATGTCTTTCTCCCTACCCAAAAAGAGTGCCCCTCCACTTTGAGATCTTTCTTCAAATTCCTGACTGTCCTTTAACCTTTTCATCATAACTATATATAGGTTAAAATTCTATATATTAATTAACAGTCAAGGTTAGAATGGAATTTAAAGGGAGAATATGTTAAAATTCTATATACTAATTAACAGTCAAGGATAGAATGGAGTTTAAAGGGGGACGTGCTGGAGCCTCTGAGCTACATGTTGATGCTATGGTGAAAGAACCACATAGAGAATCCATTCGTCACCACATTTCTCACTAAACTGGCCCTCACCGTGGGGGCTGCTTAGTCCCAGGGTCAAAGGTGAGACATCCGAGTCACCCCTGCCTCCAACAATCCATGCATATGTCTTCCTGCCAGTGTGCAAACCAAGCACAGAATCTAAAATCAGCACAAACAGCAGCTTCAAACACAAAGCACAAAGGCCAAAGATATTTTGAACTCCCTGTGGGTAAAAGTGTTACTGAGGTCAAATGGGTTTTCTTTTGAACATTGAGATTTAACATTTTCTCAAAAGACATAGAAGATGTTGTAATATGAAAAGAATCCCATAAATAAAGGTTATTAAAATGCCAGAAAATAGTCAAATGATAGTCATACAAAACAGAGCCCTTGTTTAAATTTTAAAACAAGCCGCCTTCACCTTAATAGGAAAAACATGTGTTTGTTAAGCTCATGGGCCCAATTCCGCTTTCAATGAAATACCAGAATTCCTGCTTAAGTCAATGAAGTATGTGTGTGCATGCTTGTGTGTATGTGTGTGTGTGCGTGTGTGCGCGCATGTGTGTGTGTGTTTGTGTGTGTGATGGGTCTTTGAGGGTAATAATGGAGACTACAGGAGCAAGACAATGCTTCAGGACAGCATGAGAGCCTGGAATGAGGAGTGGCCTGTGTTCAGCAAGTCCTCACCCTAAAAGTATGACTATATACTGTCTGGTGAAGGCTGGTAACCAATCTGATTGGTCACTGTTCATGCATTACGGTCATAACATATTTTTTATATCACACTCAAATGAGAGTCTCCTAAAATTTCTTAGCACCCTATAGCCTAATTTGTCTACCAGTTGAAATTTGCTAGAGGTCCCAAAAGAGCCTTATTATTTAAAAAGGGACCATACACCATTTTTAGAGACTATTTCCTTCTTCTCTTTCTGTATCATGTATCTGTATCTGCTATCTTTCTTTCACATTGTCATTTGTTATGGATCCAGAAAGAAACTCTGAATACTGTATGTTTAAATGGCAATAACAAAATTTTACTTGCACGAGATCAAGAAAAAAGACATTTAGAGGAGAGGCATTTTATATCATTTCACTTAGGTATTACTCATATTATTACATCAATTCATGCAATGAAAGTTTACCTTTTAAGAACTTAACTATTCTAGGGGTGCCTGGGTGACTCAGTTGGTTAAGCGTCCGGCTTCGGCTTAGGTCATCATCTCACAGTTCCTGGGTTTCAGCCCCGCCATGGGCTCTGTGCTGACAGCTGGCTGGGAGCCTGGAGCCTGCTTCAGATTCTGTATCTCCCTCTCTCTCTCTCTGACCCTCCCCTGCTTGCGCTGTCTTGCTCTGTCTCTCAAAAAAAAAAAAAAACAACTTAACTATTCTAAAAATGAAAATGAAGACAAATATATATATGCTGTCATATATTCAGAGTTAATGCCACAAATGTCCTAACTCCCTAAGTAGCTCACTCAAAAAACAAAAGGGGGGGAGGGGCTTGATAGTTTGATAGTCAGATATTAGAAAGGCAAAGGATCCTGTAAGGCACAACAGGACTTAGGTCCAGAACACAGTCGGTCCTTTCTCTCTCCAAATTTCTGTTCTCATGCTTCTCTTCATGGTGGAGACATGGCCACTGACAGCTCTGAGGTCACATGCTTACAGTCTTTGGCCAAAAAGCACAATTGCCTTCTGTTTCTCAGCTTTAGTTTTCAATATCCAGGGTAAGGATGAAGATTGGCCAAATAATCTCTCATTTCTGGTGTTACATTTGGAGAACACTAAAAAGATAGCTTTCTGTCTTAATATGTAACATTTAACTATCATATTCATTAAGCCTCTTAACATTGAAAGATCTGGATCCATTGACAAATATTAGTGACTTATCATTAAACAATACACTCTATGATATTGGCTAAGGATGCAAAGGAATGGAAGACCTGTCTGGAGAGGCAGGATACCAGAGGTTAAAACGAGTGACCCCTGGGACCCGACTTCCTGGGTATGAGCCTTGCTTTGCTGCTCGCTGGGTGTCTGACTTTGGAATGGAAGCTTAACCAAGATGGTAGGCGATAATGCTAAAAGAGGGTTTTGAGAACTTTTAGATCAGTACCTGACACTTAGTAAGACATACATCAAAATTTCACACTGAATTAATCTGCCTTTTATTACCCAAGAGAGTGTTAAATCATTTGGTCTAAAGGGCCGCCTGGGTGGTTCAGTCAGTTAAGCATCCGACTTTTGGTTGGCTCAGGTCATGATCTCACATGAGTTTGAGCCCCTCATCGGGCTTTGCGCTGAAGGTGCAGAGCCTGCTTGGGATTCTCTCTCTCTTTTTCTCTCTGCCCCTTCCCTGTGTTCTCTGTCTGTCTCTCTGTCTCTGTCTCTTCTCTCTCTCTCTCTCAAAATAAATAAATAAACTTAAAAAATCATTTGGTCTAAAGGAGATAGCCAAAGGCAATAATAGTCCTCTCCAGGATAAAATTTAGCAATCCTTAGCAGGCATTTAATGCCCATTTTGTTCTGATCCTGCCTCATCTCTCACTGCTCACTGCTCACCTCACATGACCACACCAGAATACTGGCCCTTCTCTGAATCTGAACTATGTTGACTCCAAGCCCTGGGATTTTGTAACTGAATTTCCTCAGCCTGCCTTGCTCTTCTATGCTCATTTTTCCCAAGCACATCTCTATGTATCTTTGAAGTCCTAGCTGTTGTGACTTCCTCTGGCTTCTCAAAGATATGTGGATTACTGCCCCTGCTTTATCTGCCTCAGTTATGAGAGCTGTCATCTTGTACTTTAACTGTTAAAAAAATTATTTTACTAGAGGCGCCTGAGTGGCTCAGTCGGTTGAGCATCTGGCTTCAGCTCAGGTCATGATCTCACGATTGTGGGTTCGAGCCCCGCATCGGACTCTGTGCTGACAGCTCAGAGCCTGGAGCCTACTTCAGATTCTGTGTCTCCCTCTCTCTCTGACCCTCCCGTGCTCGCACTGTCTCTCTCAAATAAATAAAAAACATAAAAAAAATTAAAAAAAAATATTTTACTTTACTAGAATGTGAAAAGAGGCAGTGTCTCATCTAATTTTCATGTTATTTCTAGAGCCAATAATGACCAGACTATAGTAGAGTTCAATAAAAGCTGTTGAATAAAGGGGGAGATTCATTTTCTTTTATCTCAACCTTCACTGCATTGAAGCATGAAATGTGATGGCATTTTTCCCAGATAGGAAAAGTATCACAAGACTGTTGGGCCCAAATTCACTTGAGCACAAAGGTGTCACTGGGCAACAGATGTCATCATGCAGTTACCCTCTCAAAGTCATAGCCCTTTCTAGCAGTTCACTTCTAAGGGCTTAGTGCATAATCCTATCAGTCCTAAAGGTAATATACTCTTTCATCCAAGAGGAATTTCCCGCTTTGTTTTAACAAGTGCTATAGGCTCCCTGGAAACATTTGCAAATCCCAATCAGAAAGAGAGCTTGTTATAGCTCACAAACAAACTGCCACATGCCCTGATATCACATGCAGTACAAAAGAAATATTTTAGGGCTGACCAGCTCAAACATCTCTGCAATACTATTTCCAACAGATGCCAAGAATCTTTCCTCTTTTCATAATGTGATTTAGATCGATGTATTATATTATTCCTTAGGGTAAAAAGGCGTTTAAAACTTTCGAAAGATGGATATATATATGCATGGGTTCTTAGGAAGACATAGATATATGTGTATTCCTATCTTGCATACAACAATGTTTAGTAAAAAATAAATGATATTTTGACATACCTACGGCTCCTTGCTGGATTTATTGTTTGTTGAGTGCTTTCTCTAAGGTATGTTATGAGTACTTAACCATTTTATCCGACTTAAACTCTTTGAGAACTCTGAAAAGTGGGCATTTTTATTCCATTTAATGTAATAGGATGTAATGTAATAGGAAACTAAAGCTTGGATAATTTAAATAACAAGTTGAAGGTTATACATCAAGTAAGACACAGAGAGGAGATTCGAATCTGGTCTTATCTCACTTCAATCCCTTTAGTTCTACATTTTCAAATTATTTTCACATACATCTCATTAGAACATTTCTATAATGATGTGAGACAAAAACAAATTATAATTCTATCTAAATGCACACGCACCTGCACATACACGCACACACACATGCAAGAGAGAATACTAGGGTTTAATGAGCTTAAGTGTACAAGATTTGACTTGATCCTGGAACTTTTGACTCCAAACACATTTTTGTTTTACTAACTACTTTAAAAAGTATGTATTCTTTTTTAAGAAAAAGGTTTTAACAAAACCTGTATTACCTATATTAAATGAAACTAATATCCACAGGAGCAGGTATTTTTTTATTCCTTTAGGTCACCTATGAGTCCATCGTCCTCCCTATGTCCAAGATATGTGCCCAGCTTATAGGAAAGACTACCTCCTAATTTAGATTTGGAGAATGTCAGCTGGCCTAAAAGTTAGGGCACAGATGCAAGACCTAGGCTCCTCCAATCACATGCACCTTTCCTGAACTTTGAATCTTGAGATAGAAGGACAAGAAAACAGGGTCCACATAGAATCCATTGTGGTTGGCTAGACCATGGGGGTGGGGATGCAGAAGAATCATCAACTGTGTCAGTTTTCAGGGACACCAATGAAGTTGATGGTACTGGCTACCTTGATTGTGTCCCCTAGTGATAGTTTATGTGTAGTTCTGGGGCACAGTTTGAAGTATTGCTCCTGGTTGCATCCCCCACAACAGTTCTCTGATCCTCTAGGAGACTTGATGAGCTGCCGCTGATTTTCTGGTAAGTTTCTTTATGATTTAAATGAGTTTATTTTTGTTGCTTGCCATTAATTACACGATACAATGCACCTTCAGTTGTTGTTGTTGTTTTTCTTGAGGGTCATATTTGATTACATAAACAGGTATAATTTATGAAGTTACATATACTTCGGAGCATTTTTTTTTGTAGTAAAGAAAATGCTTGTGTCACAAGGAACTCTACAAGCCAGGAGGAGAAAGGAATAAACATAGCATGAAATGACCAAGTCTTATTCAATCTTACAGATCTTCTGCAGATGTTTGATACATTCATCCTTCATTCCTTTAGTAACATTTTCCTGAAAAATATCTTATTTCTGTGGGGAAAACTTTAGGCATGAAATGACTGGAATGACTACAGGATTTTTTGACATCTTGAAAAAATAACTAAAACGAGACTATTTTGAAGTTAGTAGTAACATTCAATTACCCTCAGGGATATCTGTTTCCTTAATCTTCTACCTTCAAAAATGTGACCTTTGATGGTCTGCTTTTTATATATGGGTGTGTGTTCCTTTGATATTAATGTTTAATCATCTTTAGGGATGCACTCCAGTTGGAAATCTGGAATTTTCTCTCTTGATGTTTTTACAAGTTTTTATTAGAAACTGTATTTCCTGGACTGTCTCGGCTGAGAAAAACATCATTACAATAATTTGGCAATAAAATTTAAATATTTCATGAAGGAAATTAATTTTTATTTTGTTAAAGAACAGCAACATAGATACTGTTTTTTTTCTTTAATGAATGATTTAAGAGGCTTCTGGAAATTTCACTCACTATAATGACCTTTATTGTCCTCAATATTTTAGCCTCAAATCTTGACTGATTAGATTTTTGTCTGTCTGTTTTGTTCTGTTTGTTTTGTTTAGGAAAGTGAAGAAAAGAATAAGAAAAGAACAAAACGAGGAAGGAAGAAATGCCAGTCAGAGTAGCATAAATAGACTTCCTCTTAAAGGATGCCACCATTGGTCCTGGGTGAGTTTCTGCTCATCTTTTGGCTGGACTCCAATATCTGCAGGACCTATCTTGTTCCACCATTTTCCAAATCTATATCATTTCTACCTCTTCCTGCTTTTCACAGGATTGCTGACTTTGTTCTACCAACTTCCTAGATTTCTTCTTTGCCATGGCTTATATAAGTCAAATGAATTTCCTGGTACATGAACAGTTGCATTCCACCTAGGGACCCACATTCTCCTCAGCTTCTTTTCAACGTCAGGTATTTATACATTCTTTGTTCAACACAAGTCTCCCCTCCATCCACTGTGAGCCATAAATTGTCCTATATTTGATGGTAAACAAAATGGACAGGGTGTTTTATAGAATTTATGATACAATGAAGAAAACAACTTTTAAGTAAAACAATATATAAAACATTGCATAAATATGGATACCTGTTATGAAGGAAAAGAGCAAGATGCATAAGAAATGTTGGAAAAGGTAGAGTCACAGAGGAAGCTTAATTGATGTTAGAAGATGAGCAAAGACCTATCAGAAGAGATCAAATTTAAGCCAAACTCCAAACGATGAGAAAGCCAGCCAAGTTGCCAGTTAGCAGAGGTGAAAGTCTGTGTGGGGCCAAAAAGTTGATGTTTTGGAATTAAAATAAAACCAGTGGCTAGAGCAGCAAATGGAAGGGCAGTTCACATTGAAGTTCTAGTGTAAAGCCAGGGATATACTACTTAGGGCCTGGTAGATCAAAGTTACAAGTATAAAACAATACAAAATTTAATAGGAAGCTACAGAATGATTTTGAGCAAGCAAGGGATATTATCTAATTAATATTTAAGGACTGTTCATAATGCAGAGAATATATTTTGAGAAGAGGTGATTTATCTGTGAACTTCAAATTTGGTAAATATTATGCATAATTCTAGCCACTGGGAGGATTTCTCTTCCTTGACTGTCCCTCAGGGCCACCTTTGCAGCAGGTTGTAATGCTGATGCCAGCATATCACATGTAGTCATCTTAAATGAGGCTCTTTCTCTTCCCATTGTTATTTGTTCACAGAAAACTACTCTTGAGGTCATAACAGTATTTTGAGAGAGAAGGAGCAGGATGGTAGAAGGAGGCATTGTGGGTATATTAGCCACTTTGTGCCATCAGGACACACTTGGATCCAGGCCTGTGAATTCAACTTCCATTTGATGGGGAGTGCCCAAGGGAGCACTTGACTTCATGGCTCAGCCAACCAGATGAAGCTGAACTGATGATGGAGACACTGTTCTTGGATAACACAGTTATGATATATTAGGTCTCTATGAGGTTGCAATAACAAGTTAGGATCCCCTCTTCAAAATAAAAAATTACTTGCTGAGAAAATATGCCTTTGCTCCAAAACTCTATGGAGTTTGCCATCAGCTCATACAGCAAAGATATCTTCCAGAGATAAAAGATGGGTAAGGCCATTGATATGACAAATAATCTCCAATTCTTACTAGTTTTATATCATAAAGATTTATATTTTTTGTCCCATGTAGTATGAGTCAATGGAGGCAGTGAGGGAAATATCTTGTGCTCTAAGTTCTTCCCATCTTGTGATTCCTAGAGGTTCTCAGAAACCTCCGCATTTAGACAGGCATTAGGTAAAGGAGCTTGGGAGAGTTTTGTGGAGTAGATCCATAAGTGATATATATCATCCCCATCAATATTATTGGGTAGAACTCAATCATTGAAGTTAGATGCGAACCTAAACATAGGAAGACTGGAAAATGTAGTCTGGACATGTGAACAGAAAGAGAAAATGAGTATGGATGAGCACCATTAGCTATTTGGCAAATATTTGAGCTCATGAGATTCAATGAGTTTTAAGGGATTGGTGACAACATCTTGATTGGGTTCTAACTACATTGTTCTTTATATACAATTTTGAGCTTTGGCAAATCAAAACACATCATTTTTATCAAGGGTCTATTTGTAATAATGAGCAAAGACTGCAAATTGCTGACAGGACAACATACAGAATAAGATCCTTCCTTGGGCCCAGTGTTCTGTTGGCACAAAAACAATTATACATCAAAGTTCTATTCCAAATTTTTAGACCATTCAGTGCCATTATCTGTCACATCCTTGCCATTGTTGGCTTCTATCCAAAATTCAAGTCCTTTTGTTCTCCATTCCCTGCCAAACTCTGATGCAAGCCCTATTTCATTCAACTCATCATCTCTTTAAGTCTCTCCTTGCCAAAGCTTTTAAGGATGCCCTCTGGAATGCATGTTCAACTATTAACTCTATTTCTAACATCACCCTCAATTTGTTCTCAAAAGGTTCCCTCTATCTAAAACCATCCCTAAGTTCACATTTCCCTCTATTTTTCCTTAAGATAAAAGTTTTTCTTCTTAAGGCTTTTCCCATTTGCTTTCAGTCAACTCAAGTTGAAGCTGCACCTTCTCCAACTCCATATTCCCACAAGGCTAAGAAGACAGAGAGGTTTGGAGACCACCAAGTGTGTAGGTATTATTCAATAATTTCTTGTTGCCAATTTTTACTTATATAACATCACAAATCTGACCTCCTACAGTCTCTTTTGGACTCCACATGCCTATATCAACTTGCACTCTCCTTCCTTCTCCATATTACTAATGATTTTTAGCAGTAAATCTGTGCTCTATATCCATCATCTTAGATGACCCCATGTCCATTTCGATGGTTCTACTATCTTAAACAAACTGCTTCTTGACCTCTTCAGTAATTTTTATCTTCACACAATCAGTTTCCATAAGCTTTGGTGATATTTTTTAAAGATCCATGAGTATTCATTAAATTCAAATATCCACTTTCCAACCACAAACTCATGATTCGAACTCTCTCTAACTCTTACCCTCTTAGAAATGGTCTGGCTGTGGCACCCATCAATGCTTCCTAATTACCTTCATTTTCCAGGTTAACTTCCTTCCAGTTCCAGCCCATTTGGTTAGGCCTGTCATATAAACACTTCCTTGTCCTTTCCCTAAACCCTAAATTTCTTGCTTTCTTGTTTTTCCTTCCTCACCTCCTCACCTACCCTGGAATAGTCTAGATGTAGGTAAATCTAATTGCCTAACTTGCCTTTACTGTCTCCCAGATTCTGAATGCTACTAAAGAATATCACTCAGTGATCTTGATGATGAGAGCTAATAGTAATTAATAATTTCCAAGCTCATACATTAATAACCACAGGAGCCCTCCCAGTTATCCAGAGTCATCTTTTCCATGATCCTTATCAGGTGTTCCATGTTCCACTTCTTTCCTCAAAACTCCTAACCCATTACCTGCTAGCTCACTCTTGGAAGCTTGGGACCTAGCTAATCAAGAAAGATTAATATCTACTGATCATAAATGCCTGGGTGGCTCAGTTGGTTAAGCATCCAACTCTTGATTTCAGCTCAGGTCACAATCTCACAGTTTGTGTGTCTAATCCCCATACCAAACTCTGTGCTGGCAGTGTGGAGCCTGGTTGGGATTCTCTCTTCCCCTCTCTCTCTGCCCCTCCCCCACTTGTGCTTTAAATAAATAAATAAACTTAAAACAATCAAAAAGATCTACTGTTCATGTATAGAACTTTAAGTCCTCTCTGAGAACAGAGTAACTATGAAACCGAACAGAAAAATTCTATTTGAACCTTTATTCCTCATTTCCTTCTGTCTCTGAAGGAATATTAAAACCTGAACTCTCCCTCTCTATAGGATATTTCTTACCTTTTACAAAGAAGTACTTTGACACACAAGCAAATGTTTGCATAATCATTGTGATGTGCCCAGGCACTTTTCTCAGTACCTTATGTAGATCAACAGGAGAGAAGTATAGCCATATACTTGACTCCATAGCCTCCATGTAGGTCTTTCCTAATTCTACTATCTTGTCTGCTTATCTATAATCATAGTCAACATCTGTCTGCCTCTGTCTTATACCCACTTCATATTAATTATGTTACATCTAAACTGTTCTGATTTTTGTTCATGGTACCAGCTAATACCAGTGACCAAAGTCCTCTTACCTGGGACTCTGTCCATGGTTGGTCAATAAAATATATCTGCACAAGGACTAAATTAGTCATTTAGGGTTAGAGAGAGTTGCCTTGATTGACAGTTGCCTTGATTCTATCCCCAAGAGAGAATACAGCTAATATTGAATGGTTTAGAGAGATTATAAGCATCACTCAAGAGAAATGTCTACTTGAGCATAGAGGAGGTCAAGTGAAGAACATCTAATGTTTGAGGGGACCACTTCTCTTTGTTCAGGTGAAGGATAGTTGCATATGCCAGAAAACACTCTCAAGATTATATCTAAACCCCAAACTACTACCTGAAATTCCACACACAAACATCCAAATTTTCCCAAGCATGCCCACTTCTCTCCCTTTGTGTTCCCAATCTTAGATAATGACCCCACTATCCATTCCCAACTGCCATTCTAGAAACTAAGGAGTCTCTATTCAAGCAGTCAACACTTAAAAGTATTCCATCTTTCACCTATCTTCTCTTCCTCTGCTTCCCAAGTTCTCTTCACAGCTCATATGGATACGTACAGAAGGCTTCCCTCTCTACCTCCTGGGTGGCTGACTTTCCTTTGCTGTATCATCAGAACGATATTCCCAAATTTCAAATGTGGTAATGCAAATTTTATAGACTTTTCATTGATCTCCATAAGATTTATGATCGAGTTCTAACAGTCTAGACAAGTGCTCAGAGCTCTAGGTGATCTAGACCAGCCTTGTCTCTTTTCTGCACCCTATTATGTTTCCCTCATTCCAGTTCCTTCAACCAAGGTGATAGTTCTCCATTTTGTTGTGAATTCTAAGTCCTTCAGCAGGACACCTTTCCACACCACCTCTGCTATTCTAAGTCTTACTCTTCTCTGAATATCAGATCAGTACCCCTCCTCTTCGAAGCCTGGTTTAAAGATTCTCCTCTTTCCCCTAATGACACTCTATCATTGCACTTAACCCACTGTGTGTTATTAAAAGCTGAAATGTCGGGGCGCCTGGGTGGCTCAGTCGGTTAAGCATCCAGCTTTGGTTCAGGTCATGATCTCATGGCTCGTGAGTTCAAGCCCCACGTCGGGCTCTGTGCTGACAGCTAGCCCAGAGCCCGGAGCCTGCTTTGGATTCTGTGTCTCCCTCTCTCTCTGACCCTTCCCTGCTCATGCTGTCTCTCTGTCTCTCAAAAATAAATAAAAAACATTAAAAATTTTTTTAAATAAATAAAAGCTGAAATGTCTTTCTTCAAGCTTGCTTAATTAATGCTTGAGGAATCCACTTGCTTTATTCATGTTTATGTCACTCCCTTACAAAAAAGGGTCAGGCACATACTGGGCACTAAATAAACACTTGAATGAGATTTTTGTTTGAATTGCCATACCACAATGCCTTCTGGTGAAATTCCTGGTGGTAGATCTCCCAAAATCTGTATAGTTATCAAGGTATATAACAGTGAATGGTTTTATAAGTAGAAATGAGCCAAATCAATTATTTGAACCAGGACAAAATGTCAAAATATTTATTATTGTCCAGTTACTTTTACAAAATACAAATTCAATAATGATACAGCAACTTTTAAGGATCTAAAATATTTAAAATCATTTCTTCTTAACTTCATGTAGGTTTTTTGCTGACTTCTACTACTAACACCAATCAAAACAACAAAAACATGCATGTCTTAAGTCCAGGAGAAACAGGTTACAAATGTCTTGTGTTTTGTAATAACTTCTGTTTCACAAAACCTTTAAGTCTTCAAAAGATTGAATCTTTAAAATCAGCTGGTGAAAGATATATCATGATTCCTATTTCATAGATCAAGAAACCAGGACCAGAGAAATTAGATTTACACAGGTGACATAACTAATACCTGTAAGTATACTATCAGTGCTGCCACCAGTTTTCTGTTGATCATGATTCTACATATAACTTTCTATTACTTATTAAGTTATCTTCCAATACACTGCTAATTTAGAATGAGTAGTCCAACTGGATTCCTAATTATTAAAAACAATAAAGTACAGTGGTTATTATCTTAGACGGCAGAGAGCTGAGGCAGAAGTGCTTTACTGGCCATACGGCCTGGACCTTCATCATTCTGAGTCTCCATTCCCTTATCTACCGAGCAGAGGTGGTCCACAGTACTTTCCTTATAGGGCTATTCTGATTACTGGATAAGGTAACAAATATACTTAAAATGATGCCTGTAGAAAGTAAGTATTACTATGTGATATTAAAAACTAATGATTCAATGGAAATGATAATCTATGAAATTAGGTTGACAAGAAATTGTGCTTTCAGGGTAATTCAGTGTTTTCCCAATTAAATGATGCTGCTTAATTGAAAAATCAATTAGATGCTCTTAATCATGTTTAAATATATATACATACAAAATGGGATCACTGAAGTACCTCATCCTAAATGTTATTGACATCTGCTATGGTTGACCCTTGAACACACAAGTCTGAATTGCATGGGTGTACTTACACATGAAATTTTTTCAATAAATACAGTACAGTTTCATAAACGTATTTTTTCTTCCTTATGATTTTCTTAATGACATTTCCTCTTCTGCTTACTCTATTGTAAGAATTTAATATCCAATACATGTAACACACAAAATAGGTGTCAATCAACTCTATGTGTTAGCAGTAAAGCTTCTGGTCAACAGGAAGCTATTAGTAGTTCAGTTTTGGGAGAGTCGAAAGCTATATGCAAATTTTTTACTGCACCAGTGGAGTGGGGGAAGATTGGTGCCCCCAATCTCCATGTCGTTCAAGGGTCAACTGTATTGTTAAAAACATAAAGACTTAAGAATCTTTATATTTTTATTTTAGAATGCTTTTTTTTTCTGGCTATGCTGATAGTTAATATGCTGGCTGTATTCAATTTCAAATACCTTAGGCATATTTAAGAAAAATGAAAATACAAATGTTTCATTTGTAGAAATTGATGTTTATGGGGACAAGTAATAATGATCATAATTTATGTTTAGATACAATAAATACTATAGACAGAAAATAAAAGGTTCTGTTTAATAGTTTTCTCCTTTCCATTGCCTTTATATAAATATAGATCTAAAAGCTACATGTTAAAGGTTAATGTTCTATTTCATTAAATATAGTAAATTTTCATAATGTTGCACTAATTCATAAAAATGTACTAAGTCAAATGTAATTATTATCATAAAGTAATAGAAAAGATTGTTATTATAAAATATAAGCATTGTTATTATGTCCATACAAGAAAATTGCTCTATTATAACTTTAAAACTCAAATAATTGCATATTTACTTAACATATTAAGCAAAAATGACCAGATATGGAATATTTATTTAATTTTATAATATCCATAGTATTGAGTAAATGACAAGGATTAAGAAGAACAAATATAAAGATCATGGTGTGAACAAGTCCTAACTCCTTTCAGGGGGATGGAAAGAAGGTGAAGGCAGCTAAAGAAGGAGTCACAAGGCCAGAAGGAGTGAAAGGAGCAAAGAAATATCTGTTTCAAAAGAATATATGAGCTGTCCTAACTGCACAAATATTTCTACCAAGCAACCATTGAATTCCCATGAAGTCATGGCCAAAACACCCCGGAGGTAGAATGAAGAAAAGTGAGAGATATTAATCAAGACATTCCATCACCAGTAATGGGAAAACAGCAGCATTTCACTTACAAGAGGACCGATCATTATGAATAGGTATCCTGGAAATGCTTGCACAATGTTAAGGCTATGTAACTGGCCAGTCTGTGAGTACGTTTCTTCACCATAGTGATTCAAGCAAATGATTTCCATTGAAAATATGTCTCTCTGACACTCTGGAGTCAGTCATCTAAACCTGGTGTATTAGGAACTCTGTTGAGCTGAACATGAAAAGCAGATATATAATTGTTAGAAGAACATTTGATATTAGCATTCAGGAAAATACAAAATGGCCAAGCAAGGATTTACATCTTTTTTTAAATTTCCTCTTTTTCATCTTGATTGCTTTGAAAACACCATTTCCTTTTGATCAATAGGTTCCTTGCATGTTGTCTTGCTAGAAAAATCCTCCTTATTTTTTAAAATATGGTTCAAATGTCACTCTCTGACAAAAGTTTTGTCTAAGTTCTCAGGCACAGTTAACCAAATCCTTTTCTGTGCATTGTCTACATTTTTATAAGGACATTTGTCTTACCAGTGTAATTATTTCCAAGTTTATCTGTCTAGTAGATGATGAGCCCTTGGAATAAAGGAATGAATGAGTGAGGACACAAATGGAGGGGATGTGTTTCAGAAGGGGAAATGATTTCTTCTGTTTCATTTAATTCCAAAAGCCCACATTCTATAATCTGGGATTTCTCACACTTTTATTTTTTTATGAAATAAATGGGGACAACAGGTGGCCTCAGTTTAGGATCAGTAACCCTTTCCTCTAAGAAGGAAAGGTCATTCAGATTTTTATTAAGTCCTGACAAGTTGCTCTTTAGCTCTCTTTGCTGTTCTGTTTGCCAGTCTTGTGAATAGCAGATGCTATGTTTTTCTGTGAAAGAAAATGCTCACAGAGCAACTCCATCCCACTTGAAACACTGAACAACCTTTGCTTTTATGGACTATACAGAAAGAAATGCTGCTCAAACGTTCTTCCTCCTGAGTTTAATCGAACTTAATAGGAGAAAAGGAAGGGGTGCTTGGCATTCAAAAACTCAGGTTATCCTAAAAAAGAAAAAAGAAATATATGTAAATTTCGACTGATGTGAAAACCAAACCTTTTCCCCCTGCTTCATAGGCAACATATAAATAAATACCTGTGGTCAGAAACATAGACAAAATTTATTTCCTCTTTCTTAATGAAAAGTGAAAAATTATGAAGCCTTTTTGTGAGATTATTAAACTCTATAACCACGGAATCATAAATTTAAAATTTGTTTTTGTTTGTTTATTTTTGAGAGAGAGAGAAGTAAGGAGCAGAGAGAGGAGGAGACAGAGAATCTGAAGCAGACTCCAGACTCTGAGCTATCAGCATAGAACCTGATGTGGGGCTTGAACTCATGAACTGCAAGATTATGATGTGCGTCAAAGTTGGACACTAATTGACTGAGTCACCCAGGTGCCTTAGAATCATAAGTTTTTTAAAAAATGCTCCCTTTCCTATTCACCAGAAATATAACGTTGACTTTTTACATATAAGCTAATTTGAATATCTTCTTATGGGGTTTTTCTTAATTCCCCTTCTAAAGAAAACGTAATATTTAAAACATATATGTTAAACTAAGCAATGACAATTTTATGTCCTTAAGTAATTACTGATTCTTTTAAGAATTTGTTTTTGCTGAATTGTAGTTTTCCCACAGATTCTCAACTTCATAATATAAAAAATGTGAAGTCAGAGGCAAGCTTTGGTCCTGCTTTTCTGGCAATCAATTCAATGGAAAAAAATCTAGAAATAGGTATGGATATATTTATTTAGTCATTCAACAAATATTTGCTATATTTTTCCTAGGTGACAGACACATAGTAGACACAAGGAATAAAACAGACAAAAATGAGAAAAATTTTTGATGTGCAACTTACCAACTTACTGAAGAGAAACAGAAAATGAAAATGGGGTGTCCGGGTAGTTCAGTCGGTTAAGTGCCCAGTTTTGGCTTAGGGTATGATCTTACAATTTGTGAGTTTGAGACCCACGTAGGACTCTCTGCTGTCAGCACAGAGCCCACTTTGGATCCTCTGTCCTAGTCTCTTTCTCTCTCTCCCCTGTTTGCATTGTCTCTCTCTCTCCCTAACATAAATAAATATTTTTTAAAAAATAGCATTTGTATAAAAAAAGAAAATGAATATAAATAAATTGAGGGGGAGAGGTTGTTAAATGGTGATAAACTGTTAAGTACCAAGGAGAAAACTAACATGAGAAGGGGATTGGAAGAATCAAATTCCTTATTTTAGGTAAGATAACTTTTATCCTAATAATAAATTTTACAAAATAATAAATAAAAATTAAAAAAATAAAAGAATAAACTTAACACAATTTTTATCATAAGAATATCCACAAAAATATAGTTTGATAAAAAAATTGGAAGTGAAGAAGTCAATTCTTGTCATCTATTTATTTTAGTCACTTGAAATCTGGACTTTGAATTTGAATTGCAGAAAAAAAAAGAAAAGTAGGGATTCATGAGTGCATCCAAAGACTGCTGACCACTTTGAAGGACGGGAAATTCAGTAGCATGGTTCAAATCTGATCAGGTTCTAACCGTGGACAGGTGCCAGACATAGGTATCCTTTTAGACCTGACCTTTCTTTTCCATGTCATGATATCAAGTGAAAGTTAAAACAGAAAGGAAGTATCCACTAGAGAAGAAAACTATAAATCAGGTCAATTTTCTCTCAAAATCAAGGGAAAACAACAACTCAACTAAAATGTAATTACAGGTATCTGTTAGTAGAGTGATACACTCTAATGCAGTGGGCTTTCTTGACATAAACTGTACTAATTAAATGGAATTTTCCATGTTAAAGCTAGAACACGTTTTGATCCTAATGCAACCTTTTAAGTCATGATGCTCAACTAATTTTTGTACTGAAGAAGAAATAAGATGAACAGATTAAATAATATGTGCATACTAGGACACAGACAGGAAGCTGCAGGAGGGAAAATTTTTTCGAATTCAAATTAAAAAAAAATTTTTTTTTACATTTTTTTTTTTTGAGAGACAGAGAGACCATGAACAAGGGAGGGGCAGGGAGAGAAAAAGACACAGAATCCGAAGACAGGCTCCAGGCTCTGAGCTAGAGGTCAGCACAGAGCCTGGCATGGAACTCGAAAGCACAAACCTGAGATCATGACCTGAGCCAAAGTCGAACACTAAACCGACTGAGCCACCCAAGTGCCCCCTTTTAAAAAAAATTGTTTTTACATTTTCGAACTTGAATTTAATTTCTTTATTGGATTTGGTTCCAGGGTTTGGTGAGTGCCTATTGCGTACTGAATGAGACGCTCTGAGATACAGATGAAACAAGGAGAGTAAGATCTAGCTCTCACAGCAGGCTTCCTGCTACTGAGAGGAAACAGACAATAAAAAGGGAAACAGATAAGTGAGATGATTTCAGAGATGGTTCAGATATTGACATAAAACAGAGTAATGTGATAGACAGAAATGGCAGGGGACTTCTTATAAAAGCGCTGGAGCTCCAGACAGTATTTCCTATTTGAGGAAATGACTTTGGATGTGAACTGTGCATGAGGGGAAAGAGCTTAGTAAGTAAAGATTTAAGGGCAGAGGGATCTAGGGGGCATTCCTAAAGAGTGAAGGCAACCTGTGACTTCACAAGGCAACATTTAGTATGCTAACTTGTTTAATGATCCCAAATAAGAATAAACTACTTATTGTCAAGATTTCAAAAACCAACAGCCTTTGAGTTCGGTGATTCAGGTTCAAAACGACAGCAATAAAAGTTTCAAAACAGCTGGGAGGGCATCAAGTGCCATAAATTTGAAGCTCATCTGTCTCCTAGTAATTTTTATATGAAATAGTATTTCTGGACCATATTTCTTGTAAGGGAAATAATATGCTTTTAAGCATAGCACCAAAATCTCCTAATAAGGAAACACAAAGAATACAAACAAAACAAAAAGCTTAAAGCTGAGCAGATCTGGAGTCTTCGGTATCCAGACATGATTTATGTTACAAACAAAAGCAGGGAGCCTGAGCCACAGTACAGAAGTGGAGCCTGATGAACTCGGAGCATTGTAACTCTCCTCCATAAATCACAATTACCAAAACACCAATGATAAATAGCAAGAATTTCAGAGCATTTAATAGCTCTCCCCATTTGTTGATTTGTTGACCATTTGATCCTTTCCTTCAGAAATCACTGTTTGGTAGTTCAGCCCCAATTGATTAATATTTTATTGTGAACCCTTGGAAACATCAGTTAGGACATTTCTAAAGAACTTACTACTATAAACAAGACTGGAGCACTGGAAAAATTTCTTTTTAATGAATCTATCTTACAGTTGAGAAGAGGAAACGGTCTCCAAGTTTGCTTTAGATCAAAGAAGTGATGTTTAAAAACAGAAAGAAGAACTTGCGTAAGTAAGGAAAGAACATTGTTGGTTCAGTTTCAATCCGAATGTCTCCAAAAAAGCAGCTAGGTCAACCACTGATGTGTCAAGGGAACATAATTCAAGAACAGGTAAGACTATGAGTGTTGTTGATAAGTCCAAACAATAATCATTTTATGTCAACGTAATGCATTTTTCTATGATAGTTACTTTTCATCCACGTGGAATGACTCAAAAACATTTCTTAAGCTGTTCAATCTGGTATCATCATAAAGCAACATCTATCTGCCTACTTCTAAGATTATAAGAATGGAGGCTCTTAGATTGCAGAGGATGAAAATAAAAGGAGGAAATGTCTTTACCCGGAGTGTCTGCCTCTGACAAGGAAATACCAGAATCAGGATTAAATCTAAAAATCCTTGTTTTTAACATTTTCTTTATAATTACTTAAGTTATTTACTTTCACATTATTAAAACATTTTCATTGCCCATAATTTTTAGCATTGTGTTGAGATAGGAACGCCTGAATATAAATCTATACTGCAGTAGAATTTCCAGTTCTTCCAAACTTGAACTCAACACCTATTTACAATTATGCAGCATCCATGAGATGCCCAAATCAATCAATCTTCACCCTGGATGGAATTTCATTCATAGTAAAAGACTGCACACCCTCACTCTAAAATCACTTTCCATTTTTGTCCCCACTGACCACACTTGAGAGCTACCAGCAGGAGAAGGTTTGGAATGAACCATGAATTGGTATTGTAAGCTGCTGGGACTCAAGGGAAAAATGTTTCAGATGAAACTAGTTCAGAGCAAAACTGTGAAGTGCAGTGTTTCTTATTATCACCATCAACTCTGTCTCTCTTTTCTGGTTTGTTTAGTTGGGTTTGGCTGAATCACGAGTCAATTTGTTGGTGTTTTTAAACCAAAATATTGCTAATGCCAACTAGAAAACAAAACAAAACAAAAACACCTGCAAATAGGATGTACTTTATCACCAAGCCATTGCCACATGGCATTTATTCCAGTCTCCCATCCTGAGGTTTGTTTGTCCTCTGGGTTTGCTCCTGAATTTTATCCATTCCACTAAATACAGCAAGAAAGAATAAAAAAACTCATACAATTCCCAACACAGGTGGTTTTGACTGATTTCTGTTCTCCTGGGAAATGTTCTCTCTAATCTACATACATGTCACAACTTTTGACTTTATGGTCAAGTTTTTAACTTCCACATGGAACACAAATTATGGGTGATGTATATTTGAAACAACTTGTTAAAATAAAATGTTTCCTTCCATGATATGAGACATTCACCTCATTCTCTACCCTTTCCAGAACATATAACCCCATTAACTCTCACATGAAACCCCAAGCAGCACGATTTTTAGAATGCATATCTTTAGTCTTTTGTTTTTTATGGTCTTTCTTTCCTTTTTAGCCATTGATCATATAACAATTTGTAGGTATAAGTTAAAGTCTTCCTTCCACTCCTTCTTTTCCTTTATCACAACCACCCCCACTAACCAAGCAGTTACTATTAGATATTCCCTTGGATCCCTTCAGAAGTTCTAAGCCACACATCTTTTATTTTACACAATCGCTAGCATACTATACCAAAGTACTCTGCATTTCTTCTGTTTTATTCTGAAATCACTTTGCTTACATACATGAAGAGCTCATTTATTCTTTTAAAAGGACTCAAGGGAATCTGTCCTGAAAATTGACTCTTGTCCTAACAAAAACCCAAAGAAAAACATTTTCACTCATCAAGGTCCTTCCTACTTTTACACTGGGTTCTTAGAATTTCCATCCCAGGCACTAGCCAAAGTACTAGCTCTGCTTTTAACACCACATCCCACCCCCATGGCTAAAACTATCACCATGCATCTTGGACATTGTCTCTTCTTGCTTGTGATGGTTGCCTAAGTATACAATGTGTGAGCCTTCCAATGTATGCCTGGAGTTGATCCTCATTAATTATGGTATTCTCTGAAATTGTGTGATTTGTTAGCAAATCAGACTTTTTCTTGTCTTCCTAGAATATTAACCTGTACTGTCAACTACATTTCAGCATTTATTTTTTTATTTTTTAATGTTTATTTATTTTTGAGAGAGAGAAAGAGAGAGAGAGGGAGTGGAGGATAGAGAGAGAGGAAAACACAGAATCTGAGGTAGGCTTCAGGCTCTAAGTTCAATGCGGGGCTTGAACTCACACACCACGAGATCATGACCTGAACCAAAGTGGGAAGCCCAACCAACTGAGCCACCCAGGTGCCCCTACATTTCACCATTCCTTATCTCAGTTGTTTTTCCTGCACCCATAAGCAACTCCCTTCCATGATTCTAGAGCAAATGCTGAGATACATAATGTATTTTTCTTCATGAACTTAGTATCATCATGTCACTCCTTTCCTTCTTTTTAACATGTCATTGTTGGCTTTTAAGAGGAGTCTCTTCTTTTCTGTCACATACTTAAACAATTCCCGGAGCAAAGGCTCTCTGCTTCACTATGAAAATGTTGCTCAGAGAGTCATTTATATGACTGCTTTCTTTCACAACTTTTTTCTTGACATAATCCTTCAAAAACTTTCAGTACCTCTTAGATGTTTCTGAGATTCGCAGAGACACAAAAAATGTCAAACAAGCAGCCAATTATTGTGAAACTCTGCGTCTACCTCCCTCCTGAAGAATTCTACCTACCTACACTTTATTCTCTAAGAAAAGAAAAAGGGTAGTTTTGATTTTCCCTTTTTCCTAACACTGTAATATTTCTTGTTAATTAACTTATAGTTCTGTTTAGCCTTGAGGTAGCCTCAGGATATAAGCAGATATGTTTTGTTTAAAGGCTACACTAAACTGGAAAAGAACAGATGTCACTGTGGCCTCTTCATTGTTTATCCATGTTAACGGCAGCAGCATGGCCCTCCCAATCAGGGGAAGGGACAAATTTTCCTATCTGGTAATCAGTTTCAACGCCTTTGAGTCTCTCACCCCAACATCAGAGTCTTTGATGTCTTTGAACTCACTCCTTTTCCAGTCTCATGGACACTGACCCAGCTAACATTCACTCTGCGTCCATCATTCTCCTCTTTAAGTCACCTTCCAGGCAGGGCTCCAAAAAGATAAACATCTACTTTCCCTTGTGCCTATTTTTTCTTCCCTGCAAGAGGAGGAACACTCCTTTAATGAGTCAGATCGCAGGCATGTGCCTGAGCCACATTTACTAATGAGCAAGGTCACTGTGGATTAATGATAGAACCCATGGGTATGGTTCTTTCTTGTTTCTCTTTTATGGACCTGTAATGGCAAAGTGGTCCAGGACGTCTCCCACCTCGGGGAGACTGAGTCTTCCAAACATCTTACTCATCACTTCTCTTTCATGTTCATGTCAGTTCACTAAACTGAAAAGTTTCTGTCCTTCTTTAAGGACAATGAAGGCACAGTGCTCAGGTTAGGGTCTGGATTTAGGGACAACACAGAGACTCCTTTGGTGTCTACTCTGCAAGCCACATTTCAAGACCATCTAACTTGAGTTCTCAAGAGTTGAAGACAAATAGTCCAACTAATAATAAAATATTATTTTGCTTTTCTTTACCTTTGATTCCCCCCCCATGGATATTTTCCTTGACATCCGCATATTAGTATTTGGACACCAGATCACTAATCTTAACATCCTTCAGAACCATAAAAGGCATGGTCCTATAGTCCATATCTAATCATGGCCAGATCCTTCTCAGAACTATCTGATGTTCTATGTGCCCCTATTGGTACTGCATAAACTTAAATTTGTAGAATGTCGTTCAAGAATACCCAGCATCTAGGACTAAACTTACCTTTATCATTTCTTTATACACTTACCCCCAAATCATGAATGCAGTAGCCATTAACTTCCTAAATTGATCCTTTTCATGCCTCCATGTGACTTATACTGTTTTCCCTCCCAGGATGCTTTCCCAAACCCTTAGCCTCTACCTGTCATACTCAGTCAGCTTCATATTATCCACTGAGTACCTTCTGTGCAGCAGGCACTAAACAAGATCCTGTGTAAACTCAAGGCAAACAAGATATTCAAAATCCTGTTGCTCCTAGAAATCTTATCATATCTTTTCAGCTGTTAAGAATAGCTCCTTCCTTTGTGCTCTGGTCTTATATTACTTATTGTGCATTGTAATATAGAAATGTGCATATATTCCATATCTCTTCCACTGCATTACATGCCTCCTGGTGGCAAACGCTACTATTTTATTCATCGCTACATTCTCCCAAAGCCTTAAAGAGGTATGTGCATAGATGACTTATAAAATTTGTTAATTATTCTGCTGCCACATGGAAAGGTCAAGCTTGGAGTCTTTTGGTAAGTTTGTAATATTAACCAACAGTTTTACTCCATTTATTTTGTTCCAAGCAAAGATTTTTCCATACACCTTGCATCCTTGAACTCAATTTTTCCTTACAATAGCCTTTTGAGGTAGGTGTCTTATTATAACCATTTATACAGATGAGGACATTGAGATATGCTAAATAACTTGCCACACAGTTGGTAAGTGGAAAAGCCATACCATCAACATTTAAAGTGAATGGATCAGTAGGAATGTCTACATCAAGCGTACTTTCCAGAAAGCTCCAGCCTGAGTATTTCCCTTGCAGTTTCTTAGGAGGGTGGATATCCAAGGTTATTCCAAATGGGTAAACCACATTGTGATAAGATGGAACACACACACACACACACACACACACACACACACACACACACACAAATGAGTGCATCAAAATTACTGAGCTGTAGTACAAAGAGCCCTTAACTAGCATCCAATGGACTTGGTTTTCTCTGGCTTTGCCACTTACAAGTGGGTAATTTTGCATAGATTACCCCTTGATTCTTATTTTTCTCATTGGGAAATAGGGTTAAATTATACCTGCTTTGTAGAGTTGTTGGGAAGATTAAATGAGACACTAAACAAGAAAGCATTCAACACTAAAGATTACAGAACAAACTGAAGGAACCATTGTTGTTTCAGTCTGAAGGCAGGGCTGCGCAGGTTGGCAGGGTAATGAGCAGAGGGTTTGTTGGGAGTCTCAGGGAGAAAACTGTAATGTAGGGGGTTGGATTTGGGGGGGGGCTGAATTCACTTCTACCGTCTGTGGGGATTTGGTTTTTGCTCTGTTGAGGTAAAGAGATAGTGAACAGGGCCTATTTTAGCTCCTGAAATTTTTAGTGGAAATTTTCTCCTTATTTTCAATACTGCTCAAGAACCTGTCCAAGTGAATAAAATGATTTTCATCTAAGTTTCAAATCCAAGTCGATATTTTGTTCTTTTTTTAACTCGCAAGACTTGGAAATCACAGGCCAGAACTGACAACATTCTACCATTCTAAGTAAGGATCTTCCTCAGGGATTCAAGAATCTCCCTAGCAACTTCTTCCAGCTCTTCATTTTGAACCCAAATCCCTCTAGCTGCAGGATCCTGTTCCTCTGGCTTATTTTATCTGGCAACAGCTGGTCTGCAATCTCCACATAATATCCATTCATGGATTTATTAAACTGTAATGCATATTAGCTGTGTTACGTATTCTGGAAGTAGCAGGCTCTTAGCATTACCAGCAGTCATTTTTCAGTCCTGTGCAAAATATACCCCTGGGAGCTCTTAGCAGATGTTTGGTAAAATTACTGAAAGAAACAAGAAACAAGACATTCCCTGGTTTTAAATCCATGGTGAGTAAATCATTCAAAAACAGCCACCAGGCATCTCAAAGCCTAAAAATTAAGAAAGTCTAAAAATTCTGTCAATATCCTTGTCCAAGCAAACACATCACAAGGTGAATCCCAAACAAAGCTGCCATCTCACAGAGGAGAACATGTTCCTAGAACAGCAGTTATGCCTAGTGCACATTAAAGTACTGTTTCTGAAACTCAGATTTTATATATCTTTACCTCCAAAGGAACAAGTAGAATCAGGCTTTATGTAACAACCTAAATCAGGAAGCAAAAGAAAAAAGAGAGTACGAATAAGAACAAGGAAAAAAGGAAAGGAGGAAGGGAGGGTTGGAGGGATAGAGGGAAAAGGGAAAGGAAAAAAAGGGGGGGACCTCTATTTTGTATTCCTAGAACACGTATGGCAATTCTATGGCATTTTTATTTGTTTCTATTTATTTTCTATATTGCACTATAAAAAAACCTGTGCTGGAAAAAATCTTGGAAGGAGTGGATCAAAATAAAAGGTGTATATAGAATCAGATGAAGAAAACAGTTTCCTTGGAGAAATACTAGACATTGTAATCTTGTATTGTATTCATCACTGAATGAGTTTCTGTTCCTAGCAACTCATAATTCTTTCTCTAATGTGGTAGACATGGAAACTAAGATCTTACTATTGTTGTTTTCTCTGGAAATCGACATTTTCTCCTTCTACACAGTGATGCTCAAATTCCTTTCTCATAAATATCCCCCTGGGTACAAGTCAATATTCATGCCTCAACAGTTGAGAAAGACTATGGGCCACAAAATTCTATGCTTTGCTTAGAGTTTAACATGTTTTCAGTTTCCAAGAAGAGAAGGAAGTTTCCAAATTATGCAGAGTTATGAATGAAGTAAGTAATCATCAAGGAATCACAAAAGAAATCAATCCCCATTGGCACCCTACAAAGGAAGAGATTGAGCTGTTAATGCTGTGCTCATAATATGTGTATGCCAAAGAAATTCAGGACTGAGATTTTGAGCAGGGACAGGACGGTGAGGCATTTTGTGGGAATAAACTTCAGATATGTCCATCATTGCACGGCACTGCGTGCATATGGAACGCTTTCTTCATCACCACATGAAGGGCACCAATGGTGTCGCTAAAGACAAATATCCCTTGTATGAGAATCTACTATTGTTCCTTCATAATTATAAGTAACACATAGCCAGTGTGGAGAGTTGGAAATATGGAACTTATAAAGAAAAAAGTAAAACTCTCCTTCACTCAGATACCCCAAGAAAAAAACTGATGTATTTTCTTACTGGAATTATTTTTTTTCCTTAAACAATGGAAATACATTGTTTCATAGTTTTGGAGGTGAGAAGTCCAAGATCAAAAGATTGGCATGGTTGGTTTTTCCTTGAATTTTTTCACATCCAGAGAGGTTATTTCTTTCTTATAAAATTCTGATGGTTCTGTAAATATAGTATTTTTTATTTAATATATCAGAAGTATCCTCTATGTCATTAAATGTTGTTAAAAAATTGAATTGATCTATTTTATTTCATATTTTTACCACGATATCATTTGTTTGACTATATTGTATTGTCAAGTAAATTTCCAATATTACAAATAAATACTGAATAGACATCTTTGTACATAAATTTTTGCTTAATCTCTGATAATTTTCTTAGGATTAATCCCTGAATATGAAATTACTAAATCAAAGGGAAAATAAACATATTAAGGCTCCTGTCCCAAATTATCAAATTGCCCTTCTGAAGCAGCAGGCCAATTTATAGTTCCACATGTTGGGTGAAAAGTGTCCATTTCTTGAACCCATAGAAGTCAGTGTTATACTTATCTTTGACAACTTCAAAGATCTTTGAAGATCTTTGACAACTCAGAGTCATGACATAATACATTATTGTTAGTTTTACATGCATTTTCTTATCAATTAACATTATTGAACACTGTGATTTCTATTGATCAATATTCACTTCTAGTGATAAAGCCAAAATGTCATTACCTCAGACCCCTTTGGCACTTTCCTCAGGGACAAATGAATTCTGGATTTGGTTTGTTTCCTCTCATTGGCTACACTTTGATTCATAATATCAGCTTCATTCATGAAATCTCGTTATCTAACCAGGAAGTGAGATATTTACTTACAAGTGTTGACTACAGTGAATCATTGAAGTGTGTGAGCATTATAAATAGATTCTTGGGATCCTAAGGAAGATGTTTTTAAGTTTCAAAATATGAAAGAAAGCCTAAATCAGTCAGATATGAGGATAGGACTGCAAATTCTCATCTGTATGGCTGGTATGGTTAAGGTAGACTTTCAAGAATCTAATGTCAATATTTATATTCCAAATTAAGCATTTTATTATCTTCTATGCTGACTATAGTTAACAATTTCAATAACAAGAACAAGAATTATTAAAATTCACACAAAGAATAGTGTATTAGGTCCTAGATTTTAATAAAGAGAGAAAACAGAGAGAAAAAGAGAGGAGAGGAAAGAGAGAGAGAGAAAGAGAGAGAGAGAGAGAATGCTTTAACACACAGTTGGAGGGCAAGTAGATATCCACTACAATAAAGTGCTAGATATAGCCAGATTATATTTTTGAAATCTATGAACTGACTTTTATGGATATTTATGAGTTTTGAACTTCCATACCCTATCTTTTACCCTTTGTCCAAACCAACCCCCTAAGCCTTCTCCATTCATTTTCTCAGAGGAGGCAGACAGCAGGCCAGAAGCAAAGGCACTGAAGACCACTCACTCTTTTTTTCTATTTCAAAAGACTCTACCTTAAGAGAGTTGAAACGCTCCTGACTTTAGCCACTCTGAGGATTTAAGAAGTGAATTCTACAGCCAACACCAGTCCCTCAATAGCTGAAAATCTTCTCCAGTGGGGGGCAAGGGGTTGGGGAGAAGGGGAAAGGGGAAGAGAAAGGAAAGGAAGTGGTGAGACATGGATTGATCCAAATCATACAGGCCAACTGGCCTCTCAAGAGAGTACCCATCCCCAGTATTAGAAAAGCAGCAGGCAGGCAGCAAAATCAAAGAAAGAAAGAATGAGAATAGCTACAGAGTGTAGGTGCTCCGAGGTATACAAGGCAAGAGACTGCTTTATGGGTTCTCATGTTTCTGACATGGCACAGAAAAAGCAGAATAATTCTCCTTTGCTTTCATAGGACAGCCCCAAACCTAAGGGACCTTGCATATGGGAATGATGTAATCTTCATAGTTACATAGAAAAGTGGTAAATAAAAACCAGAGGGATTGATGGGTATGTGTTGATAGATGACATCAAAGATTGAAGGCATTATTATACATCCTTCACTGCAAGTATTTTGGCACAGCTGAAGTCATATTTTCATCCCATAAATAAATAAGAAAAACATCTCCAAATGTGGTATACGATGGCAACAGAGGAATTATATGGCAACAGAGGAACTACCAAGTATTGTGCTCCTTTCTCAGTGGGAGGGGATGCAGGATGCAATACTTTGTCCTTTTCTTTGCAAGGATATTCACAGCATATTCAAGACCCTTAGATCCCTACAGGTTCACTGATGTGGCAGGCTCTTGAAATTTAGTACAGTTTCTCTCTCATCTTCTGGAACACATGAACGTTACAAAGAACTCTGCAGATCTGCTATTTATTGCTTTATCAGTTCAGTTAACATTATCTCATCAATACATTGGACTAGGTACTGCAGAATATCCAATTAGTCCAGTCCCTTTCAACTGTATTATGACAAAAGTTGGGAGGATAAATTATCCCTGAGAAAACATAATAAATGTACACTATTTTTCATCTCATATAAATGCAAACTGAGCTGAACCTCTTTCCTGATAAGGATGGAAAAATGTATATATTTACCAGACGGATCACTTCACACCATGTACTGAGGCTGTGTTAATCTACTCTAGCAAGGTAAATGAGCTGGCCTCAACAGCCACAACTGGGGCTATCACTTGGTTAAGTTTGAAGTAGTCCACTCTTATCCACCAGGACCTGTCTGGTTTCTGTTGAGCCCAATTGATCTGGATAGAATGCATACTTTAAGTCTTTAAAAGTGGCATGAATATCTTCCATTTCTACTGGCACATGACACTGCTTTTTATTTGCCTCTTGGCTAGAGTAGAGGTGTGGAGTAGGGACAGGGACAGTTTTAAAATTTTCTCTTTAGACATATATTATCTACTAAGATAATTCTAATCCTCTCAGGCCAAGTGACAAATAGGAGGATTATAGATATGGAAATTGGGTGAGAAATCATGGTTTTCTTTGGTATAGCTTCCCTCAGCCTCCTGATCACTCATCCCTGATTTTTTTTATCATAGAGATAGAGCAATTTTTTTTTTTACTGGTCGTCCATCTATTTCACTCCTAGAATACTACGCTCTGTTAACAACTTAGCTCTCCACATGTCAGTCTTCCCCACTGCATCCCACTCTTGACCCTTATTACAAAAATTAAGCCCTCTTTCATTCAAAGGTTAGGCTTTATTACTGGTCTCTGTTATTTTGGAATTTTATAATCCTCTTAGCTCTTAGGAAGCCAAGTTGTATTGCAGCTCCTATCATTAGCCCTGGCATACAGGGTTCAGCCACTACGGAACTTCCCAATAAGGTGAGTGCTTCCTCCCCATAATATTCCTTATAACTTTGGTAAAGGAAGAGTATTCGGATCCTCACACAGTACATAGTTAACTGGTGGGCTTTCCACCCTTCCTTGGAATATCCAAGGTATATCTAGCATGCCCAATTCTCTATGCCTCTGATACATTACTCTGTTGTCTTCCAGGAAATTCTGACATTTGTATTTTGTTTTGCATAGGCCATTCTTTTTTTTTTCAAACTCATAAAAGCCCTTCTAGCCATATATTAATGCAGTCTCCCAGGATTCTGGTCAGGTGATAAATTCTGTGTCCTGGGAAAGTATTCCTATATTGGGCAAGTTTTCTTCGTCTAGTTTTATAGTCTAAGGTTCCCAGAATCATCTCTATATTTGCTCTCATGGCCCTTGTAGGTATATATTAGCTAAACCATGTAGCAATGTCAGCATATAACCTTTTTCCTTCCTTAGCAAGATAGCATTTTCCCTAGCTGGATTATATCATAACTTGGTCCTATTTTGGTGACTAGGAAGGGGAGTGGGGAGGGCAGAGTGCAGAGCACTATGGCAAGTAGGGGACGTATTATCTTATAAGCTAGAGGCTACTTAAATGTTTTCAAGTGAGAGGGAGCACTATCTTCTAACAGCAATCAGAAGGCCAATTCTGTAGGCCCAAATTGTTAGAGAAATCTGGGTTTCAAGGTTCTTATGTGCATCAATTTCGATGTCTTTATTATCAATTCTCACTGTTTCATGCAGTTCTTCTTTTTAATATAATTTATTGTCAAATTGGCCAATATACAGTGTGTAAAGTGTACTCTTCATTTTTGGGGTAGATTCCCTTGGTTCATTGCTTACATACAATACCCAGTGCTTATCCAACAAGTGCCCTACTCAATGCCCATCACCCATGGGCATTGCTTAAAGACATGTCTGTCTTTCTCTGACTGACTTATTTCACTTAGCATAATACCTTCCAGTTCCATCCACATTGCTGCAAATGGCAGGATTTCATTCTTTCTCATTGCCAAGTAGTATTCCATTGTATATATAAACCACGGTTTTCTTTATCCATTCACCAGTTGATTAGGCTCTTTCCATAATTCAGCTATTGTTGAAACTGCTGCTAGAAACGTTGGGGCACATGTGCCCCTATGCATCAGCATTCATGTATCCTTTGGATAAATTCCTAGTAGTGCTATTGCTGAGTCATAGCATAGTTTTATTTTTAATTTTTTGAGGAATCTCCATATTTTTTCCAGAGCAACTGCACCAGTTTGCATTCCCGTCAACAATGCAAGAGGGTGCCTGTTTCTCCACATACTCACCAGCATCTGTAGTTTCCTGAGATGTTAAATTTAGCCACTCTTACTGGTATGAGGTGGTATCTCAGTGTGGTTTTGATTTGTATTTCCTTGATGATAAATGATGTTAAGCATCTTTTCATGTGTCTGTTGACCATCTGGATGTCTTTGTGTGTGTGTGTGGAAAAGTATCTATTTGTGACTTTTGTCCATATCTTCACTGGGTTATTTGTTTTTCGGGTGTTGAGTGTGGTAAGTTCTTTATAGATTTTGGATACTAACTCTATCTGATACGTAATTTGAAAATATCTTTTCCCATTCCATCAGTTGCCTTTTAGTTTTGTTGATTGTTTCCTTTGCAGTGCAGAAGCTTTTTATCTTGATGAGGTCCCAATAGTTTATTTTTGTTTTTAATTCCCTTGCCTTTGGAAATGTGTCAAGCAAGAAATTGCTGCAGCTGAGACCAGAGGTTGTTGCCTGCTTTCTCCTCTAGGGTTATGATGGTTTCCTGTCTTACAGTTAGATCTTTCATCCATTTTGAGTTTGTTTTTGTGTATGGTGTAAGGAAGTGGTCTAGTTTCATTCTTCTGCATGTTGCTGTCCAGTTCTCCCAGTACCATTTGCTAAAGAGACTCTTTTTTCTATTGTATACTCTTTCCTGCTTTGTCAAAGAATAGTTGGTCATACATTTGTGGATCCAATTCTGGATTCTCTATTCTATTCCATTGGTCTATGTGTCTGTTTTTATGCCAATACCATTCTGCCTTAATGATTACAGCTTTGTAGTAGAGGCTAAAGTCTGGAATTGTGATGCATCCTGCTTTGTTGTTGTTTCCTTTAATATTACTTTGGCTATTCGGGTTTTTTTGTGGTTCCATACAAATTTTAGGGTTGTTTGTTCTAGCTTTGAAAAGAATGTTGGTGCAATTTTGATTGGGATTGCACTGAATGTGTAGATTTCTTTGGGTGGTATTGACATTTTAGCAATATTTATTCTTCCAATTCATGAGCATGGAATGTTTTTCCATTTCTTTTTGTCTTATTTAATTTCCTTCATAAGTTCTCTATAGTTTTCAGCATACAGATCTTTAAAATCTTTGGTTAGGTTTATACCTGGGTATTTTATGGTTCTTGGTGAAATTGTAAATGAGATCAATTTTTTGATTTATCTTTCTGTTGCTTCAGTATTGGTGTATAGAAATGCAACCAGTTTCTGTACATTGATTATGTACCCTGTGACTTTGCTGAATTCATATATTAGTTCTAGTAGCCCTTTTCTGAAGTTTTTTGGGTTTTCTATATAGAGTATTATGTCATCTGCAAAAAGTGGAGCTTTGACTTCTTCTTTGCCAATTTTGATGCCTTTTCTTTCATTTTGTTGTCTGATTTCTGATTCTAGAACTTCCAACAGTATATTAAACAACAGTGGTGAGAGCAGACATCTCTGTTGTGTTCCTGATCTCAAGAGGAAAGCTCTCAGTTTTTCCCAGTTGAGGATCATATTAGCTGTGGGCCTTTCATATATAGATTTTATGGTGTTTAGGTATGTACCTTTTAACCTGACTTTCTTTAGAGTTTTTATTCAGAAATGATTCTGTATTTTGTCAAATGCTTTTTCTGCATCTATTGATCATATGGTTCTTATCCTTTCTTTTATTAATGTGATGTATCACATTGATTGATTTGTGATTATTCAACCAGCCCTGCAGCCTAGGAATGAATCTCACTTGATCACAGTGAATAATTATTTTTATATATTATTGAATTCAATTTGCTAGTATCTTGTTGAGAACTGTTGCATCCATGTTCATCAGGGATATTGGCCTATAATTCTCCTTTTTAGTGGAGTCTCTGTCTAGTTTGGGAATCAAGGTAATGATGGCTTCAAAGAATAGTCTGGAAGCTTTCCCTCTATGTCTATTTTTTTTAACAACGTGAGAAGGATAGATATTAACTCTGCTTTAAATGTCTGGTAGAATTCTCTAGGGAAGCCATCTGGTCCAGGACTCTTATTTGTTGGGAGATTGAATTTATTCACTTCTATTGGTCTGTTCAAATTTTCTATTTCTTCCCATTTGAGTTTTGGTAGTGTGTGGATGTCTAGGAATTTGTCCATTTCTTCAGGTTGTTCAGTCTGTTGACATATAATTTTTCATAGTATTCATTGATAATTGCTTCTATTTCTGAGGGGTTGGTTGTGATAAGTCCATTTTCATTTGTGATTTTATCTGTTTGGGTCTTCTTTCTTTTCTTTTTGAGAATTCTGGCTAGGGACTTTATTTTTTCAGAAAAACAGCACTTAGTTTCATTGATCCATTCTACTGTTTTGGGGGAGCAGGAGGTTCTATATTGTTTATTTCTGCTTTGATCTTTATTATTTCTTCTCTTCTGCTGACCTTGGAGATTGTTGTTGTTGTTGTTGTTCTGCTTCTAGTTCCTTTAGGTGTGCCTCTAGATTTTGTATTTGGGATTTTTCTTACTTCTTGAGATAGTCCTGGACTGCAATATATTTTCCTCTTAGGACTGCCTTTGCTACATCACAAAGGATTTGGACTATTGTGTTTTTATTTTCATTTGTTTCTATATATTTTTAAATCTCTTTAATTGCCTGGTTGACTCATTCATTCTTTAGTAGGATTTTTTTTAACTTCCATGCATTTGGAGGTTTTCCAAACTTTTTCCTGTGGTTGATTTCAAGTTTCATAGCATTGTGATCTGAAAATGTGCATGGCATGATCTCAATTCTTTTATGTTTATTGAGGTCTGTTTTGTGACCCAGTATGTGATCTATTCTGGAGAATGTTCCATGTACACTTGAGAAGAATGTGTATTCTACTGCTTTAGGATTGAAAAGTTCTGAATATGTCTATCAAGTCTATCTGGTCCAGTGATTATTCAGGGCCATTGTTTCTTTATTGATTTTCTGATTTTCTAGATTGCTGTAAGTGGATTATTTAAGTCCCCTGCAATTACCACATTATTAACAATAAGATTGCTTGCTTACGTTTGTGATTAATTGTCTTGTATATTTGGGTGCTGCCAAATTGAGTGCACAAATATTTATAATTGTTAGCTCTTCTTGATGGATAACCCCTTAATTATGACATAATGTCCATCTTCATCTCTTGTTACAGCCTTTAGTTTAAAATAAGTATGGCTACTCCAGTTGTCTTTTGACTTCCAGTAGCATGATAGATGCTCTTCATCCCCTCACTTTCAATCTGAAGGTGTCCTCAGGTCAAAAGTGGGTCTCTTGTAGACAGCAAATAAATAGGTCTTGTTTTTTTATCCATTCTGATACCCAATGTCTTTTGATTAGAGCATTTACTCCATTTACATTCAGTGTTATTGCTGAAAGATATGAGTTTAGAGTCATTATGTTATCTGTAGGTTTCATGCTTGTAGTGATGTCTCTGTTCCTTTAAGGTCTTTGCAACATTCCACTCACAGAGTCACCCTTAAGGTCTTTTGTAAGGCTGATTTAGTGGTTATGAACTCCTTCAGTTTTTGTTTGTCTGGGAAAACCTTTATCTCTCTTTCTATTCTGAATGTCAGGCTTGATGGATAAAGGATTCTTGGCTACATATTTTTTTCCACTTAGCACATTGAATATTTCTTGCCGCTCCCTTCTGGTTTGCCAAGTTTCAGTAGATAGGTCTGCTACCACCCTTTTGTGTCTACTTTTGTAGCTTAAGGCTGGTTTGTCCATAGCTGCTTTCAGAATTTTCTCTTTATCTTTGTATTTTGACAGTTTCATTATGGTATGTTGTTTCATGCATTTCTAATCAGGGCCTTGACCTTGACCTAGCACATTTGCCAGACTTGAGAATGAGACCTTACCTAGAATTCTGCTATACTTATAATAAATACCTATCCTCATCATCGGGTTTTTCTGGCTTCTGAATGCAAGAAATGAAAGTCTCATTATATGGAGTCAAGGAGGTTCTCTGAGTTTTACACTTCACCCTCAGTTGGTGATGAACCACTCAGCTTTCTGCAATGCATTCATAGCACTGCATAGCAGCTATCTGATTCCATAGTCCTTATAAGTAGGATTCTCCCCCCGTAACTCTCAAATTCTTGAGAAACAGTACCAGCCGGTGCACTCATTTCCACAGATAACACATCTCCATTTCACCTCCAGGGGAAATGTTAACACCAGCACAGCCACAGTATGCCAGTAACTGTTTGTGTTCCCACCTATGGCTGAGTTCTTGCTGCAAGTAGTCTAGCTCCCAAATTTCATTCTAGAGCCTATCTTCCTAGGACTTCTGATACCTACTGCCTGAGGTCTGGTCCCCTGGAAGAGATAATTGTGTGCTGGAAGTCTATTTGTTAGGACATATATTTGGGGACACATGTAAGGAAGTGAATAAAGCTGATGTGGGCAGAGGAAAAAGTGAAGTGCAATGCAGTTATAACTGAGACCTCAGACAATTCTTTAGGGAGCTCTGGGCTGTGCAGGACTCTCAGGATTGTCCCATAATGAACCTGAGGGCTGAGCCTTTGTACCTCTATTTCATGCATCATCAGAGGTGTCCTGCCTTCAGGAAGAGGCTGTAACCTGGAACACCTCTTTTCAGCCAAGGTAAAGTCCCAGGATGGAATGCAGCTGCCTGGGAACTGTGGATAGACAAACTCTTGGCACCTGGGTGAGTGGGTACCTCCATGCTGACAAGGGAATCTGGGAAGAGTACCCCTGAACCAATTTTACCTGTATTGGGCCTTCAGTTCACCCCCCAAATATAGCTACAATGTATATGAGTATAGGAATACCTACGTTGACTAAAATTGTTTTTCTACCCCTCTAACAGGATAAGAACTTTAAAGATAAGTAGAATAATATTGATAACTATAGTGATGTTACCTTAACCTCTTACACATGGTGAAACACAAAAACAACACCACAAATTAATTTACATTTATAAATACCCTACTCATTTATTCAACAATGTTACCAAATGCCTTGACTTCTGTGTCCAAGATAACTATAGTCCAAAATACAGAGATGAATGACCAACAAAGCCTGACTTCATGAATGTTAATCTTACGAGGGAGGTTTGGCACTGAAGAATGGGGTATCCATCTGTCTAGCCGGAATTATCTGGTTGGTTCTATTCTGAACCATGATAAGTCTGAGGTTTATGTATGTGACAACTATGTCCAGATCACTTATTGCCATTAAAGTATGGGCCCAAAGAGTATCAGACGGCCTGAGTTAGAATCTGGACTTCATCACTAATGACTTACAATAAATTATTTAACTTTTCTGGGTCAATTTCTACATGTATCAATTGGTGATTTTCGTAATATGTAGATCATACAGGTGTTGCAGGGATTAACATTAAAAATTCACACAAAGTATTCAACACTGTGCCGGCACATAGTGATCACTACATAAATATCAACCGCCATAAATTGTTTCTCCTTCATAAAGTTAAAATGTAGTTTGATTTCTTGAAATTCAAAGTACACACATTTTTCTATTGTATAAAGCATATGAAATGAGGCACATCCAGCATATACACTTAGATAGAGGTGTGATCATGCAGAAACACAAATTAGGGTTAATTTTGATACCACCAATTCTGGCATTGGTTACAAATTACTAATTTAATTTATGCCAAATCCATAATTATTAAGGTAGAGCAGTTTTTTAGCTATTCACGGACAAATTTTATTTTATTTCCAGTCGCGGGGCTATCCAGGATTTAGTAATCATGCATATAGGATGAGTTTCTCAATATTTGTTTTCTTTTCACCTGTAAAAGAAGAGCTAACTGCTAATCCATTCCATTATATATGTACCTGCATGGACTTCACATGTTCTTCCATCGATTGTATCTTCTATCACTATACTTACCTACCACGACAGAAATTCAACAGTTACATAAAGAAAGGAAATTATATGAAGAAAATGGAAATTGCTCTTGCTCACCATGGAAAAGAGAGATACGTCTGCCACATCCTCCAGGACCTCTTGGCCACAAAGCAATAATGCACTATGCAGGCTGGGCTTCCTACTTCTTTTGCTACCACTGAGACTGGCTTAGCAGGGAAAACAGAAACAGAACACTGGCAATTCACATTAAAGTGATATTCTTGCTACCTGCAAGACCAATTGGGGAGGGTTGCGTGTGACAATTACAGCCAACCTCCTGGCTTCCCAAACAATGACACAATGCCTATCATACACCTAGAGCGAGCAGGCAGCTTGGAGAGGCACGAGCTCACTGCCGCAGATGCTTAGCACCTGGCTGTGCTGTGAGCTGGCAGGCGTGCTCATCATATTCTGTGCTGCAAAAATCACAGGAAGGGCTGTTTATAAACCTGCGAAAGGAGGAAGCTTTAAAAGGAAAAGTCTTTAGAAGAAATCCAGCTGCCTGGCACATAATCTGTTTCCCCTGCCTTTGTCGTCCTGGGGACCCTTGCAGTAAGTAATGCAAAAATGACCATTGTAGTTTAGAAAACATTACAGAGAGTTCTTGGGAGCCACGGCAGTAAAATCAGTTTAGGGGAGGTCTCAGTTGGGAGCTGGTGGGCGCATTTCATCCTAAATTGCTGAATATCTAGACTCTATGTGAAAGTGATCAGATGAATGTCTTTAACCCCATTTTGCCTGCAGTCTTTTGGGCACTCTGCAGGTATCTCCATGCTTAATAAAACATGTCAATAAGGCAAAAGAAAGGACCGTGCTGAATTCTAATAAGCCTGAAGTCAAACATTTACTGCAAATTCAGATGGATAATACAGAACTCAATCACAGTTCCAAATCACAGCCATCAGACACTTTGTTGATTTCGTGCAATTTATCAAGATGAAAAAGATCTGCCACATTGCAGTGTAGCTCTTCTGCATGCAGAAAATCTAATGAAACCACAGGGGAAATTAGTTTTAATAGTAGTGCCTAACTGTAAATTTTTTTATGGCTAGTCACAAATTTAATCTTTGGCTAAGCTCTGGTCTTCGGCTTTTCCATTGTTTTGCCTTATGAATCTTAAGGTAAATCTAAATTACTACCAAAAATGATCACGTTTAAACTGAACTATATTCTCTCTCTCTCTGTCCTCTGTCCTCTTTCTCTCTCTCTCTCTCTCTGCTACACACACACACACACACACACACACACACACATACACACACACACACACACACACACACACACACACACAAATTCATTTGAAGCAAACATCACCCAATAGATTTTACTCCCAGAAACCTGATGCAGTGAAAGAGAGACAAAAAGAGAAGCAGAGAGAATGAGTACAAAGTTGCTCTTGGCACTCTCCTAACAGATGTGTTTTCTCTCCACCTCCCTCCTTGTTAATGTGTTAAGAGTATTACTTTAGAATGCTTTTGCAGGACTCCAAAGATTATCACCACCATGTTTCTGAATCACACATAGAACTCTAATTTCCATTCTAAGCCAAGTGCCAGCCTGAGCCCCAGGAAATGCCTTGTTCTTGCTCCTTCCCACTGTTCAAGCAACTCCTAATGTGGAAGTCATTGAAGGTTTAAAAGGACCGAACACAAAGCCACACTGCTTTTCTCCTCCTAAATCCCTGCCTAAGAGTCACCCCAAGCCAACTGCTTTTACCTACCTCGGCCTCCTCCAGACAGCTTAATCCCAACCTACAATATTGAACATTCCTGACTCCTACATTCCAGTGACCCCCTAATCCTTTAAATCTCTTTCTTACTCCCCTTTTCTACATTCCTTGGATTTATCAAACTTTTGTAATTCAGGATTAGTTTGCATATTTACCTTGGGTCACTCTGGGATACACAGAACTATTCTGGGACTCAGTTGAGTTTGTATACCCTGAAGAAGTTAGAGATAGGTGACCTATAAATCCAGAGATTAGGACACTATCAAGTGTCCTAAATGTTAAATTTAGCATGCCAATTTTGCAAATAAAAATATAAGGTATCCAATTAAATTTGAATTTCAGATAAACAATATCTTTTGTAGAAGCATGTCCTTTGCAATATTCAGGGCATACTTAGAGCCAAACTGTATTTGTTGTTTACCTGACATTCAGGTTTATCTAAACACCTAATGTTTTATCTGGCAACTTCAGATGAGTTTGGACATGGTGAGGAGAAAGTCAGGACTCAATTAACCAATAGAAACACAAAAGCATAGCTCAACACAACGACATGCATGATCCATGCATGCCTCACCTTGGAGTTTAGAAGAGAGCCTGTAACAAGAAGGGCAAATCAAGGCATGCAACTGCCCTTCCCTTGCCCAGTACCCATGGCCAACATCCTTGATCAGTCAAGACACCCCTTTCTGGCTTCAGCACAACCCCTCAGGCGTCTATTACTAATCAATCAGATCTTGCTTGTGAGATGAAACTTTTTTGTAATCCTTGGCCTAGACAGGACTGAGAAAGTGGAAATATGTAGAATTACTCAGGCTTAGTTCCCAGGGAAATCTCAGTGCATTTTCCTATATTCCTGAAAAGCATGGTGGGGCAAGAGGTGGGAGGGGAGGAGGACCTGTCACCTTAAAAAGCTATAAAATTCCTGAGTTGTCACTAGATATCTCAGTTGGGGCCTTGACCATAAATGATTCTCTTGTGGTGTCTCTGAGACATGGATTCTAATCTACACCAGGTCTCCTGCTAATGCACATTCTTTGATTCTTACAGCTAAATGATGCATGATTCATTCATATCCTGTCATCTTTATATACACTGAATGATCACATATTGGCCACCTAGTGAAGGAATGGGTTAAAGTTATCAAAATAGTGTATTTGCAAAATTAAATTCTTGTCTGAATAGAGCTTCTTGATTATTCTAATTTAGGGTCCTACATCACCACGTAATGCTAAAATGTTGCACAACTTGTCAAATTCCTGCAGATTTCAGGAAGCATACTTGGTTATTGATGCGGTCTTGACTTGGTCATGGTTTCCAAATACCTTCTACTTATGAATTACACTTGGCTTAGCTTCTCCATTCACAGTGAACTTTGTTGTGGATTGTTTGGTTAACCCCAGTGTGTATAGTGATATATGCTTCTACCAATGGCACTTGAAGACCATAATTTTGCAATCACTGGACTTTAAGTCATGTGTACATTGTGATTCAAATACGAGTCATCTTTACCACTCTGCTAAGGCAAACCACAAAAATTTGCTTATACAGTGACACGTTCCCTATTATTACTATATTCCTTTCCCTCTGTAGGGTGGGAATGGATAGAATAAGTGGGCCTTGGGGTCTTTTGCCCTGCCAATCATACTATGGTAAAATATAGTTTGAGAAATATTTTTCTAGAATAGTGATTGTCAACTGTAATCAGGTGATAGTAAGTACTAATATATTAATGATGTCATTTAAGTCAAATTTTTCATATCAAGAAAAATGTTATACCAAGAAATATTACTTTTATGATAAAGGAATTTCAACCAAAATCACATTGCTGTTGTGATTAGACTAAGCATGATTGACTCTAGTTCTTTTTTCATGAATATTTGTCTCCTCTTCCTTTATTCTTTATTATGCATATAGATAGTTGCTAGCAATCAAGTAATGGCAAAAGCCAGATCTTTTTTAAAACTGTGTAGAGGAAGACTTTAAGATACAAAACAGATGAACATAAGGGAAGGGAAGCAGAAATAATATAAAAACAGAGAGGGGGACAAATACATAAGAGACTCTTAAGTATGGAGAACAAACAGAGGGTTAGTGGAGTGGTTGTGGGAGGGGTGATAGGCTGAATGGGTGAGGGGAACTAAGGAATCTATGCCTGAAACCATTGTTGCACTTCTACACTGACTAACTTGCATGTAAATTTAAAAAAATTAATTAAATTTAAAAAATTTTAATGTATAGAAAAAAAATCTCTTAATTAACAAACTGGTTCCCATGTAATTATTTTCCTGAAAACTGGGAAAGTACTTTCTGTATTCTAATTTGGGGCTAGGCCTCTTTTGATTCTTCAGGAGCACAAACTGGATGGGTCACAAACTATTGGTGACTTATGAAATCAGTGGAGTATCAACCAGTCTTTTTCTTTTTAAGTTTATTTATTTATTGTGAAGGAGAGAAAGAAGAAGAGTGAGTGGGAGAGGGGCAGAGAGAGAGGGAGAGAGAGAATCCCAAGCCAGCTCTGCACTGTCAGCACAGAGCCCAATGTGGGATTGAACTCACAAACCGTGAGATCATGAGCTGAGCCAAAGCTGAATGCTTAACCAACTGAGCCACCCAGGTGCCCCCAGTATTTTGTTTCAGAATTGGACACAATAGGACAGCACAGCATAGACCACATACATTTTTCTTCCTGAAAATTTTTCTCCAGGTGCATGTGCACGCATACACATCTTCCAGGTCACAACTTAAAATGAATGTCTTGCTTTGTGGGAGAATTTGGGTTAAGAAAACCTGAAAAACATTATTCTAGAGTAGTGCTTCTCAAAATCAATGCATAAAAATTACATGGGAATGTTGTTAAAATGGTTTCTGATTCAGTAGATACAGTAGAGTATTACATTTTGCATTTGCAGAGAACTCTGAAGTGATTCTGATGCTGCTGGTCCAGGAAGACCACAGTTGGAGTAGCAACAGCCTAGAAAAAGCACCACAGGTTGTGTGCAAAGGAAGACTAGCCCTCTACAGGAAGAGCGAATGAAACCTTATATCCCTATGTACCTCACGGGGGTAGCATGAGGAGCTCCCCACTGCAGAATCTGGCTAAGGTCGTTCTTTCTACCAGAGCCTAGGCCTACTTATCTCCTTCTTCTGTTGTCCCCTTCCCTCTCCTCCTTCATATTTGTGTCCTTAAAAAATGTAGAAAGATTACTAATGCAAGTCACTGACATGAAACAGCTCAGGAATGAGTGACGGACAGTTGATCTGAACTCTGATCTAGAGTCACCCCAATATCTGTTGTCCACCCTGTCACTCAAGTGAACTGTCCAAAACACAAATTCGATGGTCCAACTTGAGTGGTTCCTCGTTGTGTGTGGATTGTGTCCCCACTTAGGACACGTTATGCATCCCTCCAGCCTTATTTTCATTCACTCCAGGTCCCAGAACCCAGCCTTCTTTTCACATTATCTATCTGTTCTTGTACCATCTGGGTAATTTCTATTCACCCTTCAAAATTCCCCTTTGAATGTTTTCTTAAGTATTCCCTTCCGGTATACTCATGCACGCATATGTACACACACACGCACACACACACACATACACACATACCTGGTTAAGTTAGAGCAGAGGTTCCCAATCCTGGCTTCATATTGCAATGTCAATGTGACTTTTTAAAAATTTTATGCCTGGCCCTACTTTTAGAGTTTCAGACCTGTGTGTGTGTGTGTGTGTGTGTGTGTGTGTGTGTGTGCGCGCACACACACACACACACTCACACGCCCACATGTACCTGCATTTCAAGGGTAGCTCTGTCCCTGGTAAAAGAGAATTTCAAGTTCTCAAATTAATCATTAACTACCTCCACAGGGTTTACTGCCTGCCCTGGTACTCTACACACACCTGCCACTCCAAGGATTTTCAGTTCACATCAAGTGGTGGTCAATTATATTTCTTTCACTTTAGGGTACATTTGTTCTTCAAAAAATGTTCCAGCTAAGCATCAGCACTTTTCTCAGTGAATTACTGATTTGTCTTACGTAGAAGTGTTATATGTCCCCTTTAACTGCTGCCCCGCAAATGTTTGCTGTATGCATATTATGCTTTTGGTGTTCCCAAACTCACTCTAAAGCCCTGGCTATCTCTGGGACACGTGCAAAGGTAGTCTAAGAATGGTATTATTCTTATAGATATTATTCAGGTTTAGCTGAAGAATGATTTGACAAGCACACAAAGCATATGTTCTCCTTTGATAATATAGTCTCCTCAAGATTTCCAGTTGTATTCATATACCTTATTTATCTATTATTATTAGGGAATGATGTGTTCTACATAAAATACCTTTCTGGGAAATTAAAACTTCACTCTTTATGTATATATGTTTTATTAAGTAGATGTTCAATGCTTTTTTTAAAGGGCATGGTATTTCAATTTTAATCATTTTACATTAAGTATTCCTAAACCAAATGGCACACTTGTTTGCTTTATTAAACATGAAATTCTGAATTTAATCTGTTCTTTGTTAGCATTGTTAGCATTACTACCCATCTTTATCATAAAAATTTAGAGGTGTTTTGTTGTTGTTGTTGTTGGCTTATCTTCTTTCTTCAGTCTTTCCTTTCTTTATCAGCTCTTTTCAATGCATTTCAGCTTTGAGCAAAATGACCAAGTCAGTAGAATTATAAGAAAAGAGTACAAGCCAGTAGAGACTGGGAGTCAGGAAGCCTGAGTTTTAGTCCTGATTAATTTTTAACCAACGATATGAACTTGGGTAATCCCACTCCTCCAGCTTCAGTTACCTGATCTGAAAGGCATGTGAGTGACAGGATCTTGAAGCCCCCCTCCAGTTCTAGAAATTCCCTTCTTACTCCTTCTCACTGTGAATAGCCATCCTGCCTTCCGTCCCCATGCACTCCCAATCTTCACACTCATGCTGCAGCCTGGAAAGTGTTTCTCCCACCTGGGCACTCAACACCTTGTTCCACCTTCTGGCTGTTTCTCTGGTCCCAAGGAGACATCACCATTTCCCGGACACCTTTTTTGAAGCTCTAAATCTTGGATTATATACCTCTCCTAGGTCCTCCCATAATATCCCTACCATTTTGCATGTGCTATGAATAATTGTCTCACTTCACCAGACTGGGCACCTGCTGGAGGGAAGGGGCTTACCTTCCTTGTCCCACAGCCCTAGTGCAGGTCCTGGCATGCAGGAAGGGATGGGGTATTGGCAAGGGGCTTAATGAAAAAGTACTTTCATTTGTTCAGGAAATCAAGAAACCCAAATGATCACAGGGATCCCTTAAAAAGCATGATGCAAGAACTCAGAACACTAGCTTTCCTTTTAGTTCTCTTTTATTGTGACCAAAACAGCTAGAAATGCTCTCTGGATAAGCTTCTTCCCAGCAAATGTAACCCTAGATAAGCTGTTTTTCTATGTATGTAGAAAACTTTTGTTTTGTTGTAAATCTTCCAAAAACACAGGGTGAGGTTTAATTATTTCTCTCCTTTGGTAACTTCTTAAGTTAAGGTGTTCTGATTCAAGGGAGATGTGAACAGAAGTGACCTCACCATGGGTTGGATTGATCTTAATCCTAGTGTCTCCCTTAGGTCCTGCCTTGAGCCACACAAAAAGCCCGTCTCTGCTCCTTCTCTCTTAAAAAGCAAAGACAGGATAACACCAAAAAAGCTTCCTTGTATTGGAACTCTGTCAATAGCTATAGGGCACTGGATCATCACGATAGTATTTTATGAGAATTTCTCATTTTGCATCTATACCTTCCAAAGATGTAGAAAAACTACTGTGGATTCATCTGCAAAGAATTAGTTGCATCCAAAGAAGTTTCACAGCTTGAAAGACAAGTTATTCCTGGAGTAAATTTTTTATATTTTGTTATCTGGCAGGGATTATTTATCTTTCCTTAAAGAGCTTAGAGGGGGCTAACTGCTAATTGAATATTTTTGAGGACTCTTAATTCAATTAATTGACTTTTTTATGACATGCACCCTGAAATCTCCCTTCCAATAAAAGATATGATATTAGTACACATCATCCTTGTCTACTAAATATGTTTTTTTTTCTTTTCCTTGGATTCTCCTGATTTGATCAACTTCAAAATATTTTGCCTTAGGATAAGCATAACCATCCAGTATAAGCTCATTGTTTTTAAGTCAAAGCTACATTTAGTTAGATGACAAATATCCTATCAATCAGTTTCCCTTATTAGTCTATAAATATATATATATAGGGGAGTTTGATTTTGTCAAATTCTTAGTAATCATAGAACAAGATTTGCCCTACATGCTAACAATGGCTTAGGACAGGTTCCTCAACGACCCACTAAGTCCCTGTTGGCACCACCAAGTTCTTGGTTTCATAACAAAAGGAGCTAAAAGGAATAATAATTGAGTAGAAGGGAAAAAGAGGTTACAAAAAAAGTTTTTAAGCTCTTCGATGGCACAATTAAGACATATCCAGAATAACAAACATTGGAAAGACAGCGTTGCTATATTTGTTTTGCAGAATAAAACTCTAAGAACTGGTTTGTTTACTAGAAGCTTTTCTGCTGTTATCATCCTTTTATAAATAATGTTTTCATGTATATGGAGACAAGTAGCTTCCCGTATTAAAATTATGCAACTGTTCCCTGGCACTAAAAGTTTCATTGTCTATGTATGAATGCTAATACATGTAATTAGAATTCTTATTAATATGTGATTTACATACCTACCCCCAGGAAATATTTACCCCCCCTTCTTTCTGACACTCAATTGCATATTTGTCCTTGTGTCATGTGGGAGAAATCTTGGAATTTAGGACTTTTGCCAAATTCTCTAAATTCTTTAATTCAAACAGCTTTGGTACAAGGAAACAGGAAATCCAAAAGTTATCCTCTGAGCAGAAAGACACCTCCTTATCAAAGGAATACAGCAAAACAAGCCCTTATTCCAGGGTACTTGACTGGACTGCGAGAATGATGGCATACTGGGTTGTTACAGAAATTCCTTCACAAAGCAACTTGAGCCAACTCTGATTATCAGAGTCCCTCACATGGTTCAGCCAGGAAGTTAGTTTGTGTGAATGGTGGAGCTAAGATGTCCTTTACCAAGGGGACTTAGGTCAGTGCTGTTGAAAGTTTCCTCCAGGGACTAGTGCTGGTCTCCAAACTGTTCATTATCTGTCCATAGTACCATATACATAGGAATTGAAAGTATTTAGAAACTTTTTA